>NW_015374006.1:2537025-2795496 GCF_001272555.1 Dufourea novaeangliae | reverse complement strand
TGCTGGGGTTATTATCTAATTTCTTCACGGGAACACGCACAAGCGTCAGTCCCAATTCGATAGTTGCACGAGCAACATTCGACCGAGCTCGCGAGTTGTACGAGCAACAGCGATAAAGGATCACGTTTCAAATGGTTACTGACGCAAGCCATTTCAGTACCGTTCATTGTCCCGTAATCCACATGTAATAACAACAGATCGAATCCGGCAAAGGACTACTGCATTCCGTCTATCTCTTTCGTTTGAGTATTAGCGACTACGTTGCGTTTAGTTAAAGTTATTTTGTATTAATAGCATTAATTCGTATTAATTTTCGCCATCCGTGGCGAATCTCTGAAACTGTTAGCCATATAATTAGCTAACAGTTTGAGCGATTCGCCACGGATGGCGCCACCGGTCAAAAAAATAGTGCTACTCAGCGATTAAATGCGATTTTAACAGTGTTCTGGTCGTTTATTGTTATTGTCAATGGCAGGGGATTAATCTACGTTCTTTCAGCTACAAATCGAGTGCTTTATCTAGACGAAAGCTATCCGTATAACGGTGTTAGAGCTGTCTAAAGTGAACTAAACGGGGTACGCATGACGAGATACAGTGTCAACCGTTGCAAATAAATATAATTTTAACAATGTTCTTGTAATTACTGGTTCCCAGCCGTTAAAGAATATTATTCTACGTTCTTTAACCTTCGAATTTAATGCATGACGAAGAAAAATGATGCCCGTCCTCACAAGTAGTAGTTTCTAACTTTGTTTATGAAAATACAAATTCCAAAATCATCTCGCGCCACACGTCTAGGGCAGTTCTGTCCTGAACTTACGCACAGAACGTAATTAAAATCATTTAAATAAAATAATTCATATTTCTTATTTCTCATAAATACTAAGACGGGGTTGTTGTAAATAATTTATGATAAAATACAAATCCCAATTTTTCCGGCATTTTTCCCAATTTTTAACCACTCCGAAGGTTACATTACAATGTATCTTACGACTAATGTTCGGTCTATATTCTATATCTCGTATGTGGTACAACTCATACTTTATGAAAACAGGTACAGTATACATACACATGTAAAACGTTATAAAATAAAAGATTTATTACAGTTCAATAACGTCTGTATTTCATTTCAAATTTAATTATAGTACACACAATGCAGAAAGGACGTTTTTATTTTACTTTTTTTTGGAAATAAAACTGTAGAATTATAAATTTGTTAATATGTCCATAGTCTGCTACAGTTACAACTTCCTGTATTATATATAGCAATTAGGAAATATCTATATAATACCCATTATTTCCATTATCGATACATCAAAAGACCTAAAAATATGTACACACAAATTTCATCATTATCTTACTTTTTCTATATGTAAAATAACTTTAGAGATCAAAATGTGCTTACTTAGAATTAATTTCATCACCTGGAATGTAAAATGGATTGCATACAGCATTAGAATATGCAGCATGCAACTTTTTAAAGATCTATAAAGAAAATATGTTATTATATTGACTATTGAAATTTAATACTAAATTATAATCTGAATGTTAAATAATTTCTATATATAATACCATTTTTACATCATTGTCTCGTAATGATATGTTTGATGACTGCAATACAATAATGAATTTGATTTTTGTATTTGTCGCATACCCGTATCTAAAATTGGAAACCAAACAATTTATTAGTATGTCCTTAGTATTAATATATAAACAATCATTCATAATATTATGTACACTGTATACATTTTATATTCTTCTGTGGCATATAACAATCCTAAGTACAAATCCCGTATATCAATCGCCGTTTTGTTACCAATATTCAGTTTCTCTTCTATGATGTCTATTGATGTGTGAACCTTGCAGTGGAATTGCAATGCCAACGATTCATCAGCACATCTAATGTATTTCGGAGAGTTCTGTTTAAAATGTTTAATTAGTTAAAAACAAAAAATGTAGCGATAGTATTATAAAATTCGTCCTAACCTCAAGTAACCAAATGGTGTACTCACATCTTTACCTATTACAGCAACACAAACTGCCATAGTTAGAGACCTTATAATAATTCAACGTTATAATCCATATCAATGTTTAATAAGTGAATGTAGAAATTTCAATTCTTTTAAAACTTACGATCAATGTAAATATTCTTTCAACTTCATGGACACAAGTTCTACTGTCACTTTTGACTACCATGTTGAGATACCAATACACGTTTCGTACTAGGCTTAATTACAAAATATATGCATTTATTTATAAAAGTAACAATTATACAAGAATATTTATTTGGTATAAATATAGATGGCAAATATTTTACAAAAATACTGACCCTTTTACAAACGAAACAAAAATATATTGAACTTTCTGTGTAGTAGATTCTTAATTTATTAAATAGAAACTCTCATTTAAAGAAAAACGGGTATTAAACTCTTTATCCACACATAAAAACGAATAGATAGTAATATCGTGGTGTTTAATAATATCTTTTCTTTAATGTTCTGTATTTGCGTAACATGTATAAAGCTTCCAGTTCTTTAATGACAAAGTTCCCGTGGACCAGCATTTTCTCAATTTTCTCTGGATCGCGTTCTCCTCTATTTTTTTCAAAAGCTCTTCTCAAATTCTGCTTGAAGAAGTCATAACCTCTGGGGTAGTCTTTACCCATGTACAACAGCTAGAAGCAAAACCGATTACACAAATTTAAATTCATAGTAATCCAGTAAATATGTAAATGATTCGATTTTGTTTACACATAATAAGATGTATCACAATATTTTATGTATGTATAATTTTAGGATAACACTTTAGTATACACATTAATTTGAAATAAAATTGTATTACTTATTACCGTTTTGTACAGTTGAATAACTTTAGACTGTTGAGACATTGGTTTAAATGACAATGTATCAATTAACATTTAAGTCAATATGTTAGCATTCAGTAAATATTTAACAAAATATGTAACAAAGTGCGCAAAATGCAAAGAAGTGAGAAATGATGCCATCTAATGATAACAACATGAAAAAAACTGGCTAGCAACTTCAGTGATTTACCGTTGATGGCGACACGGATAAGTTTGATCACATTTATCATTCGACTTGAGATGCTTTTACAAACTTCGACGTTTGCGTCTTTCTTATACTAGTTGTAAGATTGAAATGAAACTATATATTTGTTGTTGATGACGCCGGACGCACGGCTATATACATTGTGGATGTTCTTTCAAAAACAGAGGAAACAGAATCTATATAAACAGCTCTTATCCCAAGTCCCTTCACACCCTATATTTCTGTCAAACTCATTTGTCCTTGCATTTGAAATATAAGTATTCCAGCTTCTGGACACTGTAATGACCATTTATTTAAAATCTAATCATTTGGCGCATAACTTCGCGGGGTATTTGGAAAACATTTCGGAAGACTGACTGCGCTGCCAATAGGCAAGCCCGAAAAGTTGAAAAAGCCGAACATGGCGGTTGCAGCCAACTCCTTCGATAGCTGGCTCAGTACAAAGCTGCAAGCTTTAAATACTGACGAAGGTGTGTTTGTGTCGTACATCAAAGGAATTTTAGAGGGTGATGAAACAGAAGATGAAAAAACCGAAGCTCTCGAAGGCCTTCTCGCTGGCATAACGGTGAGGAGCACACGGATTGTGAGATTAGAATGCGCTTGCTGTTCGTAGTCGAAGTGTATTAGCCGGTCAAAAATAACAGTCGTGCGGTTCATTTCGCCTGCATGTTCGAACCTTGTTGTTACGTTTATTTCCCTCTTGAATAGTCTAATACATTATATATAGACAAGTGTGAAAGTTCCCCGACGGTTTTGAGTAATGAATAGATCGCAAATGTACTTATGACGACGGAAATGTGAATTAAAATTAAAAAGAGTAGTTATATTGTATTACTCCAAACCAATAGATCTTTTGTACTCAGTTAAGTATTTGGGAATATTGTACAATATATAATTATACACACCTTACTTCCCATTGTAATGTTAATTCCTATTGATTTATAGGATGATGACATTAGTAATCATGTGACCGAAATATTAAGTGCTTGGGCTAAATGGCTCCCTATGAAGGGCGCTACTGCTTCAAACGAACCAGTAGAAGATGTGGATGTTAGGCTAGCAAAGATGCTTGAATCTCAGTCTTTGGCAACTACAACACAAAGAGGAAGAGCAGAAACAGAGGAGGAAAGGCGGGTAAGAGAGGCCATTCTTGCACAGTACAGTCAAATATCAGATGAAGAAAACAGTGATGGTGAGAAAGAAGAGGATGGTGCAAGTGGAGGAGATTATGGAATTGAGAAAAACACAAACGCTGCTGTAATAGTTCAGAAAGAACGAGAGAGGAGGGAAATGGCAAGGATAAGAAACCAAATGAAGAAGGAGAAAGACAAAGAAGAGCGGTATGATATAATAATAATAATGATGATAAATAAAAATGACAGATATATTAATGTCAATATTATTTTCTACCCAGGGAGAAACAGAAACAGTTAAGGGACGAAAAAAAGGAAAAACGTAAGACCCAAAAACAAGAACGACGAAGGTAGCAGTGACACAACAGGATCCTGAAATTGACATCAAAATTTGAAATAATTGAATATAAATTAGCATACATATATGTCTGCGTTTATTCTTACGCATACAACGATCTCCAACAGCTATTCAAATGACTGCTAATCCTCCTTTCTAAAAGAGCATACATTCGGATGAGATACCAAACATATGCATGTAGCTGAATAATGTTAATTACAACTTTGTGGTATATGACATTACATCCTGTGTCTTCTGTCTGTTGAAAATCTCTGTATATCTACTCTTCTATGAACGACTTTTCTATGTACATTTTTTCTATTCTTCTTGTACCATTAAAATTTGTTAATCATTGTTTAATCTACATTTAGGATATAATCTGTGAGATTACTTTCCTACTTGATCCTATTTCATTTCAGTTTGTTATACAAGGTTAAGTACAAAACAGTAATAATCCGAATACAGATCCATGATTTGTACTTGTTATTACGCTCATCTTTTTTCAACAAGATCATGTATTTAATACCAGTGCATTAAATAAAGCATTTAAATACCCAACAAATTATTTACCAAATAGATTACAATTATTAACTGATTAATATCCATAATCTACAAAGGAAATACTGTACGCTTTTCCTTATTATTATAAGCAAAACATACGGTTTTATAATTATTTTAACGATTATATATGTATATATATACATAGAAAATATTTAAAAATATGATGTTGCAGATACATATGACTAATTGAAACTAAATTTGAGTTAAACTAATGTTCACAAAATATTTGTTCTTATACAGAATACGTTAATCGTTGCAACTGTCAAAATACCATAAACGTATGATGAGGTAGTCCTGAAAGGAACAGTCATTTGATCAGGCATTGTTCTTGTATTTGTATTTTTTATTAGTATATATTTACACACAAGATACCGTGTCGAAACCGAGTCATCTTGGTATTGCATTAATAATGAAAGACAAACGCAGTAAGATAAAAACAAACGAACAAATGATACAAAAGATGATGATGCTTCAGTATTGTATCGTTACATGTACTAATGTCGTTATCATAATCATTTATTATTAGCAATTCTTTTCTTCATTCACTATAATTAAGTGGGCAGAAATTGACGAACTCGCACTTACACGATATAACAAGGTCTTCCCCCGCTTGTCAACGGCAAGTTACAAATTATCGTTGCATATCTCTCTCTCTCTCTCTCATCCCCTTTCACGGATTGTTCTGTCACTCTCTCTTTCTCTCTGTATATGCTTTCCCCCTCCCATTTATTTCTTCATGCACATGTATCATTTTGTAAAGCTCGTTGTAACACATCCAATAAAACATTCTCATACGTATCGACTCAAATCAATATACATTTCAAAGTAAACACACTAACGGATATCTAATGAAATCACGATTAGAATGTACGCCATCGATTTTTATCTCAAACATGCGAAAAACTGCGTTATTACCAAAGATATATATATTTATGTATATATATATATATATATTTATTATTACATTTTGTACATGCTTCTATATTCACGGGATACGATTTATACCGATAACATGAAGTTCAATAGAGAGAACTCGACAATGACGAAAACATACGAGACGCAGAAATTTACAAATTTGGTTACAATACACTTGTTCATTCGATAGCAGCGGCGTGGAACATCGTGGATCGGACTTTCACGACACATCGAGATCGATACTCGCTGCTCGGTGCACCTCCTGTTCCTAACGATCTAGAGGAAATTCGAACGACGCGCTAACGCAAAATTGTTCGTTATTCATGATTGTCCTATCGAGGATACACTGAAAATTAAAAAGAAAAGAAAAAGAAAACCGATCGATCGTCGCAACGATTTGATTGGTCTTGCGTGTCGCGAGAGGGGAGGGGGAAAAGGGATGGTCGCGGCAATATGGCAAACGATTTTGCCATGTATGGATCGTTACTATCTAATTGAACTCGGGAAGATCTAGTCCACGTCGTTTAATTGATAATTAGTTTGCCAGCTGCCCTAACAGAGATAAACGCTAAGAGCATTACCACGCTGAAGCTTGAAAGTCCTCCTTTATTTCTTCATCTCTACGAATGTAGGATCTTTTAGAACATCATCCCCCTTTTCCGTTACACTTTTCAAACTTGAAAGCGTCTTTTTTATCCATCCTTTTTTTTTTGTATTTCGATAGAATTGTAAAAACTTTCGTGTCGATTGCTACCGTCATCCGATTATTTCGAGCTCAAACACCTCTTCCTTTTATCACTTTTCCTCGTTACTCGCTCTTCAAGACCGTATACTTCAGTGTTTTTGTTTTGTTTATACGTATATATATATATATATATAAGCGTACCGTGTTGCGCGTACACGCAACGCGATCAGGTTACATACGTGCTGTTCGTTCCGTGTTAAAAATGAACTCCGTCACAACAAAACCGCGTGGGGTTTCACAGGGACGTTGAGCGACACGATGACTATTCGTTGAAATAGAGAACCTGTCCATTTCGCACTTATTAACGATACTTTATGAACACGGGATCCTATTATTACGCTACTAAATTTAAACGGAACTATATTTTAGTGGCGTGTTTAGCTATTTGATGATACACGGATTCGATAAGGCATTTCATTTGATAAATGGATGTACGAATGGGTACTGTATGCTCTGAGCCTAAGCCGTTATTTTGTTGTTGCGGCGGGTTCTTTAACGCGTGCAACGAACAATTATAGATTTAGTCGATCCTAAACTCGTGTAATTTGATCCCAATGTGTACAATAGTGAACACAACTGAAAACTCAAGGACCCTACTAATTGGCACAAACAATTCGTAAGGACAGAAAAACGTGACGAGGCAGAACAGAATCGTGTGATCCCATTTTCGATGATCGCCACGTTATTATGCATTCACAAAGTCTTTACGCCATGTGTGTTCAGTTGACTCCGTGAAATCGTCCGTGTAAAACCTGACACGAAGGGAGGAATAGACTTTGCTTGTGTAATTTCGTTTCGACCACCTTTTTTATTAGGCCCTTAACAATCAGTTTAACCAATCGATAATTTTGTTTCAAAATGATTCTGTCGCGTGTTGGACAGAACTGTAATTAAAATCATGCATACTGAACACTGAACCGATTATGGATCTTCAACGGTATACGATTCACTGATGCAACTGTACACACGGACAGTACCAAAGGGAGAGGGAAAGGGGAACAGGGGACTTCACGTACCGAAGCTACCTTGTGTATGAACGGCCGTTTTTTCCTAATTACGTCTAAACGGGGTATCCTATAATTAACTCGTGTTTTCTTCGCTTCTTCGTGGATTTCTTACATGTAAAATCGTATATGTATAATATGTATATGCAGTAATGTAACTCACTCTCGCTGGACGCATTCCTCTTCGTGGGTTTGTCTCTGACTCCATTTTTTCGACTCATCGTTTATTCGCACATTCGGGCACACATGCTTTGTTAATGTTAATTATTATACACGATTTGATATTCTTCTTCGCTATAAACTAGTGTGTGTTTCTGTATTTGTGTGCACGTGGGCGTTGCCTTAGACACTACACTCGATTAACCGTAAAACTCTTTGCACTGACTACAAGTCGAATGAAGTTCTTCCGCGGGCAGCTCGTTATCTCGCGCACGCGCCGTCGACACCCGCGAATTTTCAATTAATTCGTCGCGTGCGTCCAGTCAACCAATCCGACCGACGACTCAGAAACCCGCGAGAATCGTGAGTGTATAATTTCTTCTTTTGGGTTTGCGTCACGTTACCTTGTCAGTTTAGCGCGGGTTCGTCTTTCGCACAATTGTTTAGCGTACATTCTGCGAGACGAAGTACTCAAAAGAATTTACTTAAAGATCTCTGTTGCTAATGCAGATGAAATTGTGGGCAATGTGGCGACCATCGGTGTCACGCGGTGTAGGTGCGGTTTTTATTAGCCACGTGCATTAAAGTCACTAAAGAGCATTTACAGCAATGTCACGTTTTATTACTCTCTTATCTTGAAAACGAATTCAGGCAATCGATTTCGATCTTTGTCGGTTCAACATTTTGAATTCTTTATATGAACAATTTTTCACGAGAATAATATTCTTTTTCTAGAAAAAATCTAGAAAATCTAAAATGCTCCTAACTAGTTTCTATGCTACAGAAATATGTCACTGAACCATTTACATATTGTTTCCATTAAGAAAGGTGATTTTAATATATTTTAATACAATTAAAAACAACAACAGAGATATTTATGTGCATTTTAAATACTTTATTCGTCTATTCGACTCATTTGTTTTTCCCTATTGCTATTTAATTTACGTTTAATCTTTGACAATTCAAGTTGCTTATCCTGATCACGACGTAAGCTGACTCTCTCGGTACTTATAATGTACGAAGTCTCTAATCCCGTGTATCAATAGATGAGAGCTCTCGACTCGCGGCGGAAACTTTCATCGAAACATTTACAAAAGTTTCTTTGTCTACCATTAAATCTATGTTATTTACTTCTTTTTTGAGGTGTCTGAACAAATCAAGGGCGTACAATGATGATCCAAAAGCACGCAGCGATTACACTTTGCTCGTAGCGTGTATGTACAAAGAGAATTCGTGGCGTACCAACTGAAAACGTTATTACGATCGAATCTCAGTGAATGATACAGGGTGTACGGTCCTAAAACAGACGATTCTGGGCATAAAAATGAATCACGCATATCGAAATGAAATCTTAACATTGTAGTAGCAGATGAACGGGCGATGTGTCAACGATTTCGAAGGTAAATATTCGAGAGGTTAGTCACCTTTATTGTATTGTATCGTGACTATATGTGTGAGTGCGTTGTTTTTGATCGCAGAAGAACAGTAGGCTAATGGCCCCACGAAAGAAACAGAGAAACAAGAACAGAAGTCAAAGTTTAAACGTGTTTTTCCATTTGTAATCGCCCATCATATATCATCCTACAATATTACGTCTCATTTCCAAGAAAATCGAATTCGAATAGGTTCGTCTCATGCTTTCCGTCCCTGAATTTCATCACGCGTAATCACGTGGAAATAATGCTTTATACAATAAAAACTGATGTCCCTTAACGAGAAAAATAATTGTACCGCGAGTTTGCGATTTATTCCCAGTGGAATCGTCTGTCTCCCTGACCCGTAACCATTCGTTGTAACGAGAAATGAATTGAAATGCGTGTCGAGGGTGGGAAGGGGATGATCGTATACAAACATGAGAAATGTGTATTACGTATCGCGGTAAGTGGTCGTCCTCTCAGGGGGAAGGCTTTAAATTAAAATTCTACGATGACGTGTTTATAACTTCAGTCTTCTATTTTTTTTTTTTTTTTTTTTTTTTTTTTTTTTTTTTGTTTCATTTGTTTCTCGGCACCGTGTGTTCTCACGCTCCGAGGCACAGAGTTTTGGTATTCGCGAGACTTGAATCGCACACGTCTGCCGTGGTCGCGGCACTGCGATCTCGGCGACGAAATGCTCGAAAACAACTAGCGATCGGTGCCTAAATGAAGAACAAGAGGTAAACGGCCGGTTCTCTATTATATCTATCGGTCGAATACTCGAAAGAAACATGGTTGGGCCAGTGACTACAGATACTTACATGTAAGACTCTGCATGCCACTGCTCTCGAGTGGTCATAGATTTTGGGGTTCTTAGGAACCTAGGGTGAAGTTAGGTCTGAGCTTTTCGTCATATACATCGACAAGCAAACTCGGTTTCCACTAGGGAAAATAGTAACGTCGGGAAAAGGCCTTCTACCACTTGGTATTGGGAATTACTGAAATTTATGCCAAATTAACAATCGGTTTAACAATTGTTTTGGTACTTGAAATAAATTTACCAAGTGGTAAGAGGTTTTTCTCTTACGCCCCTTTTTTTCCCCTAGTGGAAGCCAACTTTGCTCGTGGGTGTATCCTACATGTATGCTGAATGACGAATGTATTTCATACTTTTGTGGTAAAATAGAGCAGATTGCGCTCGTTCTCGAGGCACATTCATGACCCCTCATGAACAATGACATGCAGAGTCTTATAGTATTTGTAGTCACTGGTTGGATGTTAAAAGTGCTGCCTACAACATGGGGGGGGGGGGCGTAACGTGCGTTGCCGTACAACTACGAATACAGCCCTACGGAGCTCGAGTATCTCTCGTTGAATGAAACTTTCATTTTCGGGGGGCTCATATCTTAACACGAGAGAGCGTAAACCTCGTTCGCCAGCGTATTTTCGGGCAACGTGGACCACGCGCGGTAACATACAATTTTTCTCGGTCAAATCCTTCGCATATACTAAAAGGGCAGTGGTTGCCAAAGAATCTTCGACCTTAACGTTTACATCTAATGGTTTCTCGTATTTTTGCTTTTTCGTTTTCGTTTCTTTTGATCGGTGCAACGGTGATCTACGGCAGGGTCTCTCCGCCGACAGAGCAGCAGGAAAACGCGGTTCTAAGTGGTAGAAAGGTTAGGGTCGCGATCAACCAATCGGCGGAAACCGAACCAGACGAACCCGGTTAAGCAACTGCGAATATATCTAAACGCATCGACGAAAAAGATATTCTGGTATAATCTTTTCCAGCGCGACACCCCCCGAATGTAGGTTCGTGTTGTTCCGATCGGGGGCGCGGTGAAAGAAAACACAAAAAGCAAATAACGCCGCGGTGCCTCGTCGCATAGAACTCTTGAGTTTCGTTCGCTTCTTTCACGATCGGGGCTTAATTAAAGGTCTGTACAATCCTTATCCGTAATATATAATAATATGTTATTCTCTGCGTATTAATTACCTCGTGATAGAGTATATATTTATGTACGTATAATGATTAATAGGTAATGTAAAATCATTATTAGCGATCGTTTACATCTTAATATCGGAGAGATCTACATAAGACAGTGGTAGATTAATATCACAATAAGACTAATCAGGCCTCGTTAAACTGGGGCGCATACACACGTTTTCGTTTCATCCTTCAAGATCTGTTTCTGTTTTCTTTTTTTTTTTTCTCCCGGTTCGAAGTTACACACACGCCTGCTCCGTTGCCTTGACGTGTCTCTCATTATTAATTCACGACTCTGTTGGCGCCGCGGGGGGTTTCGTCAGACGACTCAGGTTCTCTCCCTTTGATGCAACTCCGAACAAAAAAAAATTCGATGCTGGCTAGTGAAGGGGGAACAGTGTTGCGCGGATAAATCGTTGTTAAAAACACATTCTCACCCTTTCCTTTTTCTCTTCTTCACTCTCTCTACTTCTCTCATAATAAACATATATACATGTATATATGTATATATGTGTTTACAAGTCAGGTCTCGTCGGTCGATCACGACGACGATGACGATCGTCTTGGTTCCTAAACGTCCTATAACACGTGTATCGTCGTCGAAAACAAAGGGCACAAAATGACGATCCCTTCCTCCGTCATCGACTCGCGAAACCGTAATTTTCAGCTAAAGTAATTCTCGCTATATCTCGGTCCTCGAAGGACCGAATATGTCAATGGGTGTTCGGGGAGGGGAATGAAATTCTCTCTCTCTCTCACACTCTCACATGTCTACGTTACTTTCGATCAACTACGATTGGTGCATATACACGTCGTTACAATTACCTGAGTGACATCTCGAGGGGGGAGGGTCAGTTGCGCACGTACAGAAACCCGTGTTTTCCGCCCTAGCTTCGCGAACAGCAACCGACCTTGTGTTTTTTTTTTCTGGTAACGTGTCGCGGGGGTGGTGGCGGTCGTTCGTCGCGTGCCACCCGTTAGTCAGATCCATTTTGGCCTCGACGGCTGAACGTCCCGTAGACGATACTGATTTATCGTATAAAAACTACAGTAAATCCTCGATGAGTGTTCGAAGGCTCCTGATTGATGACATCTGAACAAGCCTCGAGCACTCATCGATGATTTACTGTAATTATACAATATAAATTGCTTCGATTGTTCGAAAGACAGTTGCAACACATTTGCTATTATAATGCTAAAAATCGGTCGATCTTTCTTTGCAACTTGTCTATGTAACTTGAAGTATACGATAAATCGTATCGTCTACGGGGCCCCTTCAAGATCACATGCAAAAACACAACGTTTCTGTCTGGCGTCTCCAATACGATCGGGACCGATCCAGCCAGCCAAATTCAACATTATTTTCTCTTCTATCTCCCCAAAAGATCCGGCCCGGTGTATCTCATACTCTTCACGCACAGAGTCCCCGTTGGTGATACACGCGAGAAACTTCGTCGCCGGATGAACGCTCCCGGGGGTACCAATGGTTAAGTGGGTGAGGGGCGGAGGGGCAACAGAGATTGGTCATAGAGCGGGACGGTCGATCCCCCGTTGATGCTTTATTGTCGTGACCGAATCGACCGTCGTTTGTGCTCCTCGTGTCCTGACACCGCAAACACACGACAGTCCTCGAGTTCTTTTCCCGAAGAAAAGACCTACCAGAACAGTGGTTTATCGGGCTCCTCCTCCCGTTTTTCTTTTCATTTATTTTTTAGTATTTTTTTTTCTTTATGTCTGTCCCCTCGTCGTTCATCCATCCGTTGGTGTCCTCGCGAGGACGCGGAGAGGTCGAAGTGTTCGATCGCGACACGGTTTACGCACGGCGCGGTGCGAAAGCATCTCTAGATGTGGCTAGCGCATACACCCCGACGACTTCACAATATCGGCGGCAAAAACGTGCCGGAATCGTCGAGATTCGGGTCCAGGCTCGCGACGATATCACCGGTGGACGCGTGTCTCGAGGTCGCGGTCTGCGCGGTGCTGGCGAGCGCGTGGCTGCTCGCGCTGCCGTTCAGCTTGCTCTTGACCACCACCACCCCTCCGTTGTCCGTGTTGTCCCCTGTGCTGATCGTTTGCACGTACTTACGACCTTTGTAGAGACGGTACATCGTGTACGGTGGATCCTCGACCGTTGTGGCGCGTTGCCTAGGCGCGCTTACCGTCACGCTGACCGTTTGCGCGTGGGCCGATTGCGATGAGGTCTCCACCGTTGTGGTGTTCGCGTTCGCGTTCGAGTTCGCGTTCACCGTCGACGAGGCCATCGTCGATGACGAGGAGCTCACGCGCGACGAGGACGAATTTAACCACTCGTGACGGCTCGCCTCGGTAGGTGTCATACGTTTGTTTGGATCCCATCTGCGGGGACAAGCGAGAAACGGAGGGCTTCGATTAGAATTGGGACGGGCTGTGGGATGATTGAAACGTTTTGTTTGGTGACTTTAATATGCGTTTGCAGTATACAAGGTGGGGACCACGAAGTAAGACTTTCATCACTTCTTAAGACTAGAAAGAATATTTTCTTTATTCTTTGGTTAAAAAAAATTTTTTTTTTTTTTTTTTTTTTTTTTAAATTGGTAGAATATCCTCTTTTGTTGTAAATGATATTTTGTTAATGTTTCTTTGGTTTAGAGGGAGAAAAAATATTTGTTATGATACTTGAGGAATTCGTCTCAGCATCCGCTAAAAGATGGGCGTACAAAAATTATAGGTTTTGTTTTGATAAAAAATTGAGTGTGATCTTGAAAACTTCGGAAAAATTTGGTAGAATCATCGTAAAGTTCTCCTTGAATCATATTGACGAAACAATTTTCGATTGAACAAGCTAACAATAAAATAATCTAAGCTGACCCCGATTCGTGGTCCACCCTGTATAATCGAGTTGTACATTTGTTAAAATGATGAACACCATGAAACAATAAACAGAAAAAATTAATGACATGATGAAGTTAAGAATCAAAATTTGAAATAATTCCAAAAGTGTAATTAGTCAATTTGGTTTGTAAAAGTCTCGACTCGTCATGATTTAAAAAAAAAAAATGGCGATATTTGGAATGTTTGTTATTGATTCCTGTTAAATATTTCGATGTTTGTTCAAGACTTACTCAAGGCATTTGCTGACAAAGTCGACGAAAAGGGTATCGGTGCAGCGAAGAGCCATCGCCAGACTCTTGCTACGGACCCACCTCTTCTTGCCCTTGCTGTTTGTCACGGATCGAGGACTTCCCTTCGGGTCTGAAATCGTAATTTCATTATTGCAGTTTCGAAACGTAATTACACGTGTGCCTCTCTGGCCAGTCCGTAATATCATGTAACCGAACTATAGATTAGCATACAACACGATTGACTAACTTCGTAAAGTATACCAAGTCTATAATGAACGTTCACGCACCGTAAATTCAATTGTGCTATCACGAGGAAGGTCAAAACACGTATTGTATGTACATTGGTAACAATTACTTTATACTTTCCTGAACATAAGAAAAAGCGTTTTAGAGAAACTAAAGCGAGTTTGGATGAAAAAAACAGATTCACAAACCGTAGAAGAGTGAACAATATCTTCCGTATCTAGTGATGGGACGAAACGCAAGCAACTTACACCGAGCTTGGACAAGATTCGCGGTTGAAACTTCGAGGGGTGGTTTCACCCCATAAAGTCGCGTCTCAGCCGATAAAAAAAATTACGTATCCCTTATTTTTGACTTCTTAACAAACATACGAAGTCTTCGTAAGTATACGAAGACTTGCTAAAGTATAAGAAAAAGTTTGATTTGTGAAGTATAAGAAAATTTGTTAATTTCTCGGAATTTTGTTTACCGAAGAAAAGCCTGCGACGAGACGCATGATTGATGATGTAGTTCGGGGGCGCGCCTAGGACCTCCATGATGCAGGCGAGCTGCTCGATCTCATCCTCGCCCGGGAACAACGGGCAGCCGGTGTACAGTTCCGCGAGAATGCAGCCCAAACTCCACATATCGATCGGCGTACCGTACGGAAGACCCAAAAGTACCTCTGGACTTCGATAGAACCTGGACTGAAGGTACGTGTACACACGTTGGTGGCTGTAGCACGAGGATCCAAAGTCTATGACCTTGATCGAGCTGCTACCCCGCTGCTTCAAAAGCACGTTTTCCTGCAACCAGACGAAGAGCCGGCTGATCGGTGGGAACAGTATTAACCGAATCGCTATTTAAACAACTTCTCACTCTCTCTCGTTCTATCCCCTCTGTATTCGTTTGTACATGTTACAGTAAAAGCATTAATTCAGTAAATGTTATATATTTCCTAGTCAATGTATGCATTTACTAATCTGGTTAGTAAATGTGTTCACAAGGAACGGAATTGTTACTAGTAAATTGCATGGACTTACATTTCTGATTTAGTAAAAGCATGGACTAACAAAAATATGTTAATTTCAATCAATTCTCTGTTAATTTGTGTAACTGAAGTATTTATTTTCCCTTATAATTTCCTTAACCCTAAAAGATCCTTAAATTATTAAATAAAGTGTTCAGTTTTCACTTTTGTTCTTTAAATATATCTATATCATGAAAAATTATACTTCCGATATTATGCTTTTATGTAAATTAAAGTTCAAGTGTATATATTTACTAAACTTCACGCTTGTACTGTGGCATATATACTTTGTTTCCTCTCTTCTTCGATTTGCTTGCGCGCCGCGGCCCGTTAAAAGGGAAATCGCGCGTTCGTCCGGCAATTTATTTCCTCATTAACGATCGTGATATTTATTTCGTATAGAATCTGAACGATGCCGTCGCTCGTTGAAAACCGTTTCGACGAGAAATTTTTCTTTAATTTCCGTGGAGGTAAACAGGATCGTTGTGAGAGATTGTGAAATTGCGACATTACGACGGTCAGTGGTAATTATTTGGTAGAATAAACGGTGGGGGTTCTTAATGGTTGAACTATGTAGCGTAATAGGTTGCAATATTATTTTGTGTAGGTGAACGGAATCATTAAGAAATTGTAAAGTAGTAATATCATGACCGGTTAGTGATAATTATTTTGTAAAATAAACGATGGGGGTTTTTAATGGTTGAACTATGTAACCTAATAATTGCAACATTATTTTGTACAAGTGAACAGGATCGTTAAGAAATTTTGCAGTTGTAACATCATGACCATTAGTGTGGTTTTTAAAAGTTAAACTTCGGATATACGTAGGTACTTACGGGCTTCAGATCGCAATGGATGATGTTCTCTCGGTACAACAGTCTCAGGCAGCTAATTAACGAATTAGCGAATCGTCGTATTAGACTCAGACTAAATCCCTGATAGTTGTTCTTTTTGATTAGCTCGTATAAATTCAAACTGAAAATGAGAGAGAGACACGATTGTAAATATTTGGATATTAATCTGTTATTGAATTCTGGTTAGCGTGAAAAGACAGTCCCCGAATTGTCGACACGTATTCGTTCAACTCACCTCATCAACTCGAAAGTGATGCACAAATGGTTCCTGAAGTAGAAATATTCTAGCATGTGTATCACATTGTGGGACGCGTTCGCCTCCAAGTCCTTCTTCCTGAGATGTTCCAAGATCTGCACCTCGATCAACGCCTGGTGATGGAATCTCTTTTTGTTCCTGCAACGACGAGAAAGCGCGCGTCATTTGAATTGAAGGAACAAAGCGAGGGCTGGTTCCACACGGACGCGACACGACGCATTATAATTGACGTGTCAGTGTGCATTACGATACGACGTGATTCATATGCTCTGACTGTTCGCTCACCTGATGATCTTGATGGCGATGTACTGGCCCGTTTTGTGATCCAGCGCTCTGATCACTTGGCCGAAGCTACCTTTGCCTATCACCTCCAGGATCTCATATCTGAATAGTACAATACAGAACTCTTTGACTTAGGATTTTACGACAACCGAAGGCGTTAGAGCATAAAGAGGTTATGTAACGTTTTTGTGAAAATTGAGTTCTCTATGAAGGTATATGTGGTGTTTTTTTTTCGTATAATAGCTTATTTCAAATAATTTTTACACTTAGTTTACTGCAAACGTGATGTTTGTAATGTAACATATTCATCCTATTTTACAGACTCCTCTCGATTATTGTCTGGTTTGTTCTACACGATTATTGTCAAGCCCATACTTTGTTGCCAAGGCTCAGGCTCCGGGCAAAAAAAACGAATTTACGAGGGTCTGAAGCATTTCTCACTATTAGATTATTGTCTTGGCGCTGACCCGAGTTCGGGACAATAATCGAGAGGAGTCTGTATTTACATTTTGTCTTGGGAACCGTTCGTCTGTTTCTTATCAGACGCTTCGAGTAAAGTAGTATGCAATCATTGTAGTCTTACGACAGTGAAACTACGAATGGTAATCTTTAAATGATCCGTTTAAGCTTAGATGTAAAAAAGGGGAGTTATTTTGAAAAGTTTCTAGAAACCGCAAGTTAATTATTAAATTTAGTAGCAGTTCGAATTTCACCATGGCTTGCAGTGAAACGAATCACGATTACATTAAATTACCAGTTAATCCATAACAATTTTTCCGTTGGTTTAACTAACCGAAAAAACCAATAAAACGTCGAACCGCCATTAACACTTCTGTTTCTCTCTGCGTGTTTTATTCACCAATAAAGTTTTTCCTAACAACCTACGATACTAAAATGGAAATTACCCGTGATGCTCGACGCGTAGAATAAGCAATATCACAGTGAACATTTCTTCTCGACCCGTTTTAATGTATGAATTATATTGACTATGCAGAACCTCGAACATCATTTCTTCGGGTGAGCACGGTTTAATCGTTCGATGGACAGAGATGGAAATCGGGCGTAAATAGGCAGATGGTAATTAAATGGAAAGTCTCGTGGAAACTCAGTCACCTGTACGAGATATGATCGTGGAGGACCTTGTTGTAGTTCCCGTTCTCGTCGTCGTAGCCGCCATTTTGCGACGAACCTTCCTCCCCGTGGATTTTGTGGGCCGGCAGGCCCAGATACCAAATTTCCGAGTATTTCTCGATTTCCGCGCGCTCGAAATCGGTGAGTCTTGAACCAAAGTACTTGATCGCTTCCTGCGGTGTCATTGGCAATCTCCCAGCTATTTCGAAACAATCAACAGAAAAATCCCGAATATTTAGATTTGGAAATTTTCGAAATTCTCATCTTATCACGACGAATAACTTTGTACTGATAAAAAGAACAAACGATTCTTATTGTGTACCGTAGAACCTCTATTGTATGAATATAATTGTTGGGAATACGAGAATTTTTTAATGCTTTTATCAATGAATACTGTGGTCGATTTCGAACGAAATTTGTAAATATTTTGTTGCGAGAAAAATATAAATCCATACGTACAGTATATGTCGTGAGACGTGGCGTTGATAGAAGGTTCATGCATCGGCATATTGTGGATGTTGTTGGTCGTCGAATTGTTCGTATTATTGTTGTCCGACTTGTCCACTCGCGTGGGTTTCGGGTGAAAGAATGACAGTAATTTCTGAAACAAAGAATCATTACGGAACGCGTTACCGATTTTTCCACGAAAAATACACAAAAAAATACAAACATATTAACAGTCTCTTTCTTAAATAAAATTCCCATATAACAATATAACAATCGCCGCCATTTTAAAAAAACCATTCGAGCCGTTCTTCCATGGCGGCGAGAACGAGCTTTTTCTTCAACTTTCAAATTAATTTATCCACCGCCGCGCAAAAGAAAGTCCACGGTGTTCCGTCGTAGTATTTTATAATCGGTTTCACGGAGGGAAAACCGACGGAGGAGAAGCGCAAAGGGGGTGGACCGCAAATAAATTCCACGATGAACGCCGACGTCAACGAGAGATCACGTCGGTGATTACCGTTCTCGACCAGCAATACATACAACATTCGCGTATTAAATACACGCAGACGGTAATTATACGATGGAATGCTTTGAGGAGCCTCCGTGCCACGATTGTTATAATTTTGCTGGAGGTTCGCGGTCGCGTGCGCGACATGGTCGTCCGTTACGATGCGGATTCGCGACCCTATGCGGCTGTTCCCCGATTCGCAATGTCAAGTTCCCTAACACGTGCACACAGGGTGACCTGAAATTAACGTATACAATTTTGACAATATTTTTAGGAGATCGTTCAAACGGAAAATTATACGAGCATACGAAGCCAATCTGATTGACTCCATTTTTCAATAACCTGCATCTTTTTGGTATCTTGTACAATAGATTTTTTTTCGCAAAATCATCACAGGCACAGAAAACCGCGTCGATGTCAGCGCAATGGAATATCCGCGAAAGTGGGACGAAACGACGCGTCCAGAACCCGCCTTTCTATGTGTGCGTATTGACCCCGTGACGGTGGCTCTCGGGGACAAGTTTAACGACACCGGGAGAAACGGCCCCGGCAATTATGTCTCCTCTTCCAGGCATTAAAGGCGTTTCTGTTTGCGTAGCGTCGCTTTTCCGTATGGCCAAGGGCGTCAGTCACACCGGTCGTGTCTATGCCGTTTTGAATGACAATCAGACCCAGTCGTCTGTCGTCTGTCCTGTCTCTGGTCTGTTCATTCTGTCGCGTTGTCCTCGGTTGAGAAGTTACACGTAGGGATGAATCGATACAAGTAAATACGAGTACATTACTCGATACTTTTGTTTCGATACCAAGTAGGTATCGAAAAAGGTACTCGTATCGAATGGAGTGAGTATCGACCCATAAACATTTGATATTGTAATTACTTTCAACGCAAAACGATGTTGTTTATATTAACAATTAGGGAATGTATATTTCAATAATTTCAATATTAAAATAATATAGGTATACAATATGGTTATATATTTAAATAAATATATAATACACGACGACCAATGGGACCATTCATTTTCCTCGCGCACTTTTCCTACCAGCCAGCCAGCCGATTTCACGATTTGTCTCTACATACAGAGAACAGTTTCCCCCACCACGTCTGTCGATCGTTTCGACGAAGTTACGAGCTTGTAAAACGCGATCGATCGGAAAAAGAGAAGTGCCTGGGAACTCGGTGAATTAATTCCACTCCCCCAACTCCACTGCGGTCGTGTCGGTTCGCGCGAACGAAACACCGTCCGTACAGGTTCGACGCGGAAACGATCGCCAGCTCTTTCAACGAGCAGAATTTCCATATAGATAAAAAGTGACCGGAGACAGTACACACGGGGAACAGTATAGATTCCATTCCCTGCCGGTCCCGTTTCGATGGTCGTCAATGTCAAGTTTAACTGCGACAGAACCTCAGGTTTTACGATCGGTTCTCTATCCCCGAGATCCCGACGATCGCTCGTTTGCATACCGATATATTTACCCCGGATATTCGTTCTGGGTTCCTTTCGAAACCGGCTCCGATTTCAAACTAACCGTGCATGATGGAATGATCAGTTTACTACTTATAACGAAATTCTCCGTTTGAAGTACATACATAGTGACTCGCACATTTGTTCATAGATTTCTGAAACAACAATTGAGTGTCGAAACTTTTACGCAGTTTCTATTCATGTACATAGTCTTCTTAGCATTACTTCTATCATCCTTTTGTGATAGATTTTTCTTGATTTTGAAATAAAATTCGTATTTTGGTAATTCAATAAAATCTTGTGAATCATTGTACATTCTATATAAAGATGTATACAAAAAAAAAACAGGTGGTATGAGTACTCGGTTAAGAATAGGAATAATGGCGATAAAATCTTCGTTCCTACAAAGTCTTAAAAAAAATTTTACTGAGAATGGAACTATTTCTCTATTGCGCAACAATACGAAACGCATAAAATGCGATTGCAAAAAGGGAATGAACCTTAATTACCGCAGTTACGCACGGTCCCGCGACCTTTTAATAGAAATTTATGTCAAACATTCTGGTCTGGTAATCGTCGTTAACCCTAATCAATTGGCGGGGAATCGTCGCGAGGCGCACGGATGAAGTGCGCGCGCGCGCCACTCAAAGGAATTCCCGCGTCGTCCTCCCCTTCGAAGCTTCTTTCGGCCGGCGTATCGACACGAAACGATATCCACGACCTAGCGAGACGATAATTCCAACGTGGCCGATCGGCGTTGCGTGATCGCGAATAATATGCGATCCCATGATCCCCCGTGATTACACGTTGCTGCAATGAATTGCTTACAAGGTACGAACTGTTTATGGGATTCGGGCTCATCAGGGAGGGAAGAAGAGATCCCAGGGATCCTGATACACTCTCGAACAGCAATCTTCTTTTTGGAAGTAATTTTATCTGTGTGTTCAACGTCACGAAATCAGTTTAAGAATGGACTCTTTTGTGGTTTAGTCCGCACGTATAACATAAAACTGTTTCGATTTTAACATCACGAATTTTTCGAATCATTAAACATTGTTAAAACTATGAGTCTTATGTATATCATTATCATATTATTCATATATATTTATATAGGAGAATATCAGGTGTACCACTCAGATATTTTTTTCTATAAAACTCTACACTTCCTCGAAGAAAAACCTAAATCGTTTTGGTCAGTTAACGATATTTGTTATTTGCCTACAACATCCTATTTACATAATTTTCACTGAACAGGAAATAGTCAACGTATTCTGAATTTTAATTGTACAGTTTTACTGTACCTATATTTTTATTAGTTATCAACAGACCTAACCAATTAACTATTTCCTTCAGTAACGAAACCAGTAGTATACTTTACACGAAAAGTTTCCACCTGACCTTCCACTCGGTAGAACCAGCGTAGGATATTGGAAAATCATTACGAACATAAATTAAACTTTACCACGTTCCAGGCTCCCAGAGAAGCAAATACTGATTTCGTCAAGAAGCAATGGATCCTACCATTGGTACACCAAATATTTACCAGTCCCTCGACGTTAGTCTATTTAAAATTTATCTCCAAGGCCCCCGGGGAGGTTAACACCTCAGGGCTGATGGTCTCAAATATTTTCGAACATTTTACGCTCCGAAACGTCTCGAACCAGCAGCAGCAGCAGTGAATACGACGGGCGGTCATCATCAGGGTCGACCTCATCCGGTCTCCAAAGTCGAAGATCGAGAAAACGGAACCAAGCAGCGTGCCTATCTCGAGCTTGGGTACCAAAGTGAGTTTCGCAACGCGTTCGCCCCTCGTGTAATGAAAAATTATTATCGTCCAGGCATCGCATGACGTTGCGTCGGAGCATAAATAAAAAGCGAGAAAGCGGAATATAACCCGAGAAGAGTCTCCTAACCCCCAGTGCGCGAGCTCGCCCGTATATAAATTGTAATCGTGTACACCAAGAGAGAGAGAGAAAAAGAGACAGAGATTCCACCTCTCCCATCTTTTTCTCCTCGTTTTTCGTTGCAGCCGGCTGTCTTCTGCCAGGCGACACCGCGCTAACGGCTGAAAAGCATAAATAAAACGTACATACATTCGCGACCGGCCGAGATTCACGCAACGCCCGATACGGCAGTCGAAAATCAGCATTTCGACCCTTGATATTCGTCCCTCTTCGAAGAAGGACCCTTGTTTCGAGAGTTTTAAATTAGGGGTGTTTGATTCCTATTTGATTTTCCAGAAGATCGATTCCCTTGGGGAATATTTTGATAAAAAATGTTCTAAGATTGTGTAAAAATTTCTCTATACAGTAAATTCTTGATAAACGTTCGGAGAGATCTCTACGTTAAACGCTTCTGTTTCATCCCCGCTCCTAGTGGGTCAATTTTTTAAATTAATCAAGCGACTAGTCCAATTTACGAGGTGCAGAAATAGTGTCCCTCTACGATAACTGTTCCAAAGCAGTTTCTAGCATTAAACGAAGATTTACTGTACATCGACCGTAAGCTCCCGAATTATAACAAATCGAATTCTACCAACTGATACATACGAAAATCGTGTGATTTCGCTGACAATAGACCAAGGTTTACTAGCAAACTATTCCATTAGTCAGTTTTTCATCTCCAATCTTTGCGCTGCTTGTAATTGCGCATGACCCTAAATCGTGAATCCTGTAAACCCAACGACGATATATCGTCAATTTATTATGGTCGTTACTCGACGACCAACACTTTTCCCCTATGTTTTTCTCTCTCCCCAGGGAACGGTTCATCCTGAATCCCGGAGAGCAAACACACCTGGGCCACGCGTGGACCCGAGTCGACATAGTGTATGTATTATAGGAGGAAGGAACGGATAGGCACGTAAGAGCGGATTTTACCCAAGGACGACTCTGAACGTTCCGACTCGGCGATGCTGGGTGTTTCGATCCTCGAGAGATAGGTACCTACATACAATAATTCCTTACGTCCGAGTTATGCATGCGGTTTACCTTGTGACATCTCTCGGCTGCGGCCACCGCGCGCGCGCGCCTTTCTAATGCGATACACCTCGAGTGCTCGACGCATTATTCACTGGGTGTCCGAAACGTAACTTTACTGTCTCGTCGCTGATTCACGGGAGTCATTGATTTTTATTTCAAATGCCGCCACTGCGTAGTTGACTAAAGCAGCAAATATACTGGGTGGTTCACCAGATATTACCACTTCGATTTACGTGACTATATTGTTCGTAGGAAAAAACGGTTTCAGGAGGATAATAATGTAATGTAAATAGTCATCACATTATTTATATAAATTAATTCTTGATTGTGTCAATATTAATATTACGCGGGTGCTATAATATCTAGTTGCATACGAATGCATTCCTCTAATTTTATTCGAGGAGTGGTAGATTAATTAATCGTATAACTGAATCCTTATTGTTTTTGTCATGGTTATTGACTGTCCATTTGCGTTACTTTACAATATTAGATCTATGTCTGTACTACTGTTGTGACTCAAGTGATCTATCTGTTTATAATGTATTATACAAATAAACAAAATTTTTCATTTAATATTCTAGTTTCACAGGAGATAATACGTACATGATCAGTCTAAAGGAAGAACATGTAAATTTAATAAATTAGGAAATTCAGTCCTCGTTAAGCAGTCACGGTAACCAAATGAAGTGCCCTAGACGCTGATCTCGTATCGACCATCATAAAACAGGAACGGCGGAATATTTAAACTGTCCTAGATACATACAAAATAATCCTATCTCATTCGACACAGAACGATAAGAATTCCAATTGTGCAATAAAATAATATTACGTTTAATCTCACAAATATCTCGAAGAAACTATTGTACACCATTTCTAGAACCACATTAGCATTGCAATTAAAATTTGCCTCACGTACAGGATCAATGACCCCCCAAGCGTTCTTTCACACGTACATAAATGCTCGTCATTATAGTTCTTGTCGCTATTAACAGTGTATTATACGGTCCAACCGGTAACAATCATTGTGTATATACTCCGACGAATCTTCTCGGAGGCTCACATATGCTGTAAGACGTTCCTCCAAGCATTCATAGAAAGACACCTATGAGGTATGTACCTCGTTGTACGCTTTAGGAAACGCTTCAAGCCTTCCACGGTCCAAAAGCAGAGCACTCTGAACAATACGAACGGTACGTAAAGCTCTGCGATTGCAGAACACAGACTCACGCCACTAAACACAATATAACTTTCACCCTCGTTGGACTCTAAGCCCACGCGTGGGCGGACCGTTCGTTCTCCTTTCCATCGGGAGGGAGTATAAACAAAACGACGGTCAACGTGTTCCCATCGATCATTCGCGGACAGGGATCGATTTTTCTCATTGTCACCGAAGTGATTAAGAACCTCCAAGAAGATGGAAAACCGTGATCACAACGATCGACAACTATCATAATGATTGATAATCGTCACAACGATCGAAAATCGTCACAACGATCGAGAACCCAGACGCGTTACTTTTCGGACACGCGGTGCACGCGTGTACTTAACGTGGGACTGGAGAGGCGCGTGGGCGTGCAAGGTATCTCGGAAGCGCATTAGAAAACGTCACCGAGGCGGGAACAGGAGCTCGTTAACCTGCGTGCCGCACGCTCCCGGCCAGGTGGTACACGCCGCGAAGTAATTAGAAAAGTAACACCCGTTACGAGCTAGCAGCCCCGACAGTTTGCCATTTCGTGGTTCAAGCGTGGGTCGGGTGAGTCCAGGAAGTTTCGAGATTTTAATGGATCGACGTCACGAAAGGGAGGTTGCTGTCTCGATTCAGGACCCTCGAACGGATTCTACTGCGTGTGTGGTGAACTTTTATGTTACAAAGAACATTTTATTCCGTACCGCTGGGAACGGTTAAAGAATTGCTACCGTGGGCGATCCTGTTGCGACAGCCAAGGGAAAGAAATGCTATGGGTCTCTGTTAGATTGACTTCCTTTCCATACTGTAAATTGTAGAGTGTGACAGCCATCTTTGATTAATTGAAGTTTCTGAATTCTGACTAATTCTCTTCAGAACCTGGAATTCCAGGTTCCCTGCCTAAGAACTCCAGAATTCTGAAGGATATCTGAATTCTGACGAATTTTCTCTAAACCTGAAATTCCCAGTTTCTAATCTGGGAACTCCAGAATTCTCTCAAACACCTGGAATTCTAAGATTCTAACTCAAGAACTCCAGAATTCTGAAGGATTTCTAAATTCTGACGAATTCTCTTCAGAATCTGGAATTACAGGTTCCTTATCTAAGAACTCCAGAATTCTGAAGGATATCTGAATTCTGACGAATTTTCCCTAAAACCTGAGATTCCCAGTTTCTAATCCGGGAACTCCAGAATTCTCTCAAGAACTTGGAATTCTAAGATTCTAACCCAAGAACTCCAGAATTCTGAAGGATTTCTAAATTCTGGCGAATTCTCTTCAGAACCTGGAATTCCAGGTTCCCTGTCTAAGAACTCCAGAATTCTGAAGGATATCTGAATTCTGCGCAGTTTTCTCTAAACCTGAAATTCCCAGTTTCTAATCTAGGAACTCCAGAATTCTCTCAAGAACTTGGAATTCTAAGATTCTAACCCAGGAACTCCATAATTCTGACGAAGTCTATCGAAAACCTGGAATTCCAAATTTCAAACCGAGGAAAGGAGGAGTATAACCCCTAGCTACGTCTGTCTATAAAATTTTCCAGGAATTATACCAACATATTGTAGGTCAGAGCAGCTGCAATGCGTGACCATGTCCAATTGTTTCGAGCCAGTCTATAAAACGTTTCTAAAGACGCTCGTATGTGGGGACGGCCTCCGCTGAGAAATGATTAGCGTCGATTGTTAGCGTTCCCATGCTCCGAGGCTGTGGATCTCCATCGCGCAAGCACGGCGCCTTGCGGTTAATTACGAACAGTTACAAGCGGGCCCTGTTACGTCATTGTTACGCGGCTGGCGAACCATGAATAATGTAATTTTAATTCGCAGGACCGCCGGTTGAGCAAGGAAACCAAATTAACGCGTGTCCAGAAGAGGATAGAGAAACGACACGACGCGTTACTGGCTTGATGAGAGGCAAAAAAAGGTCCCGACTCGGGTGCCTCGACCAGACGAGAATTTTGAGAGGATTTTAAAACTTTCAGGCAACAATGATTGTCCAGAAAATGAAGATGGAATATTCATGAGTCGCGGGAGAGCAGACGGGCCAGGATAAAAATTGCAAACTTACAAGGTGTATCCGTAAAATGCTTCTCATTTCTGCTAGTTTGTTTGAAAAATTATTGGGTCCATTTTCGTTACGATTGGTACGGGATTTTCATAGGAATTGGCAGGTGATTCGAATCTTTCCATTCTATATTATGGTTGAAATTCGGTCGAGATTGTTACCCTCGATATCTATTTCTGAGAGTCTAGAATGTTAACGCGGCTTCTGTGTTAACGAATGATTAAATTTAAATCCGTAGATTGCACCGAAACGTCGGGGTTAGGTTGAGAATACTGTTTGCAAATAGGCCACGAAAGGGATATGTGCCCTGTCACCTGGCGCGCCAGATAGAGAATTATGTATCGTACAGTTTGAGACGTCGACTCCCCGGAGGGGTTTGGCCGTGTATCAATTCAAGTTTGAGTAATTGGTTAAAGGTGTTACAGATCCTCGAGTCCGTCGAGGACAGTCGTAAAATTGGACACGGGCTCAGTATCTCGGTCCCCGATGTTCTTCCTTGAACTTTGCTTGCACTATGTATAATTCCCAGTGTGCAGTTAGAATAACGAAGGTTTCAATGACATCCTCGTGTTGTAACAATTCGAATAAAATCCACGAGCTAATAAAGACAACTTTGAAATTATTATGTACATCTGACTGACCATTTTGTTGGAGAAAAATTGGAATATACAATTCGAATTCAGTACATATTCTGGTTGATATGATGCATATCATTGGAGTAGCACAGATTTCCTGAAAAATGCACATCAAACCTGGCAAACTATTGTGGATTATTGTATTGGAACACTCTAATAATTATCTCCAGTCCTGTTTATAAAAGGTTTCAGTTCCTTTTTCGAAATGACAAAAGATTTATAACGCAAAAGGTATTTGCATGAGCTTGCTTCTCTTACAAGGGAACTTTGGTACCCCGAAAATTCTGATTTCCTTTAAACAAATAAACAAAATTTTTAACAATTTCATTATACACATTTATAGAACATACGAAGCCATTAAATTTTCGTTGTAATAGTTCTTTGAATCCACCATAGTTCTCAAGCTATACAGGAATCTAAGAAAACACGTATTAACATTTAGGGGATGGTTTCACCCTAAAGAACCGAGTATTAGAAAAAACGAAATTACTTTTATCGAAGTCCCGGAGGAATCTGTTAAATTTAAAAAAGAATCGGAATTTTCCAGGTACCGAAATTCCCTTGTTAGATAATAATGATTAAAATTTCATTGATTTCTCAATATCTTGAACACACTAAGTTTCTTTATCCCTCTTACCTAACAGAATAACGCCTTATCCCAAGATAACAAAAACAAAAAGAAAACGTTAACAGCGAGTCAGGGGAGAGGCAATCAATCAAAATCAAGACCCAAGCATCTCTGCTGTCTCTTGAGGAGGCATTTATCGAATCCTTTTTTTGCATTCGATATACAGGTGTGCACGGTCCAACGCGAAATCGATGCGTCCGTTAAACGAGAAGACCGTCCACCAGATCAGCATCGACGCTATCATTGACCCAGTTGTTAAACCTACGAAAGCCACGAAGGAGAGAACGAACGTGTGCATATCGATTCTCGCCCACGGATCTCGACTCTCGCAACAATCGAAAGTTATGGGCCGCCGTTTACGTTCCCCCGGGGCGCATCCCGAGCGGAAATCGACTCGCCTTTACGTAACAAACGGGCTGTATGTATTACATATCCGCATAATCCTGTCCATTGCCTCCTACGAAAAGGAAGAAAAAAAGAAAAGGTGTATGTGAAATTAGATCGCAATGGAAACACATTTGAACGCCTATAAAAAGCTTAGAATTTCAGTGAACTTTTCTACAGGGTGTAACAAAAATGCTAGAGGACCCGAAAATGGAAGACTGAGGTGATTTGAAACAAGTTTTTCCTTAGCAAAAGTGTTATCTGAGGCTTTGTTAAAGAGATATTAACGAAAAACCCCGACCAATCAGAGAGCGAGTTTACCGGCCGAGTTCCCGCGGTAACGGTGACTACGCGCTGCGATTGGTAGTCAATATGATAAATAATTATTATCATATCTTTTGAGAACTTGTTATCATAGTACTGCTTCTTTTATTTAAACAGTTATAAGCCCTGTTACAACCTAAATTTCAATCTCGGTCTTCCTTATTCTGACGGCGTAAAGACGGGTCGAACGTAATAACACGATGGAATTTGCACCGTACGGAGAGCGATACGCTCCGAACCCGCGGCTGAATTTCATAATTACCGCGCTAATGAAAATGGGGCGAGAGAAACGCGCGGAACAGGGAATTGCGGCAAGCTTGGGCCAGTTATTATTGCACGGGGCTGGTTATTATTGCATGGCTCCATAAAAGAATTGTTGGGAATTGGTGTACAGTTGCATTTATGGCGAGGGACAGAACGTTCCCTATGCAATATCCATGAAAATCGTTCTCTTCCGTCCAAAATAGTACTCCACGTCTGCTAAGAACATCGATCGACATCGATTCTTGTGACTAGACTGCGGATTTTATGCATTTGTAGTCTCTAGGGCTCTGTGAAATACGATAAAAAATAAAACTTTCATCAGATCCAACGAGTTTTCTATTTTATTTTAAATCCAATGAGGGAAAATAAATTTCTACGATTGCTTCTGCCTTTATAAATTACTTTAGAAAATTCGATTTTGCAATAAAAATTCGCAGTCTACTTATGACGCTTGTACGTGCTTTGATGGCATGATCGGTCGTACGACCAGAATAATTTACTGAATTTGGTGAATTCAGACACAATACAGTAAATCATCGATGAGTGTTCGAAGTGTCCTCGGCATTGAACATGAAATATTTCATAAACAAATATAATTGGCTTCCGAATTCTAAGCTCTATCACTGTGCTAAACCTCATTAAAAAGTCAGCGTTACACCTGAGGACCCGTGCTTGTCAGTGACGAGGATCCTTCGAACACTCATGGAGAATTTAATGTATCTGTCCCACCGATAGGTGAAAATTGTAACCCATTTTTTGTAATGAAAATGACTGGAGCTATATCAAATCAATTTTTTTATATAAAATCCGACGGTATTTTAAAATGATCGGCTAGAGTAATCTTCTAGTGGACCGACTAATCGGCCAAAACTCTAATCACTACACCTCTAATTAGTACACATTAAATTCTATACTCCATATATGAGGCAATTCACCAAAGTAGAAACCAAGGAAATAGTCTTCCGGTAACAAAGCACCACAAGTATTTCCTGACCGCGTACGAAAGCCTTGTTCCGACCCGTGTGGACCCCGAAAACGAAAATAAGAAGTGTCCCCGATATTTATTGTCGCGAAAGGCTGTATATGGGCTCGCAGTGATTGTCGTGCAGGTCCTCGATCGATCAAGGAGGATGTTCGTACACGTCGGTATGCAGGGTGGAAAAGCTAAAAGAGAAAGAGACACACACATGTACACAGACAAGAGGCAGTCTAGTCTCTTGCCATGTATGAGCATAAAGGTTTCATTGCCTTATTAAGGTTCGCGCCGATCCCCGCCACAGCCGCCGCGACCGGCTATCGAGACGAAGAAAGACGGAAAACCGGAACTTCGAAACCAGTTTATTATTCGAAACGTAGACTAGCCCGATGCATGTACGTAGCTATTTGGTCGGTGAAAAGAAGCTGGAGGCTCGGCCACCACCACCAGCGTATTTTCTACGAGGAAGAGGGTGGGGGTGTTCTTTTTTTTTTATATCTTCTCAATGGCTAGCTTGCCCGTAGATAATACGGATCTCTTTTGTCGGCCCGGGGTTCTACCGTCGACATTGTTATTTTCCCAGAGAAATTGCTGTTCTCATCCATAAATGTAACGTTACCAGGGTTTGATCGATTCCAGGCCGGGGTTACACCGTTTTAAATAATAAAATATGCCGCGTTTAAATTCATGGCCCGGGGAAACACCGAGTTACTCCCGTGTGTCTTTTTTTCGGTAAGTAATTCGTTTCTTGCCACATATACCGGGATCTCCGGTTGTTTAATGTTCTCTCGTTTCCTGGCCGTTCCCGGAAAACGAGAAACATATTTCAATCCACTGTCATTTGAGATTACGTTACACGTTTTAGGTTGTTCGATGTGTGTTTTGCGTGTTGGGTCTGATATAACCTGTATTGGGTCTGATATGACCTGTATTGGGTCTGATATGACCAGTATTGGGTCTGATATGACCTGTATTGGGTCTGATATGACCTGTATTGGGTCTGATATGACCAGTATTGGGTCTGTTATGACCAGTATTGGGTCTGATACGACCAGTATTGGGTCTGATATGACTTGTAATGGGTCTGATATGATTTGTATTGGGTCTGATATGATATGTATTGGGTCTGATATGACCTGTACTGGGTCTGATGGGTCTGATAGATCTGATATGTCCTATATTGGGTCTGATGGATCCAGTATGACTTTTATTATGTTCGATATATCCGATACAGCCTATATCGAATCAAACTGGTCCAATACGACGTGTAGCATGCCTCTGAAATTTCTACTTTCGTCAACCCATACCAGACAAATCGAACATGATACTAACCTGATTGAAATATATTTAATCTCCCAGATACAATTTTACCGATATTCGCCGAAGCAGTTGGTCGAGTAGAACAGACGAACGTTGTCGTGTCCGCGACCTTCAAAAAACACGATTGTCGGTTTGACGCACGCAAGCCGTGTTCCGTTTTTGCCCAGCGGCTGTTTAATATTTAACGCGTGTCACTATTTTCGTCTCGAATCCTTCGGGCACCTATTCACGGGCGTTTTCGTTCTCGACGCGAAGCGGCTTGGGTTCTCTGGACGCAGGAAAACCGTTCTGTCGCGTCGCTCGACCGTTGAGCAATCTGCATAATTTCTCGGAGCATGGGCAAGCAGAGCGAGCCGGGCAACAATGTGAGATCAAGGTATGACAGGATGGAAACTGAAAAGGTGGTTAGTTGATCACGTTCAGCGTATTTTTTCTCATCGTTACTGCCGCGTGTGCAATCCGTTTTTAACAATATATTCTCTTCCTTTTCTTTTTTTAATACCTTCCTGACTATTCCGAAACTTGCGTTTACGACGGCAATGGTTTGATGAACCTTATAGCATTTAAAAATGAATTTACGAGACCGTTAAAACGCATCCTACGAACGTCACATTATTAAACCACGTATGACGCAAACGCCTGACGCATTAAGATTCCGTTACACGCTCGTCGATCGACCATCGCGTCAACAGACCCCCCTCTTCATCCGTGGACGATACGTTGGAACCGTGTGTCGCTCGATCGGAGGACAATGGAAACTGGAAAGACAATCGGACGTCAAGCCGAACGTGGAAGCCTTTCGTTGCCCAACACACACAGCTTCTCCGTATTGAAATTCAATCGTGCTGCCGCATCTCGGATGCCTTTGTCGTACACCCTGCTCCGTAGAACGCCGACACAATTTCCGTTCCGTCGACCGGGAATTCGAATGTGTCTGGAGTGGCTCCTTTCTACCGATCTCTACCGTCCTGTGGCCTCACAAATGACCGGGGACAGTAATTATTTCGTCGGATCCGATAATGTCAGTGGGATCCTTGCTGTATCTACCTTCGAGGGACGGATATCTCTTCCGACTCAACGGTGTTACGCGATCAGAAAACGATCCCAGCAGCGCCCACGCATCGATCATCTTTATCGTGGGAACAAATCGTTTAATTGCTTTTGCAAACTGTCGCGGATGTCTCGTTAAAGTTTCCTCGGTTGGTCCCCCCACACACTAGATTCCCTTCCCTTTTGTGTAACATGTAAAACGGACTGGAACGAAACGTTGACGAAACGGAACGTGCGGTTTCTGTGTGTCGCGGAACGTAGGTTGAATGGATTTTCATGGAGACGCGGGGAGACTCCGGCGCAGTGTTTCCTAACCCCTCTTTGATCATGCTCCACTTTTTTTTTCAAGGTATCGATACTTTAGTATTGATGCCTCCTGGTATTGGAGGAAAATTAATACAGAGTTTTAAACATAATACCTACCGAAATATGATCTTCATTTTGGGCCATATAGACCAAAGAAGAATAACAGGGTTAATTAACTAAAATTCTCTAATTGAACAATAATTCTTCTTTTAAATCTTTCCTCTATACTCTCTAAATCCGATGAAGATATTTAAACGTTCAGTTCCAATCGTGCAAGAGAACGCAAACGGTGCATCGAAGACGCGAACAGCTTTAATTCATTCACGTTACTTCTCTCGATCTCATTCTTTTACGCTCGCGTGCAAACAGAAGAACATCTCCTACGAACGAAATAAGAGGGGCGCAAAAAAAAAAAAATGATAAACGATCCAATTAGAGGGAGGGAAGGCTAATGATTACCACCGCGTTAATCGAATCCCAGGCGCATAAATAACCGATCATAAACGAAAGCAATTACCAGGCAGAGCAGCGTTAATCGGCGAACTATTCGGCCTAATGGTTCCGCGACTTTCGCTGACAGACAAGCGGCGCTGCTGCTTCCGGCGACGATTAGATCGCGCGGATAATTTGTTACCGAACCGCTACGACCCTGCTCCGAATCCCGACATAAGAAACTGAACGGAGAATCTGATCGAATCAGAGGAGAGGGAACGTGATTTCGTTTCGTATCAATCTTTTCTTCCCATCTCGTTTCATCGATTTCCGTTAATTGCTAATTAATTTCCGTTGCTCCCTCGCTTTTTTCTCCCTCTCCGAATGGAAGCAGAAAAACTTCGATGATTATATATTATATACGCAGTATCTATTTGGGTGCAAAAGTTTCCGGCTTAACCGGTGATTTATTAGAGAAAAATGAAAAGTAATATTCCTTCGTTATTTAGTATTTATCCGGCATAATTATTTATTATTTGCCATATATATGGTGAAGTATAGGGAAATTTAATTGTACACTGGAGGAAGATAACATTAATTGCTTGGCCTTTCTGTTCTTTCGTGAAAATTAATATTAGAGAAAACTTTCACAACGACCTTCTCGTGTAACGGTATACAAGCCTCACAGCGCCGTCTGATCGATCGATGAATACACTCGAAAATTCCTCGTGTATTCCTCCGCACTGTGACGGGCATTTCTAATGTGGTGCCGCGGAGGATCTTGGAAACTAACCTTCCGTACGCCGAACCCTTTTAAAATTTCTAAAGTTAAACAATTCGTTATTTTTCGTCTGGTCTGTTTACTTTGATCGGGAATCGAGAAAATATCTGCTTCATTTCTGCAACAACCAGATGCCATTTTTAACGGATCAATGATCGGAATGATATTTGGAATTTAAATTATATTATCCAGCCCATTAACGTAAACATTTTCATGATAAAACGGTGTATGTAATTATACATTTTTATGTGCTTTTAACGGTCCATTTATCAAAATTACATTTTTCATTTTTAACAACGGTATTTAGTTTCGTCTACTACTTTCTGTATTTTATTTTAATCGCATATGAACGCGTCCAATGCCAGCGAACATAATCCTCCCAGTTTTAACCTTTATACCGAAGAAAATTACTTATCTGATATTGTACCCTGTGAATTAATCGCATTTATTAAAGATTCAATTAAATTTCTTCATTTTCATGGTTGATAAACATTTAGGAAGCAATACAAACTCAGTAGATATCGATATGAGAAAGTTGAATTTTTGACAAAATATCACTGAAATCTTCACCGTGCGGTGACGGCCTTCTTGCGCGCTCGCGTGAACCGTAGGCACACACGTGTTCGGGGACACGTGTTACAACCGAGTTCCGCGTGTCCCGTTCGCGTGGAGGGACTGACACGTGTTCCAACTGTGGCGGAACGGGACACAGGTAAGAAGCGCATAAAACGCGAACCGAATCTCGGACTTTCTCTGCGGCGATGCACGCGCGTTACACGATCCCAAAGAGAACGATAGAACCACAGACGAGGTATAGAAGTAGACATTTCATGCAATGTATTTTTTCGGCACACTTGTCTGGGTTAAATCAAGGATTTGTATACCTGATTCGCTATAGTATAAACTAATTAGTAGACTGCGAATGATCATGCAAATTGAAAATTTGTTACCCTAGTGACAATATTTGGAACATTTCTTGACAATCGACGGTACGAATCTTTTTTAAATGACATTTAAACATTACGAGAACGGTATTATTATGACTACTAGTTCGTTATTTAATGTACTGTCAGAAAACACATCGTTTATACAAATTTTTCTTGATTTTCTAAAAATAAGATATAATAACCATATAAATAATTATATTGTATTCCATCAGAAGCATCAAATCGCCAATTGTAGCAACGCTGATTCCACTAAAAAAAAAATGCCTATTATGAAATCCTGAGAACAAGACCAACAACAAGAACCGCTTCGCTGACACGACCCACTTACGTCTGCGCGTACGCACATCGGTGCGCGTTTTGTACAGTTTGTAACCGTGTCTCGCGTGTTTCCAACGGAGCCCTCGAACGCTGATTCGCCGATTTTCATTTGAAAAATATGTATAGGCTCGAGAGCCCGGTCGCCTTGACACACAAGGGGACCGTTCGCTCTGGAAGCCGGAAAACGGTTAATCGTGCTGTCCCGCGAACGATAAGTTCCTTTCCAATTACGTGTCGTCCGCGACCTGACGCAAGGTGTTTCGATGGCACAATTAAAATATGACTGGTCACGACGAAATTTCAGGGAAATACCTCTTTGAAGAAACTGATCGCGTGCAAAGGAAACCAAGGATTACGTTATCTGACGCGCTAATTGCTCGAGATGCGGGGATACATATTCCGCAACTATCTATCAAGCATCAGAATAATGAATGAAAGTGAGGCTACATTATTATGTACAATTATTGCGTTCTTTTTTTCTCGAGGTTGCTACAGTTTCAGTGTTTACAAGATAAGACTCTACATAATGAATCCTGTTGCGATGGAAATTACTCCATAAGAATGCTGAACATCCGAGACTATTTAAGATAAGATTCATGCAGTAGAAATGTGCACGTTGGCTATTTGCTTCTCTTCGAGGGTGTGAATTCCGGAATAATTAAACGCGAATAATTGAACGACTATGTAAGCAGTGTACCGTATTTTTATTAACAAAGAACAATTTCAGGGCTTTTGTATTAAACACGATCACTTCCGTCACGTCCCTTTATGTTCCAGGCCCTAAAACAGTGCTTCGGAGCGTACGACCCATCAAGGGGCAATTGGAATATTTTAAAGGGCATTCATATATTATCAAAAACCGAAATAAATACCGGTTTTTTACGTTTCGGTAGAAGTCCCTGGTCAGAGCCCGCAGGAGGAGACAACACGCAGCAGGTTTTCCGATATAACCGAAGCTCTCGGCCAAATGACATCGATTCTCGTTCACGTGCAGCGGGGTCAAGTGGTACAGCAGTCAGCCACTCCGCTAATTAAAGACAAGGACTGTTCCCCACTCCCCTCCAGTAACGGCCGATACGGCCGAACGCCCCTTGAAATTACATCTTCCGCGTGTGGCATCGTTATGAAAACTTTGTTGTACATAAATCCACGGCGAGTTGAGCTCTCCCCCCGTTGTTGTCTTGTTCGGATAATTACGGTCTTTGCGCGAACCCTGGCGGAGAGGGCACGTAACCGCGCTAGGCTGTTCGGCCGCAACATGCGACTACCACCACCAAGATGGCGGAACAGGCGGCGGCGGGCCCAGTCGGGGACGACTGTCTATTAATTTTCGCTCCACCTAGGACGCGGTGGAACGGTTGGGTCACGCGTGTCCCGTTATCGTCCGCGAGTTCACCGGGTTAATAAGAATCATTCCGAATGGCTCATCAATTCTCGATCGCGACGGATATAAGTCGGACTGAACGGATGAACGGATTCGTTCTTAGGTACAAACTCCTCTCGATTATGGTCTGGGTTGTTCTACGCGATTATTGTCCAGGCGTTATCGTCACCACTGTGGGGGGAGGGAACCTGTTAAGTGCGTACTTTATTGCCCCTTTGATTTTATTGCCGAGGCTCGTGCTTAGGGTAAAAAATTAATTTACGAGGGTTTGAAGCATTTCCACCCTACAGGATTATTGTCCTGGGCGGACCCGAGTTAGGGACGATAATCGAGAGAAATTTGTAACTATTGATGGGCGATATTTATCGATGTCAGCCTTATCTGAGAGACAACAATTCTTAGTTTTAACCTGCTTGTATTTAGAAGATTGGAATTTATACGTTCTTTATGTATATTTTCTAATAATAAATAAATATCATTTGAAAAGTAAATTACTTGTTTTCATTTCAATACTTTGAATCTGAAATTAAATAACAATTTATTGATACTATGCAGAAACTTTTGTTTTAGGAAATTCTTTCTGATCCAAAATTATATTCTCTTGGATATATGCAAATTATTTTTGAATTTGTCAATTGATAGGATTTTCGTATCGATATCATAAATATCCATACTTTTTGAACAATATTTTTCATGTATCGATATTTAACGAAAACACATATATCAATAAGCATTATCGATATTGGAACCAATATCGTACATCTCTAATCGACGCAGCTTCCGGTTCATACCAGTGGTTCCTTGTCTAGGCTCGTATATACCCGCGCGTTCACACGACAATGATACAATGCGCGTTTCCATGCACGGCGCATACGAAACACTTGTTTACGGCCTAACCCATCACACAACACACCTGAACCACTGGTATGTATCTACGTTTTCGCCGACGTCCGTGTAATTTCGAGAGTACACTTGGTCGATGAATAACGATGAGGAAGGATTGTCCTCTACGCGTCACGTGACCGCATTGATGCCAGAGATGGGCAAATTCATTATCTAGATCAAAAGCTTCGAATAACGAATAAAATATGAAAAAAATATCTCGTCATTTTTACTTGATTGAACGTGATAATTCCAATTTTCATCACAAAATAATATTTCTTCTTGAATGAATAGACACTTTGCACACAATTATTTATTCTCATGAACTGTGTAAAGGTCAGGATAGACGATCTTAGATACTGCTGCTACTTATTATCTATTATTCGAATAAAATTGTCCCCGTCAATGTAAAATGAAGTGACGCTTGTTCCTGCGCGTTATTAATGTATTTAATGTTCGAAAACTACAGAAACGTTCCGTCGACTACGGATACAGTCGGTAATTTCGCTGATAACCGAAACTGGTTATCTCGACCCGTCGAGCGGTACGAAGCTACTGGTATGGTTCATTGTCCTTTTGTCGGTTAGGCCACACATGCCTGGCTCGGCCACTTACCGGCGTCAAGCGACGTTTACAAAGGCGTAATTGTGATTTGTAACTACGTATCCGTGCATCAATCGCATGCGCAATAACGAGGCGAACGCGCGGCTAAGCGATCGTGCTTCCCCGATAATACGTCTCTATTAAATCGACCATATTTGATCGCCCACATACGCACCACTGGCAACACATTTTCAGAAGCACGATATTTTAAAAATAATTAAAAAATATATATATATAAAAGCACTTATGAATCGAATGATTTCTACTAAAATTCCTTTAACGCTAGAACTACAAAGCAAGTCAAAATGACATGCCAATACACTTTTACGACGAGAATTAAAATGTTATAACAATACATTTTCTCAGATCTCTTGTAACTTTTATTACGACACAACATTAAAGAAATCAGTTAATTTATAAATTTTCAAAAGTTTGCCATATTTATCGATCGAAAAAGGTATGCGTTTATCGTTGGTAGTTCTAATGTTAAATAATTCCTTCGAAAACGTCTGTAGATGTGCTAAAACCGATTCAACAAGAATCCGTGAAGTTATTTCAAGACAAAAAAATTTGAAAGTGTTGTTGTAATGTTCACTTTTCCAAATGAAAGTGAAATCGTTAAATCATGACGAGTATAGTATGATATGAATCATATTTTTACTTTGCTCGCACGTGGAAAACGATATTCCCAACCGAAGGCAAAACTTAACGATCTATGATGATTACTTTCTCCTATACTGCTACATGTGACAACCGTAACCAGTTTAGAAATATCCTCGGTGAACGTATAATTTCGACTGAACATGCATACTGGACGGTAAATATGAAATTTCTTCGTGAATGTTCTGAAAACACCGAGGAAAATCGTGCGTTTATTAAAACACATTAAAGGAGAATAGCACAAATCGAGTGTACGATAACATATATATCTATTTGACCGAATTGAATGACGGGTTAGGTGAGAAATTAACTTTCGACGACCTTTCGAAGCCAATTTCTGCCTAAGTGAATCACAAATGTGACACACATCTCGGCCCACTATAATTCCGTCAGCATTCTTTGCGTCGTAAACCGTGCGGGAATTCTACGCTGATTATATGTAGTTTTCCTTGTTCCTGAAACGAAAGAGACCCGCGATTTTAGGTCGGAACCGAGTCATTACCGATGCTGGACGGTAGGTATCTTTTACGATAACTTATCGTCATCTTTAAAAGGCGATGTTGGTCAACCCAGTTCCACTTTTCTGTATTTATATTCCAGTCTCCATTGACAATGATCGGTTACACGCGAGATAACGCCTTTAATGCATACACACAGGCGGCTAACGTTATCGTCTTGTAAAATCTTCGCTTCTTTTCAAAGAAATTCTTTTCATTCTCATTAATACAAGTCTTGCCAAGGATGTATAATATATACTGTTGATGATCAGAAATGGTCGGTGTTTCTTTAAATTGTAATACGAGGTGATTATAGTCAGTCGTGAAAATGGCGTCTCGGAAGGTTGGGAGTCCTTGATCGAAGTCGTGTGGACCCCCAAAAGCTTCTGCTCCAGAAGAACATAACTTCTAAGTGTTGTAGAAGCTTTCTGTGCGACTAATCGAAAAAGTCCCAACAAATACACGTCCTAAACTATTTATCTCTTAAGCTTAGTTAAGTTACAAACAGTAGGAATAATATAGCTATCGTGGAAGAGGTCTGACGGAGGGACGAACAGACGTGCCCTCGAGGATGGTGTCAGAAAATCACGGTCGCACGCGGGACCGTTGCGTTGATTAGCGATTTACCGTGTTCCGTCGTATTGTCACGATGGGGAGGGGCGGAGAGGAAAGGGGAATGGCTGGGGCAGAGGGGGAGGGGCTGGGGCAGAGGGGAAGGACTGGGGCGGAGGGGGAGGGGGCACCGTACAAACGGCGCGCAGGCGTTTTCTCTGCACCTACGCTTTCATCGATGCCTATGTATGCAAGTATGTGAGTATGTACCTAGAGAGCCACGCCGCTGTACCGTTATCACCATACGCACTTTGACTTTATGCGCTTGTGCATATGTGGGTCTCTACCCAGGCGTGCGTGCTGCTTGGGCCTATGCTAATGGAGATATATTCATTTGTCGAGGCGATAATAAGGCCGTGTACACTAGACGACCGTAAGTCAACAGGCGTTTTGGTAGTTTTGAGGAAAAAACATGTGTAGGTATATTACTGTGTGTACACTCCGTTCGATTGGTGTTCTTTAACCCTTGTAGTACCTTCTAAGTTTTCCTTATTTGAAGGTCCCGATGATCGCTTTTAATCCAACGAGTTCTCGAAAAATAGGTTTTTAGAACGCTAGAAATATAAATAAATACTATCTGTGAAGTCTACCTACGAAAGCCTTGGACCAAAAGGGAAAAAGATCTTAAGAGAGATTGAATGATGCTACACGGCCTCGAACTTTCTACGTCGCCATTATACTTTCATATGTGCAGTAGTGTTGTTCCGAGTAAAGCCCTATATTTTTTAACGCGCTACTTGCCGCGCGCGCGATTTCCATTCCTCTCTTGGGGAAGATAAAAAAAAAAAAGAGGAGAATTATGGAAACATTTTTCAGAAGATTACGATCAAACGGGAGCATCTTATTCTACGAATAGATTACTGATATTTATGCAAATTATATATTTTCCAAAAGATTTTAGAAAAATGCTCACGGATCCGAGGCAAACTCTCCAATATCTGCTTCCACTTTCGACAGTAACGCTTCATGTCCACACGGTAATACTCTCGAATCGACACGCGGAGAAAAACTCGCAAGAGGTTCACTTTAAACTACGTAGAGACATGAAAGCCACTCTCGAGAGTTAACTCTCATATATGCATGTAGTATGCTATGCAGTATGAGGTGTGCATAAATCCTCGAAAGATACGATTTTTACGATTTCACAGTTAATAACAGTGTAGTACCTACTAATCTTCTTCCATTTAATTATTTTGTAAACCATTTGGTCGGCTGTGAGTATCAACAGAACAGCGCGATTCAATTGAGACTGTAAATTGTCGAAGATAATTCTCAACGCATAGTGTTATTTTATGGTTAAAAATGCAGAAAGGAATTCTGTTGTATCCTTAAAATTTGAGTTTTCACTAAACTAATTTAGAATCATTTCGGACAAAATTGTGTATTATAAATACACAATGAATATATAAGAAACACTATGAATGTATAACGTCTGCAATCTATCTACGAATAATACAGTAAATCCTCGATGAATGTCCGAAGGCTCCTCGGCACTAAATATTAAATATTTCATAAACTAACGGCTATCACTGTACTAAACCTCGTTAAAAAGTCAGCATTACACCTGAGAACTTCTCCTTGTCAATACCGAGAAGTCTCCGAACACTTATCGAGAATTTATTGTACCTACCTAAAATTCGAGGTAATTTTCACCTGGCATTCTCAGTCTACAGTTAAAATACTGAAAAATGAATAATCCAGTGTCTCCAAAATTTCATTTCTCATTCAATCAGTTTAAGAATTTTCCGAACAAGATCAAGCACAAACGCTGAAAATCTGTGGTCTATCCATGGCTAATGCCCGTGGGCCGTTTGCAACGCGAGGATTAATTGCACCCCAGTCGCGACTTCATGTATGCCTTCGGCGAATTACAAGCTATGATTACATTTATTACAGAGCTCTCGGACCGTCGAATAATGTCCGCTTGTAGTTTTTAGGTTACGCTCGCGGGGAAGCCTTTTGTTTTCCTTGCAAGAAGTATGCCGCAAAGCGTCTACGTATCGTGCGCGCCGTGTAAACCGTGTAACCCCGACGATGTTTAACTCGCCGACGATTATTCAACGGTTTTAGAATTACGCTCCACTTTAGAGGGAAGCCCGTCGATGGGAGCGGTGTCTGGATTATTGGGCAACGATTTTCGTAATCGTTTTGCAGAACTGCCGGTTTACAACGACCCGGTGAACTCGAATCGCATTTACAGAATTTCAGGTTATTTAAATTCTTCTTTAATTTTAATAATACACATAATAATAATATACATAATAATTCCAACTTGAATAAAGGAATAATGAAGAACAATGAAAAATAATGAATAAATTAACGATTATAAATTCTAATCAACAATATATGCTCTGTAATTATAGCAAATCATTCTTTTACAATTTAATTTTTTCTACCGATTTTTCAAGAAGCAAATATTAATATAATTCATTTTCAAATCATATTGAATATGTGTTTCTTTAAAGATCAAGGATTAAGATCACAGTGAGAAAATTCACTGAAGATAAAAGGAATCACGATCACAGAGGTAAATGAAGTTAAAACACGACCATGATCGTGATTCTGCGATCACTGTGATAAATCATTGTTAGTGATTTTGCACGCCATCCCTAGTTAAAAACCGTTCTCTGCCGTTCGTCTCAGCTGAGCCAGCGCAGAATTGTCCGGGGCGTTGTGTTACTTTTGCCTAGGATCGTTAACATCGAGCCGGGGGGGCCCGCAGGTAGCATATTTATGCTATCGCGAAATCCGAGATACAATGCCGGCCGATCGGGTTACACCGTCCGCGTTCATGGTATACGGCGAAGCCTTCCTTCTGACTGCATGACACGCTCGTGACACGCCGCGTAAAGCGACAAGTCTATTAACACTTTCAGAACGGAGCATGCCAATTGGGGACTCTAACTAAAACCTAACTTTCTATAGTTTCTATGTGAAATAATCGCATTCTCCGATTTGTGTGAGTATTGAAATCGCTTTGGTTCTTGCAAAAAACGAATTTTTCTTTTAATTTTATTATTTTTCTAGTGTTCAAGGTCGCCGCAAGGTCATACGTAATAGAAAAAGGATAGATATATTTTTTAATTAAAGCATACTGGTGACTCTAATAAAATTTCGAAAAAAAATTATAAAGAAATGTTCTATTTACGGAACTCCTTGGTATTTCTGGTAATATTGAAAGTAAGTTAAACATTTGTGTATGTCGAACAACTGAGATAATCTGTATATGTCAAAGGATTGCAAAGTTATTTTACGTATCGATCCCCTGTTTCCCTTGATTTCAATTAATTACATTTATCCAACTTTTCAAATTGGAATAATCTATACGTTATAGCAAAATACAGATAATCAAAAATCCAATTATTAATATTATCATTTAAAGTTCGACTTAATTCATTGGTACGTTGACCCTATACAAAATCAGCTGCAAAAAATCTCATTCCGATAGGCAAAAGAACAGATTCACGGTATATGAGAATCAAATAAATCACGTTTTACGCGATACACCGTGCAACGATTAAATGAACATTACCAAAATTCCCACACTGTTTACAATTTCCTTATCGTTCGCGCATTATCCCGCTGGACTGCAACGCGACATAAATTATGTGTTGTCACGCGGCTCGTAAACCGTAAGTGGCGCGATAAAATCCGATTAAATGGATCCCCGGCTGAATGCAAGACACACACACGCATATCACATGCGTCCACTCGTGTCGTTACTCCGAAAACAATCGTCGCACTGACACTCGGTATAACCGATCTCCACGATTACATAACCACGTCGGCGAACGCGTTTTTCCCTCGATTTCGAAACGTAACACAGACACAAAGAAACACTCGATGGTTGACTCACCGATTCAAGCTAATCGCACGTCACACCGCTATCAATCCACGTCACTCTTTTGCTCTTTTTCTTCTTCATCCTTTTCGGTTCTTGTTGCTACTACTCACGATTTGCCACTGATCGTTAGTGAATTAACACTAGAACTACCGACGATAAATGCATATTTGCTTCGAAATTTAGAAATTGACTAATTTCTTCACTTTCATATCGTAATAAAATGTACCAAAGATATGAGAAAATGTATTGTCAACATTTTAATCGTCGTTGTAACAGTATATTGACAAGTCATTTTGATTTGCTTGGTGGTTCTAGTGTTAATACCGTGGAGAACGTTGGAAAGATGATATTCGATCTGACACGACTTTGTAACGCACTCAAACTTTAATAGAAACTTAACAATGTAATATGTTCGTGTGTACTAATTGCGATGTGTTTGACGATTGAATGTTCACTGATGAATGATTGGATGTATATAAGTAGATATACCTGTTGCCACGGATCGACTGGTGATTGGTGAAAAATTCAGGATTTTCGTTGGTGTAGGTCGTGAAAGGATCGGTTTGTTTGAGTGGAAGGGAGTGGGGCTTGGTCTCTGTGTATTGTTTTCTCTGGGATTCCTGGAAGTTATCGTCGAAATGTAATAAATAACTGTTCTTGAGGACCGTGAATATTTTGCGCGTAATGCCATGCTGTTCACGAACCCTCGTTTATGACGATTTTCTGACCGTATTGACCGACCCGAGACGCGAAACGATCCCTGCCGACCATCGCCTACCAGCGTAAAACTGCGTGTATGTTACGTGTAACATGTTATATAGCAAGGTTATAAAGTTTGTTAGAAAAACAGAAAGGAAAATGTTATATAACATTTTTCGTGTTAAGCTGCTTGTACACTACATAGGAAAACAGTGTTATATAACAAATTATAAAACCATGTTGTATAGCAAAGTCCATATAACAATGTGTTATATATTACTGTTTTGCTGCGTATGTAGTATAGACGTAGCTTTAGGTCCCAACAGTTCTTACCGGGCAAAAACACGCTAAGTGGGTCCATTCAGCCGCGACCGTGTAGGTGGTTCGCCTCTATTCGAGCAGATCAATGCAGAATTCGAAAAAATTGCGCAAACCGAGAACTGAAAAAAAGGTTCGTCGAAAAAAGTTTCGCATTTATTCGCGTCACCGATTCCTGAACCGGGACCAAGAAACCGCTGTGTTTACACCGTTATACAACACGGCAAAATATAACGTGTTCATGAGTGGTCAAAAGATTAACAAATACACTCTATGTAAATGTAAAAAAGAAAGTATTTTTTTAGAGTGTAAAAAATTTGTTCTATTTCATTCGAGACATTGAATAAAATAAATTTATTTGAGATTCATAAGATTCGATGACGCTCAAAAACACATTATCTACCGGGTGCAGCAAATTATATTCATGAAAAAAAAAAGTCTAATAAAATAACGTAATAATTTCTTCTGTCACCCTGATCTAAGGATAATATTAACACATTATCTATAAGCACTGAAATTTAAAAGCTTATTAACACCAGAACTACCAGCATTCAATGTATACTAAATTAAATTACCATAAAATAAAATTTGTAATAAATTAAAAGCCAACATAAATTCCCTCAGAAGTACCATTATAATTTCAGTAATGGTAAAATAGTGAATCTGTAATCCGTTATTTTTCACGGGTTTGGTAGTTCTAGTGTTAATATGCTACCAGTCGATAAAGTGTTCAGAACAAAGGGTAAATCTAGAATCTGTCCCAGAAGTATATCCTCGGGGTTGTTGACACACCAGTAAGAACGCGTTAATAAGATTAAGATCGAAAGCTGGTGTAACGCAAGTGCGCAAAAATGCGCTGAATGCTTCCCACTTCCATTCAGGTTCGAAAGTTTGGAAAGCGGACAAACGCATCGATCACGTCTATTCGATCCAGCGCACCTGTACGCTCCATTGAAAACGGACGTGAAAACTCAATGGCGATTCGAGTGCACCACGGACCAAAGATCTCCCTGATATTTTATTTCATCTGCTCCGTGAAATCACGAACCATCGTGAAATATCAAATAACCTCTCTCGCTACAACATACACGTGTCGATGATCTTGAAAGTGGTTTAACTCGCACACATTATTCACTTAGAAGGGAAGGCACGAAAGTGTCCCCCTCCGATTTTGATGAAACTTCGCATATCTGTTAAACAGTCAAAATTAAGGGTTACGTATTTTTTTTTATTGGCTGAGACGCGACTTTAAGGGGTGAAACTGCCCCTCGAAGTTCCGACCCGAAAGTACTATCTCGAAAACCAGAGGATACACATGAAAACGTCTAATGGACGAGGTTCGCGGTTTTTTATGTACAATAATATGGTGCTAACAAATTGTCCAAAATATAATTTGTTTATAACAAAAAATTTCGGAGTTAATTAGTCTCCAACTGAATCGCCCCAATTTCGTAATCATCGGCTGATACAAGCAGCCTGTAAATAAGAACGTGAAATATAGGTATATATAAGTGACGACAGCTTCGCAGAGCCTGTAAAATTTAACAAGGTCGGAAACTATTTATACACAGGCCGGGTGTTACCGTAGGCCCGAGAAACAAAGTATCTTTGATCGTTTACATAAGTGCAGGATGCGATACGGCTTGCACGGTCGCGACTGAACAAAAGGGAATCACATGACGAGGGACGGAGGGGGATCAGCGCGACGTCTCAAGGAGACAACGTTCCGATTAGCCCCTTCTGCTCTCTTCGGTCGTTGATAATCCGTTAGGTCTGTTTTACTGTAAAAAAAAAGTCACTCTTTCGCGATGCATTGAGTTTTTGAAAATATTGCCCTATCTGTGTCTTGAAGATTAATTCTATACAGAGTGTCCCACCTAACTCTGCCACCCTTAATTATTCTCTAATTTGTGATGGTACAAAAAAATGGTTCGGAAGACAGTTAGTGTATTTTAAAGGAGAAATTAGGCTATGAGGTTGAAGGGCATCTCAAGGTCATATCTTCTGTAATTTCTCTAATAGTAACGGTTTTTTAAATGGATTCCCTTATTTTTTGTTTGCCATTACAAAGAGGAGACCGTAGGATTCTTGAACTTCCTCCACTTTGATATGTTATTTCCCTACTTTGCCTTTATTACGATAGAAACAATACCATCTATGTACTCTATAAAAGCAGAAGGAGTTGCAAGGAGAGGGACAGAAGCGCGCGAGAAGCTGCAACAGAGAAGAATAGCGATCTAGAGTCCCCTGTTTGTTTGTACAGTATTATTCCCACTGTCGGCATGAAAGAGAGGTAGCAAGGTTACAAAATCAGTTAAATGCAAAGTATATATACACCTGCACTCCGTAACGAAACAACAGAAGCGACAGAACTATTCAGTGCAAAGAGTCTTCGACTTAATATCAGACCTTGTATAAGCTCCCTCTCGGTTCTATTTTCAGTTGTATATTTTCCCTGCTTCGATTCAGTATCTATCGATGGGCTATTTAAACGCAGAAATAGATTCGAACACACTGAAAATGCTACTTCGAATTTGTAAGTTTGTTACCTATCAAAATATCAATTTCTTATGAAGAAAAACTATCATCAATTTCAATTGTTATTACTCCGAGGCGTTATACACACGGATGCTGTGTACAACCCTTAAATTATCTATAGTAATATGGTTTCAGAATTCGGAATAAATACATATTCGAAATTTTCTTCACACGTGATCGACCCGTCTGGTTTCTTTGATCGATCGTGAGGTGACCACGGACACCTGAAAATTACCTGTGCAAAGGGGGGAATAAGAGAGAGCGTTGCGCAACGAAATTCGATCATCGTTGCCGCGATGATAATGCAACGATGGAAAAGAAGAGGAATAAAAAGGTGGAGGGAAAGAAGGTAAGAACATTAAGGAGACAAATGGCGGTGACGTGGCACAATTTGCGCCACACGGTGATGCTGTGGAAACCGTAGCCCGCCGCGCGAGGTCACGACAAGTGAAAGAAATATAAATCGGCTACCGGAGGCATGGGGATCAGTCGATCGAGCCGGATGGAACGAGTCGTGATTGAACTAGCCGATTCACGGTCATTTTTCCTGGGGATAAATGTAGAGTAAGGGGCCCAATCCCACCCCCCACGTTTTCTTGGTTCTTGTTCGAAGACTAATCTACATTATATTGCGAAAAAAATTGTATAGTCACTTGGATACTTTGATTACGTAATCCTTTTTTCACTTTTTCATAGAAGTTTAAAAATTAAAAATAGAAATGCAAAAAGGGTTCCCAATCCCCTCACTAAGTTATAGAACCCTGGAGCCCCGCCTCTGGCGAGAAGAAAGGTAAAGGGTTTCGAAGTCAATGTCGAAATTGATGCTATTAATAATGCAGGATCGTTCGAAAGTTGCCGGGCTTCTTAATTCGTTCCAGATTTAACGGCAGACACCGGGGGCAGTCAAGGCGAGTCGCTCAAATTGTTGTGCACGGTCGCGAAATCGAGCGCCAGTAAATTTCTCGAACCGTTCCACACACTTTGTGTTACGCATTCAATGTTTCTTCGAAGATTTCTTGCAACGAATCGAGTATTCTGTGCCGAGTTTAATTAACTAATACCGGTGAACAAGCATTAGAAACAAGAAATATGAAAATAAATCTGTTCCTAGCAGAGATGAACACTTATAAAAGATTTTTAATTAATATCTATATATTCGAAGGGATCGCTTCAAATTTTCATTTCGAACTACAAGTTGCTTTGTCCAGAATTATTTATAACCTTATACCCGTTGGAACCCTTAACGGATAAAAATCTTTCATCGACGAAAACTTATTAAACAGAAAATTATTATTATAAAATAATCTTTTCTCACTATCAGAAACTAATCGATAAGATATTTTAAAATAAAAATCTGTTAAATGTCATTTAGGTATTGATTTTATAAATTCTAATAATATGCAGTTGCTTGCTTTTAGAAGAAGTGTTCGAAATGGCTACTTTTGACCTGAATGCAAGCCAACAGTCGTTGGACCACAAAGTTTCTTAACCTTTCAAAGGTTACATTCACAAAAAAAAAAAGAATGATAAAAACGATAAAATGGCGAAAACTGTAAAAATAGTAAAAATGTTAAAAATTGCAGAAAATGGTAAAAATGGTAAAAACGGTAAAAATAGCAACAAAAAAAAGGAGAGGAAGGAACAGGGTCACACGAGACCCCCGATTATATGAACTTCCTTTGTTAACTTCTTGCTCCCCAACCAATCACTAAACTACACCTATCCCACAAATTACGAAACATCCTCGATAATACTTCTAAATACAACCGCCATCTTCAGCTCTAAAAGTGAACCTAAAACGGAAGTAGAGCTAAACCATGAAAACGGTACTCCGTCACACTGTCGATTAAGTCATGCACTGAATAACTTATTATAACAACCGAGCTCCAAGACAAAGAAATTCGCGTGAAAATCATGGACACCACCGGCTCTCTGTCTACGATCGGTTGCCGCGTGTGGTAACGCATAAAACAAGAAATTGACCGAGACAGAACGGGAAGGCGGAGAGAAACAGAGAGACGGTTAATCGTGTCGGCGAGCCGCCGCGAAACGATCTGTCGAGCGTCCCGAAGCGTGTATGTTTCTTGCGTGATCCTTCTGTGTGACTTACCTCTTGAGATACGGGGATGTTGTTCTTGTTCCGGCTGGTGTTGGATGTATTATTAATGGCGGATAGCGTGGTGAGGGTTGCAGTCCCGACACCGCCGACCGTCTTCCCGCTGACCTTGGTACCAGCACCACTGACATCTTTGTGCAGCGTTCCAGGACTCTGAAAATTGAAATATATCGACGACCGTTAGGACAATGGTCGAGGTATCAACCTTTCGCGATGATAATGAGGTCGCGTGTATGCACAAGGTGGTGTCGGTGAATCCTGGATGAAATATACAGGGGGGAGGATGAATTAATGGCTCCTTTTGAGCTGGGATGATATGTAGCTGAATGAAATAGTAAATGATTTCTCTGCGGGAATTTTGGTGTGAGGTGTATTTATCTTTTGTGTATATTGATCCATTTGACTCCATTGATATTCGGTATACAGTGATTTCTTGGTGAATGCGACACGAACAACGGTGTTATTCCCACCACTGGGGGTATTCCCATTTGAAATCAATTTAAACAAAGTAAACCGAAGCTAAGCAGAGGCTCTGCTTCTGCAGAGTAAACGTTTCCGCTTTGCCATAAGTGCTCCGAAACGGACCTGAGCACGTCGTACTCATCGAGACATCGCTGTATAAGAGAAATAAATAGGGTAATCTGAGGATAAAACAAAAGGAAGGAGGAAATCAAACTGTTTTATTAATTATCTTAAGATAATAGATCTACCAAAGAAAAGTGTAATTTTTCATATTTTGTTCCACTTGCACGTAACTGTTACTAGAGCAAGCCTCTTAAACAAAATTATCATATAAAAGAGGTTATTAATGTACATAACAGGTTCATTAAAATTATGTGTAAATGTACAATGACTATTAGTCTCTAAACCGCAATTCACACTCATCTACTTATGTAGATGTATTATAATTTCGTATCTTGTATCTTGTATGCAATAAATATATTAACAATAACGATAATAATAATGTCTGTAGATAGTAGATCTATTAAATCGGTTCGCAAATGGCTGTCGATTTCCCAGGTAAACGAACGCTTTACGTAAAACACAATTTTCCGCTTTTCCAGGATCCAGATATGACTCTCGAAGTGAAAGTGTTAATGGAACCACGTACAGTACGCTTCGTGACCGTAAATCGTCGAACAATTGAAATCGGAACGTTCCGCGAGCTAAAGCGCAGCGTGAGAGACGCCGCCGATGCGCCCAGCAGCGGAGGACTTTCACGACGCGTCTCGTAACTAACGCGTACACGTCGACGGAAATTTTCTTGCATCGGAAACGAGGTGTGACGAATCCTTATGGACACCTGTCGGGCGTCGAATTGAAAAAAATTAGAAATATATGTACACCTTTCTCGAGGAACCATATTATACGTGTACAGAACTCATACGTGGTATCTAGGACGTTTTTGTTTTTGTTATCAGATTTGTAATACAAAATGGCGAAAGTTAGCTAATGTGCTCCTTTCAATTATAAATAATATTCGAAAAATCTGATGATACTATAGAAGTTTCTGTGGAACACCGGTTATTTATGCTTATTAAAGGTGTAATCTCGATCGTTCTCGATAAGGATAACATGTATGAAGATCTAGGTTCTGTAAAAAAAAAAAAGGAGGCTTATCGAGCACGTGTTGGTATGACCTTTTTCTATATTTTGTTCCACGAGACCTTCCATACGTGCTGTTATCATTGTATGCTAACTGCGCGTTGATGGATACTTTCAGATACCACAACCTACATTACTATGGGTCTAACAATGGAATCTAATTAGAATCATTACTACAAACACTCCTGTGATCTATATTGTAGGCTACAGAAAGTTGCTGGTTTTCGTTAATATTTAATAATGGAATTATAACCATTTTATTATTTCTAATCTGTTGTTTGTTACGCGCATAAATCGCATTATCCATGGATTTATTTTATAACGTAATAAGTAGATTGCAGAATTTAAATATTTATGATAAATTAAACGATAGCGTACTTTACGTATTCAAGGGTCTGTTAGAGTAAAGATAAATAAAAGACTGAAGATACTAATTGCTCCTTATCAAGGCCAGTACAATTTTGTACTAAATTCGACAAAATATACTAAATTCGTTTTTTTGCCCGAAGTCCGAGCCTCGGAAACAAAAGCAGAGGGGCAAGAAAGTACAGACTCCTCTCGATTATTGTCCGGCTAGTTCTACACGATTATTGTCCTGGCATTATCCCCGCCACTGGAGGGGGGTGGAAATTGTCAAGTGCATATTTTGTTGCCTAGGCCTGGGCTTAGGGCAAAAAACGAATTTACGAGGGTTTGAAGCATTCCTTCCTATAAGATTATTGTCTTCGCGCTTGACAGATTCCACGGCCTCCCCCCCGCCCCTCTGCCAGTGGTGGGGATAATGCCAGGACAATAATCGTGTAGAACAAGCCGGACGATAATCGAGAGGAGTGTGTAGTTGTAAATTACCACGGATTATCCAAACAATTGCAATAAAATTAAACATAGAGGTCCACCTAGGCGATAGGACGTCGCGAATGGTTAACCATCAAACGTCTGAAACAACCAGGTACTCTTATGAATATCCTGGAAACGGAAGCGCACAGGATACGCGTGTGTTCCCCGCGTCTATACACACCGGTTCCACATCGCGTTGCTTTCAAAGGAACAACGCAGGGGACAAAAGGCGTCGAAACACTTTCCACCGTTGAAACACATCGCTCGCCCGGAAAGGTGCGTTGACCTGTGATCTAATGCCGCAAGGTTACCCCCTCCCCCTGCCCCTCCCACCAGTACTTTTCGACATTGATAATGAAGCACCGGCAGCAGGTACATCGAACCGATCACGGCGTTGCCCCGTTACTTCCGGACGCGCCTAAGCTCGTTTAGCGAAATGGCGCATGGAAAGTTCAGCACTCCTACAGACCGTACACCTCTGTGGACTTCCTTAATTAGCTGTCTCGTAATCGATTTCACCTTAACGCTCGGGCCGTACAACTGCAGATTATTATTGTATTATTAACGTTCCTCGGCGCATAGCACGATTGTAAGGAATTTAGACACGGATGATGGAATGTTTTATGGAGGTTGGAATACTATTTTTGTACGTCGTTGTGGTCTAAATGAGAATGGAGGTGAATAGATAATTCATGGATAGACTGGTTATGCATTTGTAGAGTTTCCTAACTTGGAAAGTGAGATAAAATAAACGTATTAATTAAGTTTAGTACTGTTTATGTGTTATTATTGACATAGTAAAATCTCTGGTACAGAATTCAAAATTATTCTCCATTTTGGTTTTTTAAATATTAGTATCTAAAATTTCGTTTTTGTGTAAACTTCCACGGTATTATTAATGAACGACGAATTATACTTGACCTTCTATATCTTTTCTTAGAAAAATCCAACGTTTCTTTTGTCAACGTTCAAATGTTAGGGTATTTTCTATATCTACCAATCGCAGTGCATAGCTAACGGTTTTGGTCGAGGTTTTTCGTTAATATCTCGTTAACAAAGCCTCGGATAACATTTTCGTTAAGGAAAAACTTGTTTCAAATCACCTCACGAGTCTCCCATTTCCGGGTCCTCCAACATTTTTGTTAGACCTTGTACATGCAATTACGAAAGTAATTCGCCGCGATATGACCCACAAAACGTGCACGAAATAAATATCAATACGAAGTCAACGGACCAACAAACCGTGGGCAACTGCGTCGAATGAAATGTCAAGCAACCGACGCGTGAAATCCCCTTTTAGTCCACCAGGAGGACAATAGACGACGGGCTTATGACCGTGCGCGCCACAATACACAAAAGAGCGATTCCCGTGAGTATACCCGTGGCGAAGATAGTTCTGCGACGATGAACGAGATATTACTTCGTCGATGACTGCACCCGAAGAAAGTCAACCGGCTTGGAGCCACCCTTTAATGATCGTCCCCCTTCCACCAATGCTCAGCCGTTCCGACAATATCCGTGGATCGCTTTCACGAGCCATTGTCTTCTTGGGGGCCGGGCCCACGTGATTATTCGTTAATTAAAAACTCTCCCACCTATCTATGCTCGGCCAAGCTGCCTTAATTATGGAAGAAATAATGAGTTTGCCGTCGTCGAGTCACGCGTGTCCGTTTTCCGCGATGCATCCGGTCGGATCGACGATCCAAAGACAGTTTATGTAAACTCTCCTGCAAGGTTACGCGCAACGGCCGGTTGACCTTTGTCGAAGTCATTATGCAACTTTCACATCGCGTGAGATATTTAATTTTGTAATTTTTTTTCTTTCCTCCTGTTCATGCCTCGGTTATATCGCCTTGGAGGTTCGTTTGAAATGTGGGGTATTCAGGCTCGAACGCATACTGATATAACTATACTGTCCTCCTTACTTAAAAGGATCAATCTATAAATTATCTGCAATGCATGATCCTTTAATTCTTCCCAGCAACATAAATTTATATTGAATTACTTACAAATTACAAGATCAGAAAGATCCTAGTATTTTTCGTTCCATGTCATAGAACATATTTCCCATCGAATTATAATCCAATAACATTATTTCCTCCCGCTCAAGACACGGCATTAACACAAGACAGTAACCATTGATTTATTATGGTAAGCTTCATCAGCAGCTCGTAAAACAGCCGAGAAACTGAAAGGAAAAACCGACCGTACTTCCGGTAGGATAATAACAATTTTAAACGACCATGTGGAGATCACATAACTAACTCCCGGGGGTAGAAAAGTTTTTTTTTTCTTTTTATTTCGCGATATACACTCTCCCCCAAAGGAAAACGGAACTTTCTCGAGTGGTTTTTTTTTGTTCATCCATTCAATTTACACGTCGGATCGAAAGCAATAATTTCTCTTACGAGCTGGAAGTAGACCATAAAGGAATTCAATCTCTCATTGAAGACCCTTGGCGAGCAGATGCGTGTTCGGAGGCTGTTGTGTGTATGCAACGAAGGTGAAAGAAGCCTCGCAAATGGTGTACGTATGTACAAGAGTGAACGAACGAAAGAGGGAGGGAAAGATGGAAGAAAAAGGACGGATTCGCTGAACCCCATCATTAGCTCTCGGCCAAGGGTCGAACCTTAATCTCTCTCTGTTGGCTCCCTCTCTTTCTATCGTGTTTTTTCCATTTTTCTCGAGACACCTGGCCGCGATAGCAGGTGATCAGATTCGAGCTGTTGGTACATACACACACAAGGTGCGGCCCCGAGAAGATTCAAGGCTTCTTGGGGATCGTGAAACGAAACGCATCGCGCTTGATCATCCTCTCGCGAATCTTTTATTACGTTCGAGGTGTTTTACGAGTTCGTTCGGTCAAGAAAGTATTTGTGCACCCTTTAACGCAGAACAACTCTTTCAAAATTTGACCAAGCGACTTGAGTTTCTGTGTGAAGTTAAAAAGATTAGCTTACTAAATGATGTGTTAAAAAAATTTTGAAAAATTTGCGACCATTCAGAATGTCAAGTTATAATTCGAAGATTTATGTCAGTTATATACTTGCTGCAACTTTGATTGAAATTGGTTAATACAGAAACGAGTAACAGGCATGGAAAGATGTAAGAATCTTTAGATATACTACAGTTGTAGATTTTCAACATTTTTCTCCGTTTCTATCTTATAACAACGTTAACCGATTTCGATGAAATTTTCAGCATGCATATAACTAACATAAATCTAAGCAATCTATTCGTGAAATTTTCATTACAATCTCAGATAAAAAAGTCGCAAAAAGCGACCTTTACTATTTTCTTCGCGATTCCGACCAATTGCAACTTTTTCAACATTTTCTTAACATATCATTTAGTACACTAAGCCTTCTAACTTCACAAATAAACTAAAGTCACTTGGTCCAATTTTGAAAGAGTTGTTCTGTTTTAAAGCTTGTACGACAGAGATGGGCAAACTAATCATCTCGATAAAACGTTTCGAATAACGAATAAAAGATAAAAAAAAATATTTCGTCATTTTTAATCGTTTAAACGTGGAAAATTCAATTTTTATAATTTAAAATATTTCTTTATGAATGAATCGACATTTGTCGATCGACGCCACCCTTAGATACTGCTGTTTTTCGCAGTGTATTATTAGAATAAAATTCTGCCCAACTCTGGCGTACGAATACTTTTTTGACCCACTGTATATACACACAGAAGCAGCAGGTATCTCGCTGGAGTCTCCTGGAATACCTGCACACACAGACCAGTGAACGCCACAGGGGCACAGATGATGACGAGAGCAGAAATCCCCTTCGAGACACGCGCAGGTTAGCAGATGTACCCTCTGGTCTCTCGTGAACACCTGCTTGCCTGGTCACAGGTACAAAGGCGCTATGTTTAGGAGCCAGGGGCCAGCTGCAGCTGCTCGTACACAGCTTTCGCATAGAAAAACGACCTTTTTCCGAGAGGAAACCTTCCTCGAGTGTCCTCGACGACGACCCATTATGTGGTACACTTTTTCTCTGGGAATGTGTGCGTGCGTGGGCGAGACGATAAAACGGAATCCACGGACACTCGAGACTTCCGGCGCGCCCCGTGGAGAGGAGCTCGTCTTTACGATAGAAAGAACCTTTTCTGGACGGTTTTGGGAACTCCTAGACGACGTAACGATCTAGTTGAAACGGGAGATTTTCGGTCGTGATTTTTGTTGGGCTAGGATCGATTTCACTGGTGATCTTTAAATTTTTTTGTCACATCCCCGCGATTACTATTGAATTGTGATCGATTTTCACCAGGGATCGGAGAATTTGTGGCACTTCTCTCGTTTTTTTAATAAAACGAAATCTTATAAGCCTAGATTCGTCACAAAATGGTTAACGCTTTCAATATTCCTGAATCTCACCAGGCTTGGATGACATTTCGTTTATTTTATCGTTCTACTGTAAATTTTAGATTCTAATTCAGAACTGAAAATTCTGTCACCCACGTGTGAGTGACATTGTAGTCAATGTGTTAATGTATTTTCTTTGTATATACAATATTGCAGATGTACAAATATTATTAGGAGAGAACACTTTTCTGTGATAGACAATTGGCGAAGATCTACTGGGTGGAGTATATCGATGGTCATGTCTAACATTTTTGTATTCAATGAAATATGTCATTCCTTTATCAATTACCTTCCAAGCAGAATAATGTTTTATCATTTTGTGCTATTAAAAAGAATTCAAGTGAGCTTAATCAGTCCAACATCACCATCCAGCGAGGTTTCATTTACAAGTTTCGAACGCGTTCTTGGAAGATCTACGACGTAAGCCGTAACAATATCGGGATCCGGCCGTGTCGGATCGCGAGAAAATTAGATCCACTCGAGTCAGGTTATAAGGAAGAAAAAAAAAAATTAGGTCACGTCGGGTTTGGTCGGTAAAGAGTCGGCCAGGTCAAGTAGAGCTGCCGAGAGTGGAGATCTGTAGAGTCGAGAGACGCATCCGTCTGGGGGACTGGATCTAATCGGGGACGGATTGTGGAAAGATTGGTTTTTGTTCGATCTCCAAGACACCGAGCACCGGCGAGTCGGCTCGTAAAAAAAAGCTGGACTTCGACCAGGGTCCAGACGAGAATAAAAAAGAAACATTTCACCAGGTCAAACTGTGGATCGTGAGGTGGTTGGGAGTTCTGTGGCGATTGTATTATACAGGGCGAGTCACTTAATTGTACCACCTAAATTTACTTATTATTTTTTTAGTAACATATTCTAAAAGAACTGTTTAATCTTAGTTAATATTTTATTAAAAATTTCCTATTGCGGAAGGAGCGTACGCAAGAAAGCTCTCGATCCGTAAGAAGGAATCCGAAGTTTTTAACATCTGGGTCAGTTGTCAATTGTCTTGGCCGACGCACCAGAATGCAGAACGCGTGCAGCTCGACTAATGACAGCCACGATACACACACACACACGCGCGCGTAATTAATTATACATGTATATCCGACCTGTTAGCACGCAAAATCTTCAGCGATAGATTCCAGCAACGTTTCGTCGACTATCTTTAGATTATAGAGGGATACAGTTTGAATATAAAGTACAGCAAACACTGTGTTGACTGTCATTACTAATCGAAAATCATCGTTTTCCGACGACTGTGAATAATTAAATAGTGTAATTATTCGAAACATGCAATGAATAAAAAAAAAGCATTTGCGCACTCGAGTAATTTGTCATAAATAGACTGTGGACGTCTATGCAACATTCGCAATTTTAGATGCTGGTATATAAAAATAAAAATAACTATGTTTATAATGACACATAAATAGTATCAAACTCTGTTATAATAGCGTTAAATATCTCATACCTCTCCTCGTCAGTGCCGAGGAGCCTTCGAACACTCATCGCGGATTTACTGTACTACGTTAATAATATCACATAAATAGAATTAAACTCAATTAAAATTTTTATTTAGTGCATTTTTCAAGTTAAGAGATAATATAAACGCATAAACATCCGGAATTATAGTCATAAATGTATTGAACAGAGCCAACAAATATATTTCAGTACCAACAAAAATAGGGTACAGTAATAGAGATGTTAATGATATGTTTAAGAATCTATATAAACCTATTTAAAAATTTTTTAACCACGGTTTTTCTGAAATGAAACCAGTATGCGATTGGTCGACCACGGTGGATTTCGAAGAAGTCGAGAGCAATTTTCCATTGCAATCAGGACGACGATGGGTGTCGCAATCTTTCTGAAATAGGTTGAGACCCAACCGTCTGTTGCTAATACCAGAAGCGGTTTCACCTATCAATGACCACCAGCTAATTGGTACTTGTGAAAACGTCCTGTGTAGGAAATCCATCATCCTGCGCACTTGCGTTACAGTCCACCTAACTGTCCCCCCGTCCGACTAAAAGATTGGCAAACCGAGGTCACACGGAAACTTTTACCACAACTTTCAGGACACTGTTAATCAACGATTGGACTGGCCTTACGAATCAATTACACTGTATCATTTAAATGGAAAAGTAAGAAACTTTCCTCGACCCACTGCCAGAGTTAAGTATCCTCGTCACTTGTAGTTTATACGCAAGCAAACTCAACGAAACGAACGCAATACAAGATGACAAATCTTTCTATTTCCATCAGCCAACTACGATCGTCCACGAATGACGTTACTTTACATAGTTAACACTAGAATTACCGACGATGAACGTATTTTTTTTTTGTCAAGTCGATAATCATGACAACCTTTCGATAATATTCAAAATTTTCAATTAACCAATTTCTTTATTTTCATATTGTAATGAAAGTAGTGAAAGATCTGAGAAAATTCATTGTTGTAACATTTGAATCATCGCTGTAACAGTTTACTAACCAGTCATCTTGAGTGATTTGGTAGTTCTGGTGTTAACAAGAGGATCAACCATCGGCCACAAAACACAGAATCTCTCTTGGTTCCAATTGTTCTTGCTCGCGTTACCACGCTCGTCCACTTTAAGTTTTCTTTCCACCGTCATAATCATCATTGTCTTCTACACCCGACCGCAATAAAACTCGACAAAAATGAACAAATCGTGGAAGAGACGGAGCCAATAGGCACGTTTCCTTAAGTGGTAATGCCACGATGATAGGATAACTTTGAGGAAAACTCCTTAAAATCATTCCCAAAGTAATCCTACCATTTTGGACCTATGGCGTTACCCCTTAATAAATTGTACCCAGTCAGAAGGTCAAAATAAACGGAATTTTTAAGAATTTTTTTCGATATAGTATAAACATATATTGGTATAGAACTGTCTATATTTAAAAGAGTAATATTAGAAGACAATTCAGTAATTTTTTGTCACATTCAGAAAAAGTCATTTCTGAAAATTCGTTTTCTGTTCGACCTCCTAACTAGGTATAACCTCTTCATCCCTTAGGTACATGTTTTTATACACTTGTGTTACCTAAGTGCAAAATTTCTTTTGCAATTTCAAATACCAGAAATCATCTCAATACTACGTACGTCGCTTATTTTTTCAGAAAAAAAATTAATTTTTACATACCAGAAAGCGTTTTGTTATATAATTAAAATTACTACTCTAAGCATCCAAAATTAAATCTATTCCACACGCAAATTTTTTTTCAAACAAATCGGTACCCGAAGGGTTAAAGGCGTTCTCAATGAACGAAGGAAGTAGCTAGGGGCGCGATTAGATTCGCGCCATAAAAAAAAAAAGATAAAGAAAAACGTTTGCCTCGTTTACTGGGTATGGGTATATAATACATACATACATACACACACACAGAGAAAACGTTCCGACTCGCGGAGTGCTGTGGTACGCGATCGCAAAAACCCAGGTTCTCGCATTACCCTTTTTGCCTCGGTGGATTTTTGCGCAAGCGAATCTCAGCACGGTGCGCGCGTAGCACGCGATGACGCGATCCTCTTTCGTCCCGTGAAAACTGGTCTTCTCCACTGGGGAGAGGATCGACCGACAATGGTATCGAGGAGACCGTGGTGCCCGCGTGTGTGCTCGGAAAAGAACCCTCGCCTGGGTCCTCGAAGCACGCGCAAAGGGAGAGAGTCCCGATGGAAGGGCCGCCCGCGTGTACACTCGGCGTAATGGTGCGTTTTCACGTGACATTCGAGTCGTCACGCGTTCGTTCATATTTTTGAAATAATCCTAATGCCCAGAAAGAGAATGTTTTTGAAATATTTGAATGCCTAGAAGGTGACTGTTTTTGAAATAATTGTAATGTCCTGGAGAATGTTTTTGAAATATTTGAATGCCCAGAAGGTGAATGTTTTTTGCAATATCTTAATGTCAAGAAGGCGAATGTTTTTGAAATATTTTAATCCCCGGAAGGCGAAAGTTTTTTGCAATATCTTAGTGTCTAGAATATACAGTTGAGGTGCCCCTATTGGGACCATTTTGTTGTAGGGGTGTTTGGGCCTTAAAGAGTTAAAAATAAATTAAAAAATTCAACAAATAGGTTGGTTTAATATCGATATCATTTTCATTGTCATAATTTCGAAATAACGATTCTGAGAGTTAAAGGGTTAAGATCGTTTTCGTTGGTCGGAGTAGGTAGATACACAGAATATAATAATATTTCTACCTCGTTCTCACAATCTTTCGAGTGAACGAAACTTATCGTACCGAAAAATATCATAATGGCTACAGAGATTGGACCCAAAGAAACTCGTTTTGCCTTGTTGATGAGGCAGCAACTATGCAGTCCACTTGATTGGTAATTACACAGTGATTATACGGTCCATCTGATCGTAACTAAATACCAACTAGGCAGCAACTCTAATTGGAGTCGCGACGATTTGTCACGTGAAAACGAAGCCTAAAGGCAAGAGAACGCGTGGACGAGTATAGAACGGAACCGCGTCGTCCGCTTTGACTCTCGCGCACGCAGAAGAACGGAAAAAAAGGGGGTTGGAGAGGGGGTTGTGCTCGAGAGGCCACGTCTGTTCCGGCCGTAGGACATGGAGGAGTCGGGGAGAGAGTGTTTGCGAGTCGGTGAATTATTTTATTGCCGACTGGCGAAAGGCCGCGTCGAAACGGGGCTAAACCCCCTTTGGCTTGTCGTCGGCTTCCGTTTTGTTTCGCGCCGAGAAATCCGAATTGGACCGCGAGGACTGCCTTGCACTGTCTAGGGTACACGTATACAGGGTGAACCACGAATCGTGATTAGTAGACATTACTCTGTTATTGTTTTTGACTCTGAAAATGTTTTTATCAGGTATAGCATTATTTCAAGAAAGCTTTAACGTGATTATAGCTAATTTTTTTGTCAACTCTTTTTTCATGATTTTTCAAAGTCACCTTCAATTTTTTGCAAATACACCTAAGCAAGGAATTGAACGTAAGTAAGGAATACAACCAAGTAAAGGAATTTCTGTATGATGCCAGTTTTTGTAAAATAGGCAATAAAAATCTATATTTGCATAAAAATCTGCAGTGTAATGATCACTTTCTGACCTTGGGACACCGTTACCCCTAACTGGAGTCAAAGTTCCAACTTACGATAGCACAAATTTTTAAGATACAAGACCATATACTTCGAAAACACTTCTTCAGTATCCTATACATTTAAATCAACCCATTCATAATGTTTATATCCCAAGAACAAGTTACCACCCCAAAAGAACACCAATCTCCATATATATCCACGGTACCAGAAAAACATGCCCCGAAAGATCTCATTTTATCGCATTAAACCTGCGTGTGTATAATCGCGACAGTTTCCCGCGAGTTGAACGAAAGAAAAAGTCGTCGAACAGGCCGGCAGATTACTAGAATATTATAGAATTAAATAATTATATCGCACGGGGTACGTATCAGGACGCGAAATGGGAAAAGTAAACGGGCACATTAAGCGCACGAAAGGGTGTCCAGGGTGACTCGAGTGATCCTCCTCTGTGATCTCTGTCGCCTAGAGGCGCGGCCTAAAGGAACACCAGGTTTTCTCCACTGGTGGTTATTAATCGGTGAGAATTGTTTGACCAGTCGAATACTCCAAACGTTTATTGCCGCGGGTAAGTATACACCGTACGAAGCCCCGTCTGACAGCCATCTGGACGCTTATCAATCGCAACACGACGTGCACGTACACACACGTACGACGTGTCCTCGGGATACACACATCAATGCGATGCACAACTTCTCTTTCAGCTAACGATCCCGCGGAACACGTCGGATTATACGACTTTATCGGGGATACCCCCGATGACTCCTCTCTACCATGGTCTTTCATTTGCGAAAATTACGCTCGGGCTCGCGTGAGAACGGCGTTTCCTATCGCGGCTGCGTATCGTTATCGAGAGTGACGGCGTGAAACTTGAACAGGCTGCAGTGGAGAACCATTCAGACGTGTGTGTATTTCGATTATGTACTTCGACTGGTCGAGACATAGGATACACTGGAGAAATAGTGTGTTCGGAACGTTGGGAAATTTTGTTCGATAAATTGGCTGGGAATTCGAGTGACGGGCAAAAAGAAAAATATATTCCTCGAAAGAATTAGAGGATCGTGTGTAATACTGCGAGGGTGTAACTATGAAACCATCCTGAAATTTTCAATGCTTATGTATTGTGGGTGAAATAAAAATTAACCACTTTTATTCTAGGGATTGTGTACTAATACTTTTGTGAAGAAACATTATTTATTAACGGGATTTCAGACATGCCATACTTTGTTTGGTTTTGTAGAAAAGTTGAACATTTTAGGGTGGTTTTATAGTTATGCCACGCAGTGTAGTATTGCAATTTGTTTGAAATTTTGTTATGGGATCGAAAACCTTAGGCGTTGAGTATTGTACGTAAAAGATGTCTGTGCTTGTCAGACGTTTGAGCATTTGTTTCGTTTTCTTGAATTAGAGCCTAATTATTAGGCGTAGGAGAAATAGGACCGCGTACTAGGTAGGGATCCTCTAATTGTTTTGAGCGGTATACAAAATGAAAATAATAAAATAATTTGTAGATGGAATACAGTAAACCAGTAGGTTCATATAAATAATAAAATATTTTGCTAAAAAGTATAAAGGTGCATCTTCATTGCCTACGGAGTATGTAATGTATATTCTTTTTACCAGGTAGCAAAAGCCGCAGCAATGACGGCACAGCACGTCTGAGCATCAGATCCTAACACGCGGTTAGAATCAATTGAAAATGAGTTATTGTTATATGACGTAACACACAGTTACGTAAGTATATGAAAAGTGTGGTCTGTTAGAATTGGATATGTTATGAGAACGGGTGAGGGTTATTTCGACCCTCTATGTTAGACGGTGAATTAATGGCGGTATATTCATCTACCGGCTGACACTAATGTGTTGCGAGACGTCTGGAACCACGGATCTCCCACAGTATCCTAAAAACTGGTTATGAGCCCAAATGGAACGTTTAACTACCACGTGGTAACCTACATCGAACACTTCGAGTTTCGGTACTTTCGCTCATTAAACGCTTTGTCTTTGAGAAATGTCTTGAGTCACCTCGAGGGATATACGTAGTTAGCGCATATGAAACTTTCGACCGTAAATGTGTAATGATATACGTGTTTGTAATAATTCAGAATCGTTCAGATTAGTACTCAGAGAGTGACAGAGAGTAATCGTCTTTCAGTTTCCATCGATAAACTAAAGGAAATGTAACTAGTACCTACTAATGAAACGGGAGGGCGTGCTCCTTTTATACGAGCCAAGTTTCGTACCACACAATCGACTTTATAAAAATTGTGGAAATAGGTTATATCGACATCTGTTGCGACCACTACATTCCCTAAACCTTTTTCACAGATTCTCCATTTAACCAGCTAACTAAATTTGTCCACTACAGTACAGGAAATTCTCGATGAGTGTTCGAAGGGTTCTCGCAACGGAACATTAAATATTTCATAAACTAATGGCCATATGCGGCTGAAACAGATATCATTAGCTTCAGAATTCCAAGGTTAATATCTAAAATACTTTCAAAATGACTACTGGTTTATGGAATTTATAAAAACAGATTTACATACAAGATACCAAACAGATGCAGTCAACGGGTTAATACGGTAGGTTCGAGTAACTTTTTCAGTAATTCATTTGCAAGGATCATAAAATATCTAAGTGCACAGCAACCCGTATACACGAGGACATAAACACTAGTTAAACGATTAATGGTATCGTTAAAATTCGAATCTGTCACAAATACGAGAAAGCCCATTCTCATTCGCGCTTTCTCGGTCCGAAACTACAGACTTATGCGCAATCACACAACTACACCCCAATATATATATCCTGACGGATCGTTTCAATTTCCAGGTCAATTTCACCTCCTTTGATTTCCAGAACGAAATCGCGTACGTACCGCTTCCACTGCTTTTGCATAAAAGGCGATCGAGATCGTTCTTTACGATCGTACTTAACGCGAAGAGAAAGAGGCAATAAAAAAAAAAAAAAAAAAAAAGAAAAAGTCAGAAGAGCAGGACAACAGGCCGTTGGAAAAGCAGATCGTCGAAGATCCACGCGGGGAACCCGTTCGAAAAGGTCTCTCTCCGGTGTGTCTTCGGTGGCTTTCGAAAATTTCTCCCTTTCCTCGAGGCGAACCGCGACGCGTCACGGGGAAAGACGCGGAGAGACGGCCCTGATGGCCTGTAAACACACAAGTGAAACACCAGAACTTTCACGGCCACGGGCTCGACCTGGTCACTTCGTTTCTGGTGTGTACACCGTGTATATGTGTGTGTATAAAGGCGAGTATACGAGGAGGTCGAGCAAAAAACCAAGCCAGCAGCAAACAGTAACGGCTGTACGGTGGCTGCTCTCCGTGAGAGCGGGGATCGGCGCATAAAAAGGGAAACAGGTTATCGAATTAAAGCGAGATACCGTGTGGCCCGATACCACCGGGCCCCCGAGAGATCTGTAATTTCTATCCAGGATCGTTTCGGCCCGATATTTGGCGGCTAGCGGAACTGACACAGCCCGGAGGACAATTTCGATATTTTGCGTTCACGATCGTTGATATTATCGTTTTCGTTGTAGACTTAGGAGCACGCTCGGCTTCCACTAGAGGAAAAAGTGACGTAGGGAAGGGCCTCCTGCTATTTGATATTGAGAATTATTGAAATATATGTCAAATTAACATTCGATTTATCATTTATTTTAGTACATGAAATCAATTTATCAAGTGGTAGTAGGCCCTTCTCTTACGCCACTTTTTCAAAAATTGACAGAAAACGGATGATCCTGATGTTCGTCGGGCTGACGACTGTCTAGTACTGTTTTGCCTCGGGTGCTCAGACAAAAAACAGTTACTATGCCGTTAAATTGTTTTCGTTTACGTACACGAACTACCTGGCGGATCCCGTTACGGTTTTCGTTTTACGACTGCCTAGAAGACTGGCTCGGAGAAATTCGATCCGCACGGTGGGCTGGAAGCGAGTCTGAGGTTCTGTAACGTTTTCGGAGCCTGGGCGAAAAATAATGTTCGGTAGCATGATATTCTTCACAACATCCGTGATAAATAGCCTGAATACAAAATCTCATACTTGGACAGATAACGAAGTCTGAATGGTACATACGAAATAAGGTCGTTCTACGCGAAATTGGACACTTTTTGGAGTAATATTTCGGACTTTATTGGCACTTGGATGTGTTCTGGTCTTTAGTGAGATATAAAAGTATCTTGAAGGACTTTTGAAAAATTTTTTAATTATTAATTTCACAGCTGTTTGAAATATAGTATCAACGTATTTTAATAAATCATAACTCAAAATCCTCCGAGATACGTTCATATATCACTAAAAATTACAACATATCCAAATGTCAACAAAATCCAAAATGTTACTCTGAAAAGTATCCGATTTCGTGTGGAATGACCCAATATGGACACACTCACTCTGACGGAGATCCTAGAACAATACAAGACATCATATTTGATCACTCAATTATACACTAGACAGATGCTCCCTTAACCACTCAAATCCATTTTAAAAACCACATACACCTAACAGAAGACTTAAACGAAACCATCCTCTAGATATAATAGATCGATAATCTCATATTGTGCTCCTCCAACTTGCACTACCTATACCACCTACCCTAACGACACAAATGAAGTTTATTGCTATTACCATCGACAACAATACCCACGTTAAAAAAGACACCGTAAGCCATGATATCAACAATTTTTATTGTAAAAGTCTAATGCACATTATACAACAACAACGACTGAAAGAATGGAACGATTCAAGGAGAAAAGTTATCGGGCAATAAAGCCAGTATCCTCTGTCCGGCAAATGGACAATATCGTTATCGTTTACGGAACTCACCGTCTGCACATCGTGACGGAACAGGTTCCGATAAGAATGACCCAGAAGGAAAAAAAAAAAAAGAGTACATAAATTGATTCCCGTGTCCTTTTAGGTGTATACGTACCCGGTTCAGCGACTTTTTCCCCCCGTGGATCTTATCGCGTGCAATACGCGCAATTACGACCGTAATGTCTCCCGGCGATATCGACGAGTTATCGGGCGCTTTCCTTCGCGGCTCGATCTATTTATCTGGATGACGTGAAATAACGGTCTCCAGAGTCGAGAGTAGACGAAACTCTCAGAGGGGAACACGCATGTGGTCCATGCACGTGCATACACGTGTTTCGTATACGCACGCACGTGTGTCCTCCTCCTCGCGAGGCCGTTGAATTTTTCGTCACTTTCAAACGCGGTTAGGGCCTGCGCGCGCACGGTTCGTCTATTCCCATACGCACCCTCGGTGGACCCTCCTCTCACCCGCAGCAGTGACAGTGAATTAGAACCGCTCACGGCGCGCTCTCTGGTTCGTCCCCGTGTTATATTTAGACCGTGGATGCACCAGAAAACGCGGTGTCTACTCGCGCCAGAGGAAAAGAAATACACAGAGAGTCACGTTGCTCGGGGAACGTTACACGCAGTGGACACCGATTCGTCCGACTGATATCCGATAATGAAAGTTATTGTTGTCGCCGCGTAGATAAGGACGAACCTTATTTTTACGCCGTGGATTGAATCGTAGACTCGCCTTTCTGTGGGACGACGTGTGTCCGTTGATTATTACATATGTAAATTGAACGACCACGTTGTATATACCTGGAGGAATACAGCACTTTTTCTTTGATATTTTTACGCGAATCGGGAACGGCGACAATCTGCTTTGTCCAGGGGACACCAGATGTCGATGGGATCGCGTGTGGATACCGATAACATTTAACGTCGATGGTTAAAATGTATGTTATATATAATGAACTTTCAAATAGTAATTCTGAACGCATTTCTCCCGAAACACATTTGAAACATTTTCTACACTGGCAGATTTTACCAGACAAATATTCACGGGAGTGTGCTGCAATTTTGTTGATTCATTAGCGATATATTTTATTCTATTAAAAACAAATATTATGTTCGGTGCTTATTCTGTTTGTGCCACAATCCATCCTCAAAAGACACATATTTTCTTCGTCTGTCACACTGTTTGTCTCCCTGAATATTAAATACAGAAATAAAACCGCAAGTCACATTGATCACGCAACGACTATCGACAGGTTAGTTTGCAAAGAACAGCGATGGTGAAAATTCTCAATAATTACGACCACCGAGAACGATAACAACCTCGAGGATTGTGTTCGGAACGAACGCTTCTTCCTTCGTCTCTCTCACCCCCCTGCCTTGCCTGCTTGCTCTGTTACAGTATACTTTATCGGAGGCAATGGTAAACAACGCAGTTGACACTTTTCTTCGTACAGCAGCGCGGTTTTGCGCCGTAAACGGGAGGCCCATTGTCCGTCTGTCAATACAAAGTACCGTATGTGCGCCAGTGCGATCAGCCTGCGCTTTCGTTGCACACACGTGAACGGGACCGACCGTTTGCTCGCGTCTAACCTGTTCTGTGCCAATTTTAGAACAATTTTATTCATCTATACAGCAGAAAAAACGATATCAAAACTGGAAGATTCACGAACAATTCCTTCGTGAATCACGTCCTATAATATTAGGTTCTTGCCTAAATTCTGTCCTTGGTTTTTCGAAAAATTAAAAGATAAAGTCACCTAAATCCCAGTTGACAAACACAGTGTAATATAAACTACGAATCTTTTTTTCCAAATTTAAATTGCTATTTAATACATCCCAGAAATGGTTAAGAGACTCTTTACGGCAACCTAATAGTTCACCATTGACAGCAAGCTTCTAAAAATATTACAATAACGCACTGTGCGCATCATCGCGACCATATTCGTCACACACAAAACACGCCTTTGCTTGTATCACCCCGTTTACGCATACAACTGTTCGGTTACACGTGCGCGCACGCGTGTACATATTATGAGTAGACGAGCGTGAGACTCCTGGACAGACGCCTCCCGCTTCATGTATGCATCTGCATTCACGTCGAATGAGGTTAACGTTAATGAGGCACAAACATCTCCAGACACCGTGGCCAGACCTTCCCCTTTATTCACCCTGTCACGAGCCCTCGCGGCTACGTCGGCCGTGCACGCGGGATTTTTTTCTTTATTTTTCTCCTTTTTTTTTTTTTTGTTCCCAACGGCCGTTGGTTCGTTCCACTCGACCAGCGACATGCGCCAGTGGTCAACGTACGCAGCATTAGGGGAGAACTGGTCGTTCCGGTGCGAAAGGTTCCGAAGGATTTGGGAAATAGTTTTTAAGTAAACATTTTGCAAATTACCATGGTAACGAGATAAAACTATAAAATGAAACGATGTTTTTATATTCTTGCTTGAATTGAAATGTATACCCGAAGAGTGAATCCAGTGGGAAAACTGAGGTAGAGGTTTTCCTATTATGCAATAGTGAAAAGAGTAAGATATCTATAAATTTACTTTAATAATCACTTGGAACTTATTTGAAGTGGAAATTTGGATAATCTGTTGCAAGTAAATCGAACGCAAGAATTAAAATACAGTCGACATCTACGAAATTCTATTCTCGAATTGTGGATTCACTGTAGTGGATAATTTTCCATTAAATCTATTAAATTCTATCCTATGAACGTTTTCACACGGAAGATAATATACATATATAAAAAGTAATAAACAGTGTGTAATAAATACGCGAAGAACGTGATATAATTGAGATCACAACAAAAGACCACTCCCTCCTCCTATTGTACCGAGAAATCGGGAGGGAAGATGCTTCGGAGATTCGAAAGGGTCCATTAAACTTCTCGGGGCGGACAAAAGGTGCCTGCCCGTGGCCGAAACAAAAGACTGTGAAAAACGTTCGATATACATATATACCGGGTAGAAGAGTCTTTTGAATCGAAGTTCGAAGGCCGTATATCATCGGTCTCGGGTCACCCAACAAACACGACACACCGCATGCCCCTGTACCGTTATGTTCGCTCTCGAAGGCTGGTCCTTATCAAACGCACGGGTATTGCACGACGACACTTACTTAACCTTTTAACCACGGAAGGTCTCTAGAAAAACTTATAAACAGAGCGTATAAAACTACGATTTTTTTATCGTTTACTTTGTACCCTTCGATTGTGTCTTTCCGAAAGCTTTATTATTACAATAGGTTAACGACACTTGTATGATGAAAACAAGCCCAAAAACGATATTCCCTGAACAGTTTTTAATGCGACTAACGAGTCCTTGGAATACATAGAAAAATGAAAATAACGAAATAACTAAGAGTATAAATACATATTTTAAGTAATATAATAGAATCAACAGAATGTGTCTTGAACAGTTTGTTTGAAAATACACGTTGAACTCGACAAAAAAATCGATGTCCGACGAGACTACACCAATGTTGTGTAATTAAAAACAATCCGAATGTCATCGTCCCTGAACAAACACTGTCATCAGAAGAATCCGAACAGTCTACTGGCTAACAGTTTCATGTAAAATACAATGAGAAATATGAAGGTTTTACATTTCTTTTCTGAGAAAAATCACTTTAACCTAACTTTTTCCCCCCGATCCAATGTAACACTGTACAAGAACCGTCCGACTCTATACAGACGTTCTTCATAATTAAGAGGTTAAGATACACTATGTAGGTATGCATATACTGTTCAGCAGTGGTTTACTTACGCCATACAGAGATTTGAGTTTCACGTGATTCAACGCGGGTACATCCACCATGGAACACTTGAGGAGGATTGTGGTGGTTTGGCTGGGCATCTTGGAACCGTTTTCTCCGTCACTTTTGTCACGTGTAACAAAACTGGTGGCACGTCACACTACCGTGGGAAACGTCCATTGGTGTCCACGACGGGACTTATGATCTATCGTATCGTCTTACGGCGGAGGTTTAAAACGCGAGAGACACCGGTAGTGGCCATAAACAGAGAAAGAGAGAACACAGAAACCCGTAGTGTATCGGCGTCACCGATCGCTGGACGGCTTGCTCGGATACACGGTTAGAAAAAACGCGGGAGAGATCGTGTGGTAAGTAACAACCGAAATATATTCATAAATGGTACGAACACAAAGGGTCAGTGTGGATCCGACTGTATGTATTTCGAATCCACGGGGGTTTTTTATTGGCAGTGTACAACTTGGCAGTGGACCGTTACTGAATCTCCCCGATCGAATCGTAAACCGCGACTCACGACGAACACACCGTTTAGAATTTTCTCTCAGGAGCTAACGACACGGACGCGATCCGTTCCTTCGGTCCATAATCGCGCGTCGATCGTCCGTTGGTTTCGTTTAAAGGTGCCCGCCACAGAGCTCCCGCACCGTACATACTCCTGCCCGGCTGGCTCGCTGACTGACTGACTGACTGGTTTTCACTCACTCACTCACAACGCGCGGGGCGAAACCGAGTGGAATTGTAGGCACATCTCTCCCCACCGCCCGGCCGTTTCCTTATCCCCACCAGCGAGCCACTGAGCCAATCGTCGACCCAAACAACGCACCACGCGTGTGCGTCGCGGGAATACACAGACTCACGGTCGAATGTACGACGTGTGTACGTGCATCGGTGCATTCGGTGCCGATGCACGCGGGGCTTGCTACTTTGTTGCTGCGGGGACACTGACCAGAGGTTTTTACGTTCGTAACGACGCGAGGATCGAGAATAAGTATTCGTAAGTACGGTTTAAAATGTAGGATAGAGGAATTGTATTCTACGTGTTTGGTTATTTTGTTATCCCCTGGGTTTCAACATTTTTAACATTAGAACTACCGAGCAAGTCAAAATGACTTGTCAATACACTCTTACAACGACGATTAAAATGTTATGTGAATATATTTTCTCAAATATTTGGTACCTTTTATTACGATATGGAAGTGAAGAAATTAGTCAATTTCTAAATTTTAAAATTTTCGAAAGTTTTTCACGTTTATCCACCGATCAAAGCAAATATGCGTTTATAGTTAGACAATGCTCATTACAGAAAATATATCTTCTTTTGTTTTCTTACTTTTATTGCACCAAACACAGTCTGATTATACGGTGCGAACAGAATATCGTATACAGCAGAGAAGAAAATTGGTGGGGACTGATTTCGTCGAAGGAGGATACCTCAGACAGTAATAGATAATACGTGACATGAATCATCTTCTAGGACCTCGAGTGATGGTAATTACGATCTTTTTATGACGACGCCTTCAGATGTAAAAAAACGTTTCGATTCTATGACACATCACATTCCCTTCTTTTTTTTTACTTTACTGATATATTTCATAAAAATCAATAATTAAATACAGTAATATTGATCATTTCATCCAATGGAAAATATAACCAAAAAAAATTGTTGTCTCCAATATTATAAATCATATGCAAGAAAGTGGATAAATTCGATTCATTTGCGGCCGTTATGTACCTGCACTCAGTGCGTGCGCCAGATGTTACGTAAGATTCAGCATAAGTAAATAATGGCACTTTCACTGTCATCTACCGTTTCTGATTACATGATATGAAGGAAGTTCCGGATCTGATCGGATCTATTTCCCCTTGGTTCGCACCGCGACGAAGAAGAAAAAAATGTTTTGAGTAGCAGTGCTTTCGTTAAACGATGCAGAACCAATCGATGACGTTACGTGAGATTGCTCGTGTACGATACTACCTCGGATTTCGCGTGGAATCGAACGTAATTTCGATTCGCGCGAACGCGTGACTCATCCGTTCATTCATAAGAAGCCGGTAATAATTTTATTTTTTTTTTTTTCAGAATGAGCTTTATCTTAAGCCCGGCTGAAGATGATTTGCGAAAGTTTACAACCGAAAACAATTTCTGTGGAATCCCAACGAGGCTTACTCATTTCGGTTAGTAACAAAGGCAAGGTATCTATCCAAATTCTACTACATACCTGCTTAGAAGCATTGAAGAATTAAAAAAGTATTCTATTATTTTATATATTCAGAGAATCGATGATTAGTAATTACTAGACTGCGGATTTTTATGCAAAATAACATTTTCTTAAGTAATTTATATTTCCCTCTTAAGTATCTTATTGGGCACATACTAAAATAGAAAACTGATTGACTAGAAATATTCAAAATAGTAATAAATCTGAAGATCCTTTATATCTCGTATTTTTCGAAAGCCTAAAAAAGTTAGGTTTGAACAACTAACTGACCCAATTTGTCTGAAACGTTCTTTAACATTAAATTTAAAGCTGTCATAAGCATCACTGTAAGTCACTGAATGAAGTAAGATGTATGCACAAAAAATTCATTGACATAAAGACAAGTGAAACGCATTAAGTAGACCGAGTGTATTGCATAATTATAATACGCACAACATCGCAAGTTCCCACTGACGCTGCAACAATCGCGCGAAGTTCCGATAAGAGGGGAAACGAAACACATCAAAGGACAACTTTTCTTTTGCTGTACATTTTTTTGTCTCTATTCTCCAGAAACGGAAGAGTCCAAAGTCATGATCAACTGCGTTTCCGCGGAATTACGCACACAGCCGCGATAACGAATGATACGCGTCGAGCGTCGCCTAGCCCATGAAACAGGAAGAACGCAGAGGAACTCTGATTGCAAGCCACGGGCCTTTCGTGTAAGTACATACATGTACATATATTCCCTCCACCTCTCATTGCGAGTTGTGACCGCACGTTACGCTCTTTTGCCGCGTTTTATCGGCTTAAGATCAATGTGTCAAAGTTATGCCACAACATTCGTATCGAAGGTGATCCGAGCTGGACGTTATCCAACGACCGCACCAAGAGAGCAAAACCGCAGACAACACGATCGCGCGCTGCCAGCCCCGCAGGGGTAGATAGTTACGCGACAGGTGACAAATTTTCCTTCGTTCCCCCACCCTTTGGGTTTTTCACGGTGGACTTGTCTCGTTTGGACACCGATTGACACGTAGTCATCGTTGTTTGTCACCCTGGAGAACGATTGTAGCGTACAATAAATGATCGATGAGTGTTCGAAGGCTCCTCGACACTTAACTTTAAATATTTTATAAACTTATGATCATATGCGACTGACATACATTTCATTCGTTTCAGAATTCCAAGGTCTACGTGCTGAACCTCATTAAAAAGTCAGCGTTACAGTTCGGGGCATCTCCTTGGCAGTAGGCTTCTTAAAAAAAATTGGCAGCTTTAAAAAAAATTTGAGGAATTGTATTGTTATAATATTTTTATCATCGTTATAGGAGATTATAATATCATATATTTGTATATGCATACCTATCCTTCATGTTGGAAAGTTTCGAAAATAAATATAATTTTAATCACCCACCAAATTTGAAAGTTCATTAAGTAAACACGCTGGAAGGTACTTATAAATGCATCCATTCGAAGTTTCAAGCGGCAGAACTACGTAGAACTCGCGCCAACTGGTCGACCGATATAGATCTCGTTAATATTTCAGATCGTCGTGTACTCTTATTAAATTAAAACGACTGTCGATGTCGTGCATCATTAAATGCTCATCAATTTACGATCATTAAAGTCCAGAAATGATATCGTTTAATAACCGTGACACCGCTTGAATTATAATGTCGCTAATGTTTGCAGAAAGTACGTTTCAAGAGACACTCGGAATTGGTTACTGCAATCAATGTGAACAGATAACGATGGTAATACATCGTTTATCATACGCGTATCATTTATTTCAATTAGAATCGTTCAATATCCGTTCGAAGATATCATCGTTGATTATGTAATTGCTCAAATATCTGGTTACTATCCGGCAGAATCTGATCAGAAATGTGTCAAACGCTTTTGTTGAATTTTTATCTAGTAAAGAGTATACTTTATTGTTTACCAAATTGGAAAGTATCAAATATCCCGATAAATAATGCACTATGTCTTTTTAACACAGTTCAAAATTTTAAAACATCTTTTAACCACTTTATTCGTTCAAAATGGCGTCGACAAATATTACTGAAACAGCACTCAGTTCTGATTTCGTCAGAAATAAGTACTGAATTTAACAAAATATAATGGATTACTTTTTGGTACACCTAATATATGAGAAACGTCAAGTAAAAAAGAGATTTTCTATCTAGAAGTATTATTTCACGTTTCCTCTCGCCCAAAGGAAAAACCAAATAGATTTATTAATCCTCAGATTGGTTCTGAATATTAAGAATTTTCTGAGTTCGATACGATCCACAGGTATAAATATATCATCGAATTCCGAATCGAAACTGGATTGACCACAGGTGGACCATGAATTTCCGGGGCAAAACACACATGATCTACACGTGAGTCATAGGATACTGAACCTGTTACAATGGTTACGGATCAATGCTCTCTCGTTTCCAATGAAAGTAAAAATAAACTTTCTTAAATGTCCATAAATTATCGCTTCGATCCACGTACATGCGTTAAGCAGTCAACCATGAAGCCAATTTAATATATGTAAATTAATTGTCTTGCTTTCTAGTTAAGAAATTCGTCTCGTCATGTGTCAAATATGAGTACACATTCGACTTCAAGTCTAAGAAACGTACAGAAAAATTTACTGTTTTCAGTACAATGAGTCCAAAGCAGCAAACGTTCTATCAGTTTCACGTTCGAGCTGACACAAATTTCGCCGGGTACGATGACGCACGTTTCACCGGGATTATTCTTTCAGGTCTGTGCAAAAATCGCCACCTGGTCACCAGAAGGAACTACCTGGTGGGGACCGTTGAATTTTCACAACTAATGTCCGATACATTATTATCTATACCTTGGCACGTAATGGCGACGGTTCGTGACAGACACGCTATGTCCAGATCACTGAAAATTTCGAATGCTTTGTAATTCTATTACTTCCCGCGGTACAGAATACTAGTCATTTCACTTCAATTGGATCACTTTTGTACATATTACTTAAAAAATAACATTAAATTGTCATTTTTAAATTATTAAAAAAAATAGTTTTTTCATTAGATGTCTGAAAGTGAACCAATATGATGTCTAGGATTTTGCTAAAATTGAAATGTGTTGTACTTTATGTGAAAATAGGGAGGTGCTTTCGAAATTGTTTAAAAAACACAGACCCTCAAAGTTGGTAATTTTCACCGATTTTTACGAAAACTATCGTAAAAGAATTTTTGTGAAAATGTATTGTCATAACATTTTAGACAGGGGGGGAGCAAAATGCAATTTTTTTCTTGTGGGTTGGGCAAAAGACACTTTTTTCCGTCCAGGGGGTGGCAAGTGCTCCCCACCCCTTGGCTACGCCAATGCGTATATGTACACGCGTGGGCGTGCGCGATCTGTACACGAGTGATTCCGTCTGGTCCCTTTGTGTTGCCAGCTGGGAGAAAGAAAAATAGAGAATTGAAAGAGACCCGCGACTTACGAGACGAGGAGGAAGAGGTAGAGGTGTGCGCGCGCGCACGCTTCCGACGAGACAGCTGTCTGACCTGATTCCACGAAAGGGTTTCCAATCATAATGACAAGGTGGGCGAGCTGCGTTTTAGAGGAGGCGCACCATTGGTCCGATGCACCGTGAGAAACGCACCCGTCACGACGACAGAAAAAAGAAAAACGGAGTGACTATCACGTATGTGTATGTACTGTACACTAGGGTGGTTCTTATAGTCTCTCGCGAAAAAATTAGGGCCACCCATGATCTTTTAAATTTTATAACAAAAGGCCAGAATGTAATTTAATAATAATTTAATTAACTGCTAAAGTACGTACATATATATTACCTGCATACATATTAATAAACTGTATTTATTGTTCATAAAAATTATTTTTAAGATTTTTTTCGTGGCACCCCTCCCCCCCAATCAATAAAAAGATAATCTGTGTGAAGTTTGAGCTCGATCGGATAAGGAGCCCCTGGGCCCTTAAACATTTAAATGATTACTTAAAAGCACACAAAATCGAGTTCATTCGATTATCCTCTAAGTTACTGATTATATAAAAAAACATATCAACCTAAAGTTGTAAATCTAGAGATGCATAAGTTTTTATATTCTACTAATTTTTTTCGTGAATCAATACATAAATGTCCTAATAAAAGTACAAATTTCCATTTTTTTTCAAATTTCTAAAGCGAGGCAAATCGACGACTAGATCATCGAAGATCGGAGTTTTATAATCTTGACTCACGATAATCAGCATCAATCCGAGGATCGAATAACGAGCCGGAAGAATTCACAAAGAATCCGAGAAACGCAACACTTATCCGTTGAAAGGCGAGTGATTTCACCTGCGCGGACGCGAGTAGATACAACGTGACTGACCGTTAAATGACTCACTATCGGAAATCTGCATGAGTGTACGGGTACGGTACAGGTTTGCGTTGACTAATTAAATTACCACGTTCGCCAGCCTCTAAATGGGCACCTTTTTTTTCCGAAAGAAGATAAGATAGACAAACCACGTATAGATGTAGTACTGGACAAACGAATTCAGACACACGTGTTTTTCTCTTTGTATTTTGTTTTGCCATATTGATGTTACAAAAGTTCTACCCTGCTGAGTGTTTACTACTATTATGTGGGGTTTAAAAAAAAATCGGAATTTACAATGTACCAAAGTATCTTTGTTACTATAACATCAATGGTAACTAATTCAAGAGGTTCCTTCGTAAGTAACCAACGTCTGTCTCGCCTGAAAAAATCAAATCAACAAGAAATAATTTAAATAATATAGTAAAAACCTTTTGCCACTGTTCATCGATCCACGCGAAAAAATCGAACGTAGCTTCGGCGAAACAAGCGTGATTCACCCAGATTTCTCGCCGGCGAAAAAAGAAAGGAGAGCATCGCGACTTACGCTCGTGTTCGCTGGAACACCTCGTAAGACCGGTGCAATAATACATAATTGTTCGTCTCGCAATGTAAACCTTTCTCCGCCGTTGCGATGACGTTGAGCGTAATAAAACTGGCCCCCTACTTCCGTGTTTTAACACACCTTCCCGCAATTAAGATAAAGAGATCTTTCGAAAACTTTCATGGAAATACTCTGTGTTTTTATCGGACACCCGGGCGAAGATAAACGACAGATACGTGTCACTTCCTTGGGGACAAAACAATTAAACCGACAACGAACATGATTCTACGAACACGTAATCTTTTGGCCGCGATTTTGGAACTTTCTTGGGATTGTCTTTAACGTTGTCTTCATTAATCTCCCGAAGAACGGACAATTCTTGTCCGCTTGGAATTTATTTATTGGGAATGATGAAAAATTGTTCTTCTTTTTTAACTATGAAATTACTTGTTTGTCACAGTGATAGCGTATTTTTTATGGTAATTTTTTTATTCATTTATGCAAAATGAAGCTGTTCAAATTAATCTTTTAATTAAACAATATAGGTTAATTTTGTCACAATGTAGTTGTGTACACCGGGACGGGTGGATTGGTTGAGTAGATTTTTTTAAAAATCGTTCTCGCCAAATTACAACCCCAGTGGCAAGGCTGCAAACAACTTCCTTCAATAGCGACATTTATAGCCGACATTTTTAATACAAAAAATGTCCCTTGTAACTACAAACAATAAATATAAAGTGCTGATAGTTTCGTAATGATTTATCCAATAATATTCTTTGTAATAAATTTGCAAAAGCAGCTTTCTTTCAGCGTTCTATGTGTCCTACACAGCCCCACTCCCCTTAAAACTTTTGTAACAAGAATGGGAAGAAATTGTTTTCTTTTTTATTACACCATGAAATTACTCATTTATCACAGTGATGATGGCTTCTGATTCTAAGGACGTTTAAGTGGTAAGCCATATCATTGCTCACTCGTAGAAACACCGAGAGAAACGATACAAAGAGAAGTTCAGACACTGAATAATTCACCCTGACTTCAGATTTGTTAAAAGTAGACGACGGGACCGCATCTAGCTTTCTCCCGTGATTTATTTACACTTTCGTGCGCATCGAATCTTAATGTATTGCCTCGTTGCGCAGAGTGCATCGCGTTAGAAATGGTGCAGCCGACACGAGTCACATACTCGCGGTTATTATTGGTCCCCTCCTGGAACCGCCACGCGCGCGTTAATGGATCCAACACACCAGTTGATAATTTTATAGGATCAATTACCGTTCGAGTATTTCACTGTCAACCAGTTATTATTAATTACTAGACTGAGAATTTTATGCATTTACAGCCTACATTCAAATACAGTAAAGGACAAAATTTGCATCAGATCCAATAAGTTTTCTAGTTTATTCGGAACCCAATATGATATTTGAGAAAATAAAGAAGTTCCTACATTTGCATAAAAATCCGCAATCTGTTAACCCCTTGCCATACGATCGTCTTTTACGACTTCACTCTCAAGAATTACTTTATCGTTAATATTTTCCCAGATACAATAGGAATTCTATTTTTACGACAATTGTTACATTTATTCTAAATCTGAAATGTTAATACCAGCGATACAGTATTTTACGTCGACTTGAAGAAAACGAATAATATATAGAGTCGGGCAATAACTATGTCCACTTTGAATATTGCCGTTATTTGTAATAATATAAAAAAGTGTTATATACAAAACTTACACGGTGTTAAAAAAAGATGTATTGACCTTGAAAAAACGCAAGGTCACCTTGGTATCTAAAAAAAAGATATATAGAAATCAAGCATTATCCAATATATACCTTAAAATGCTACATAACTCATTAAAAAGTTTTCTAATACAATCACTAGATAACGATTTATTTCAGAAATTAATTCTTATCGACCCACCTTGTATATTCAGTCTTTAGAGCTTCAAATAGTCTGCACGGTGTCTATTTCCCCCGAACTAATTTTTGTATTTCCGTTTCTATTTAAACTATAAACAAGTACCACGTTACGATCGACTAATCTCACGATTAAATTTTCTCAATGATCGCTCGTAAAAATGACACGCCTCCTGACATCGATTGGAAACTTCGTATAGACAGGCTATATGCAATATTAAGTCGTCTGAACTCGACTTTTTCATTTCAAAATGAATCCATACAAAGTTCCCCATCGAATATGCATTCGGATTAGAGTCGAGTGAAAAGAAACAACAAAAAAAAAAATTCAGGTAGCGAAACGCCAGCCGCGAGATTACTTTTCCCGCTCGTAGGTAACGCGAAATTTGTCTGACTCACAGAAAACTGCGATTCCACGAGAAAGAGAGACAGGTACTACGCTACCGCGCGAGATGCTTGGCACACTTTATGCTTCCGCGAATTCCCGTAAAATGGTAATGGCTGAAATTTCATCATTACCGTCTCGTGTAGTGCTACTACCGTGGCCACAACGGCCGCTAGTTTCGAATGGAGGAAGGGAACAATTCGAAGCAGCCTCGAGGCACTTCGGTATAATTGAATTTTGATACCCAGTACATACGAACAACAATATCTAACAGATCGACGTGCGTCTGATACTCACTGATACAATATAAATGACGAAACAAAAGTAACTGCCGGAAATTGATTTACCATTTTTTACCCTGTATTATAATATCGTAACAGGACTGTAGATATTTATGCAAATACAGATTATTTATATATTAAAGAAACTGAAATCAAACAGAAAGTTCTGTATTTTATTAAGGATTCTGTCAGGTTTTACATCGAATAGAAACTACATTGGAATTTAGTAATCCTTTAACGTGCAGACTCGTAAATTGTTATTTTAAAATTATGGGACTGATATATACAATTATTTCTCACGATTAGTTAACTTAAAAACGTAACACTGGTCGTTAAAGCGTTCAACTTTTTGCTCTTCTGAATTTTCGACGCTTGAATTTCCTAGAAATTGCATAAATATGCCGCAGTCTAATCGCAACGTTAATTCTCTTGTTCCCCACGGAGGACCATTAAACGTACGCAGCGATTTATTTACAATATCCTCTCAAGCAAGTGACGTGTATATTTTGCATTTAATAATTCAATATACATTACAAAACCGATAACTATCAGAAATTGGTTCACCGTTTTTCTCCCATTTTACATTAAATCGTTTAATAAACCCGTTAGATGAACAAAAAAATCGTGAAATTTACAGCATTTCGCTCCACAGGAAGCACATGCCTCGACCACGTGACGATTTAATAATTCAATATAAATTACAAAATGACAACCAAGTGTCGAAAAACTGGTTTACCATTTCTCCCCCGTATCAGTGTTACACTGTAGATAAACCTGACAGACAAGACAGATTATAAAAGCATGGCGATTACATCCTTTATTTATCAAGAACATTCCGTCAGTCAGGTTCGCCGTTACATACACTGATCGTCACTTATACATTACAAATTGTTACAAATACGACATGGTCTACCATTAAGAAAATTTTATCATATCATTCCGAGAGTTTCGAAGTACCATACTCCAATTATTTCCTCCTCCTGTAATCCTATCACGGCGAGACGAATATTATAGCATCCATCGACTGTAACTAATGCCACGCGCGAGCTTAAGAATTCCATTTCCATTGGAATTTATTAATATTACGTTTCTTCCCGTACGTGGATGCAACAGAATTTGAAATATATAGATCGTGGACATCGAGACGATCTCCTCGATCGCGTGAATCGCCGTATTTACCGACAGGTCCAATTTTACCGTTTCTTCCAAGACACTAACGAACCTTACGATTTCATGGCGTATACGAGAAACCCATAAACGTGTCGTGTATCCTTCGCAAGCACACTAATAGACCATTAAAACGTAATTTGTGCACTTGCATCCATGTGAATACCTACGTGGATAAGTTCTACGGGGTTGGATATTTTATTTCGAACGTTTTACTTTATTAGACCGATGTGGCTACGAAATTTCGTGGACCCAGAAAGGATCCTGAATAACAGAAATAGGGAAATGGTATCTAGTATCGCCTGGGAAAAATTAAATCGCAGTCAATTGAAATAATAATTGATATTTTTACATATGATTTGTCTCAAAGTAAAGAGAGAAATTACACTGTTCAACAAGTGTTAATTTTTTTCCCTTTCACTACAGTTAAGAAGCGTTTCTGATAGATTTGTATCGGCTGAATATGAATCTGTAAACTGTTTTTTCCCAGTACGTCCAGTTTTGGAAAAAATTCATTATAAAGTAATTGCAAATTTTCAACTGTAGAGGTGTGTTGTTCTTTTACAGTAATTATTCAGTTGCTTTTGATACGAAATAATTCTCTACGACTCTACTGAACAAAATTATACAAATTGTTATTATATTATAGATATCTAAATATATTTAAATAATTTAAAAACAAATGGATTGGAAAACTAAAAAAAAACACTATTACTGTATAGGAACAACACACCTCCAAAGTTGAAGATGTGCAATATTTTTTAAGATTTTTTCAAAAACAGAACATACTGAAAAAATGGTTTGCAGATTCATATTCAGATCGTACAGATCTGTCAGAAGCATTTATGTTTACTCATTCCAAGGGTGTAATATTGCACAACACGACAAACTAAAAAATAACGTTTGCACGCTATTTTTAATCGAGCAAAACCTTCAGCAAGAAAAACAGATTTTTACTCAATTTCATTCTTCCTAGAAACAAAATTTGAAGAAATTTCAATCTTTTGTTCTCCGTGTCTATATACACATGTTACTGGGGAGGCTAAGATCTGTTTATTCGACCATTACTCACACTTTGCGTGGCCGTATCTCATATTTCCGACAGTCCACTTCACTTCACGTAAACGTTCTCCATTTTGTCGTTGAAACACGGTCGGAAAACTGTCGGAATTCCCGAGCGAACATAATGTTTTATCGCTGCGCCACGGTTTGGCAATACGAACACACGCGATCTTAAATTTATCTCTGTACGTTCCTTTTAAAACAAAAACGAACAGAAAAAAAAACGTAGAACAGAGAATGGACGTGTCCGGAGCCTCCGTTTCCCGGGGACCATTTGTTTTTCTAAACAGAAGATAAATTCGAGAGTTCAATGATAAGGGCACCGTAAACCCCTCGGGGATATCCTGGTCTATTTTTTCTTCTTACGCCCGTATTCCCGTCGGGGTTTCTGCTCTCGGAGGGACGGTTACGAAATAGGTACACAGTACCTACACCACGTAAGAGAATTTTCTTTCGAGTCGCAGAAATGGCCGAGCGTAAAAGGGGCAGAAACGAGCCGTGGCAAATGAAAGACCCTCGAGCGCCGCGCGAAATAGAGCGACGCGGGGAAAACTCATTGGTTCGTCGTGGAAGCGTGAAACCTGCGGCTAACAATTGCAGAAAAGAACGTGGTATTTTTGTTCCGGTTTAAATGGTAACTTTGTAGTTCAGAGAATATCAGCTTCGATGCTATATCTGCCTGCGCGTATAATGGTCATTTGACATAATGTGAAATGCAACGTTTCTCAGGAATAAAGTCTCCGAGGGTGCCATTTTTTCCTGAACAAATGGTACCACCTGAATCGCTAAACAGATATATGTTAAGTGAATCACAACTTAATCTTAAGTCCAATTAAGTGAATTTAGGTCAAGAACGGGGTGGCTAACGGTTTTCTAAAAATTTTTCTTGAAAAATGGCACCATGCGGAGGTCTAAGCAAACCTATGGGTAACGAATCGCATTTTAATCTTGAATTCAATATTTTTTAAGAACAGAGTCCCTAAGGGTCCAAATTTCCCTTGGAAAAACTAGACGTACCTACGGAAGGCACATCGTAACTTACTACCAGATCCAAAATATCATAAAAACAGGATCTCCACAAGTCCCAATTTCCCCCCAAAAAATAGTGTAAATAGATATACGGACAGCGAATAGTAAATTGATATAAAATCTAGTACTTCTAAAAAACAAAATGTCTAAAGGTGTCACAATTTTCCCTGAAAAATGGTAATTTATAATATAACGCACCTACCACGCAGTGTGCCAAGCGGATGTACAAAAAGTGATTCATAACTTAACGTCAAGTCCACCGTTTCTCGAAAATAGCCCTGATTTTACAAGAAACGCTAAGTGGACGTATGAATATTGAATCACCAACGTAATGTTGTATCCAATCCGACATTCCTCAAGAACCTGGATCTCCAAAGGTCCCATTTTTCTCCGAAGCAAACACGATCACTATTCTACGATTCCTATTCAGATTGATCGGGTCCGTTACGCAAACACGGCGTAACTGAAATAACGATGCGAACAGGATATTACAAATTTTCTGACAAAGGCGTATCAATGCCTGTTGACCTAGTTTTCATCGAGCCGGCCAGATCTCGGGATTAGATTCTTTAACGTGGCAAAGCACGCCGTGGCCAGGAGTGAATACCAGCCGTGGAAAAAGGCACGAAGAAAACAGGATATTGCAAAGTCAACGGGTATGCCATGTATCGGCTCCCACAATTACGCACGCCTGTACGCACGTAATATCGCGCGGATAATTGTCTCTGTCGGCCAACTCGAGACCTTCCCCCATACCTCAGGATTCACTGGATACAGAAACGAAACGCCGCCTTCGCGGTTGCTCGTGGATGCCTTTCGTTTTCGACTCGGCTATCCAGTGACACAGATTTAATGGAGCTATCAAGGTGACGCTGGATTTGCGATATCCGTCAGGTACCTCCGTGTCCTAATTATCCCGTGGAACACACGTTCTTCGATGGGTTGAATGCAGTGGAAGTGTACCAATGAAAAGATAGGATGACCCGTTCAGGGCGAAACGTGCAGTTGGGACATTTTTTTTCTTAACGCGTATTTCATTTATCCACTGTATAGTGGATTGTGAAATCATAGGGGTTTCAAGGTTCAAGTAAATTGGATCGATTTTTCTAACCGGGTTGCTTGTTTTCTTATTTCATGATTATCTGTTCGTGAGGATCAAGGGACGAGGAACATGTATCCGGGCATTACTGTACTTCTGGAAAGTACGTTCAGGGATAGTTTAATGGACTAACGATGAATGGTAATGTATATTTATTCCTGACAAGGTTCGTGAATGTGATAGAATCTTTCGAATTTGTGGAACAGAGTCGAGGAACAGATATCCGGGCTTTACTGTACTTTCCGAGGCATAAGGACATTGTAATTAATCGCAAATGGATGATTTCTTGGAAAATCATGTAAATCCACAGAAGCCATTCACTTTCGCGATATAATCTGTTGAATCTGTAGACCAAAGTCATAGAAGACATATATCCGAGCTTTACTGTACTTTCTGAGACGTAAGGATATTTTTTAACAGGCTTCAATTTCTAATTGATGAAAATCAATCATTTCAAGAGATTGTCACGACAGATGGGTACAAGACGAAGAAGAACAAATATCCAACTGCACTTTCGAAAACCTGTACACCTAAGAATTCTTGGACCGAACATGGACGGATAACAGAGACCGATAAACATAGTCTTAAACAGTGTTTGAAACCGTGATGTAATCTCGACGACACGAAGTTTCCAGAAGCGAAAGAGTACCTACTTCGTCTGGTAATTATCGTCGGCGACGGATAAGCAGCGTCGTTCGCTCGTGCCAGCGGACACGAGAGATAAGCGTCCGAAAAGAGAGGTAGCCGTTTCGAACGTCATCGAAGTATGTCCAGGGGAGGGGGGAGGGTTGAGCATGTAGATCACGTGTACTGATTAGTAAGAAACGACTACACGCGATTAGGCCCGCAATTGTGCATTAGCCGGCCAGGCTGCAACGGAAGTGAGTCACGTGCGGTACGGTCTGTGTCCATTAAGAAGGCTTCGACAACCGAATTTGTGGGACGGTTCAACAGGGAGCACGTTTCGAGGTGGAGACAGTTAGCCCCTTTGATGACTGTAATTGAAGGTTCTATCCCGACGAAACTGTTGGATTCATACAATAAATATTATATATACTTCGTTCTTTTGAGTACGACGTAGATCTCATTACAGATTTACAAAAATCCAATCGTTAATCTCTTGAGGGATACTGGCACATATGTTTACGTTTAGTTTTTCGTTTATTCAAACATGATTCTGAAGATACGATGAATATTGCAGTGATTCCTCGATGATTGCGAAAAATAAGGAATACGTATTCTTTTTATCGGCTGAGACGCGACTTTAAGGGGTAAAACCACCCCTCGATGTTTCGACTCAAAAGTACTATCTCGAAAACCAGAGGAGATACATGAAAATTTCTAATGGACGAAGTTTGCGGTTTTTTATGTAGAGTAATATGGTGCTAACACATTGTTCAAAATATAATTTGTTTCTAACAACAAAATTTCGGATCGATACTTCGAGGGATGGTTTCACCCTTTAAAGTTGCGTCTCAGCCGATAAAAAAAAAATACGTATCCCTTATTTTTGACTGCTCAACAGACATACGAAGTTTCATCAAAATCGGAGAGGGTCACTTCCGTGCCTTCCCTTGTTAGTACGACAAATCGCACGTCGTCTACGTCAGAGATCAGCATCCGGTGGTCCATAACGTAATTTTAATATTTTGCGTACGGGTCACAAGATATCTCATATATAGCAAGCCGAACTTTGTGGCTTAAGAGATATCTCATTTTAATGTTTTTTCGATTTAATCGACAACTCAAGGAATTAAAAATAGATTTTCTTATTACATTACTAGGGCAACGAAATCCTGCGTATTTCATAACAATTGGTTAGCGAAATAAATCAATGTTATAATTCCGAAAAAGGGTGCCGTACTCAATGTATTAATGGTCCGCAAAGAATGTCGCACTAATTTTTACTATACAAATAAATATATATGTATATCATACTCAATGCTCGTATTAATTCGTACCTTTAAATATTATGCCAGTGGTCCGCGAAATTTTAAATTGCGAATTTAGTGGTTATCCAAAAGGTTGCGTCTGGTCTAAGCTAAACGAACCCCGATCCCAAGATCCCGCAGCTTTCCTTTCCAAGACCTGCCTTTACGCAACCGCCGCGATACGTTTCCCGCGTGTCATCGTTAACGCGAGGTGTCCAAGCCTGTCTGTTGATACAGCGATCGCCTTCGGTGCGGGAACGGTTAGTTACACACAGACCGTCGACGTGACTCATTGGCCACCGAGGTGATCACTTCTGGCGTGCGTAATACGACATGGACGACAGGCATGAATGAATATACCCGTTGTCATGGCTACCAGGTGAGAGGAGCACACCGATACTTCACGAACTTCCCCTTTATGAATGACCGACACGAGCGACACAATACACACACGGTTGGGGGGGGGGATACGTGTACGCGCACGCGCGCACACTGATCGAGGAACATTAACGCGAGCCCGCCTGGCACGCGGTAAAAACGGTCGACCGACCGCGTGTGCTGTAATACGACGGTTACTGAACGCGGTTTAACGGCCGTGAGGGACGGTCAAAGTTCACGATCGCGTGTGCCCCGCGGCGACACACACACACACACAGGCCTGTGTTTCGATGGAAACAACGTTCCTCGGGGGATCAAGTAGTGCACACTTTGGACGAACCGCGTGGGAACGATCGGTAACAAGGCTCGCTACTTTACCGACCAGGGTTCGTCGGTGTGTGAACCAGAGGTAACGTAGATAGGGGATGAACTATTCTAAGGCAATGGGAGTAAATGAAGTTTTCATTTCCTGAAATTTTCTTTAGATTTCGTATTATAAAGACACGAAAATCAATGTGCAACTTGCCCAGAGGATACATTCGAAGTACCTCGGTAGGAGAGTGCTTGTCACTGTATTGATTGATTTTTTGGTTCGGGGTTTAAGGTCGCATCGACAGCAGGGTCATGGATGTTAAGAATTTTTTCTTTACTTCCAGGTTCCAGAGATTGTTCCATAAAATTTTATATTTGCATAAACATCCGCAGTCTAATCATTAGCGACAAGGGTGACTCGGTTGCTCTCTACATCTTGTCGTTTTGTGGTATATTTGGCTTTCTTTCAGATAGTCGAGGTTATCTTTAACGCAGTCCTGGCAGACCAAGGCTGTGTTCGGGTGCAATTTGTATTCTTGTCTTTGTGTTTTGAACTTCCTCCACTCATACAACAGGTAGTAACTCTCGAGTGTCCAGTTCTGAGTCTTCGCCAACTTATCCTGTCTTGCCAGTTCATCTTGAGAATGGGTATCTTTTGGAGTAATCTCGAATAATGTTCTGAATCTTCGATCCCCTGGTCGAGTTCCATATTCCATTCCTCTATTTCACTATTATGGATCCATACAAGATTTTGTTACGGGATTGGTATTGGATTCTGGTGGTAAGGAACCTATTTTTTTTTCTTTGGTATTGGAGTCACCTTTTCATTCCAGTTATTTTTTGTATACGAGGGGACCCCGTCGATTTTTCGTTTCTCCAGAAGAAAAAGAATGACGAAAACCACGAAATAATTGTGGCCGTCTCAGGATTACGCGATAAACGAAAACGCATTCTCAGTAAACGTTAATCCCAGTTATGTGCTCGCGAGATAAGGGCAATCGCGGAGTCGATTACATCGTGGTCGCGTTTCAACGGGACCGTGTATGCAAACGACTTCGCGGTCCTCAGCGAGAAACGAGAGGCTGGTTATCCTGTCCGTAGTGCGCTCGGCGCGAAACAGACACTTATAGACTTTGTATTATCCGCGCGAATGCCCTCGCATCGGTGCATCTCTTGTCGGTAAACATGTTTAGCGCCCACTCGAGAGAGTCATGCAGTGATTCTCAGCGAAGAATCGAACGAAACGGTCAGCTTTTGGAAGGTAAAGGTTGCTTGAAAAATGTCGACCTTTAAAGAATTCTATCTTCTGATTTCATCCATATTTGTTTTGTGTAAGAAACTTTTTTAATCGATAATACTTCTTTACAATTATTTCGAAGATGTACAGGGTGTCCCAAAATAGTTCCGACTCCTGGAAGTGAGGAGTTCCTGGGATGATTTGAAATAAGTTATTCCTTAGCAAAAATTTTATCCGAGGCTCTGTTAACGAGATATTAACGAAAAACCCCGACCAATCAGAGCGCGAGTTTCTAAGGCCAATGCAACCGCCGGAGGCGGGCGGCAGACACGCGCTCTGATTGGTCGAGGTTTTTCGTTAATATTTCCGTAACAGAGCCTCGGATAACATTTTTGCTAAGGAAAACGTTGTTTCAAATCATCCCAGGAACCTCTCATTTCCGGGAATCGAAGGTATGTTGGGACACCCTGTATATTGGAAAGTCTTAGTAGTTTCGTACAAGCTTCGTACTCGAGTATGGATCCCCTTTTAGACCACCAAGGATGCCCCTTTGTAAACGGTCTCTTATCGCGATCGACACACGTGATGGCGAAGACCGATCTCCAGTTTGTCTACACACAGATCTCTGGGATGTTCCTGTCGGAATGTCAGTTCAGGCTGTTTCCTAAAGGCTTTAGATAAGACTGGAAAGGATGTAAGCTTTCTGTTTCTTCAGAAATTCTAAGGTAGTTGAGAGACTTGTGATTCCCTCTGTTCTCCAAAGAATTCGGAGGTTATTCGATTGTTCAAATGTAAGTCCACTCTTTATTAACGAATATTTGTATTTCTATTTGTATTCTATATTTATTATTCAGTTTCAATGCAAAACTGAAATGACAGTTTAATGCTTTAATTCTATTCTATGTTCGTCTCTTGCTAGAACACAATTAGCCTTGTTAAAGGCCACAATTTCAGACAAATATCCTGCACTTATTCAATCAAGTAGGTGAACACTGCAGGTGTGGGCCTAAATATGGGCACTTCACGAGAAACCTTTACGACGATTATTACACGAACCTCAATTATCCTCAATTATCTCACTTTTCTTATAATACAAAAATAAAATGACAAACAACCACGTGAAACGATGGCGTAAGACCCGTTCCACTTATAACTTAATAAACCGAAGTTTTTTTTAAAGGCCACGATAAACTGTCGAATGTTTATATTGTATTCCGAAGAAGGAGGACACCAAAACGAGTATAAAAAGCAAAAAAATCGTTTCATGTAAAACTGCCTGTTCTCATGAAAATTCCGCACTAATCATCTAGGCTGAACCGAACATACGGATCCGAGGGCCGATAAAACGATAAAAAATGAAATGCACGATAATCAGGGAGATGCGGCGAGGGGATTAGGAATGGATATGCCGTAATATTCATGCACGCAGGATACACCTTCGGGGTTCACGTCTAATCCCGCGGAATTCTCGTTTACGAGCGATTAATGCCGCATCCACGCACGCCGCCCACGTGTATTAAGCTGCGTCTATACTATAGAACACAACAACATATTATACAGCAAAGTTATAAACCTTGTTAGAACAACAGAAAGAGAAATGTTACATAACGTCCCTAGTAGCACAAAATATTGAATACATATTCATCCAATATTAAAAAGAGATTCAATATATTTTAATATTTAAGTATACATACAATGTTTATTTGATATTACGAAAAAAATATTTTTTTCCCCATATAAAATAAATATGTATTTAATATTGGAAACAAAATATTTTTTCCCAATATAAAATAAATATGTATTTAATATTGGAAACATGTATTTTATATTTCCTGTGTATGTATACAATATTTGGATTCAATATTTGTTTCATATGAAAAAGTGTGGCTAAAAAAATATTTTCCCAATATTTTTGTGCTACTAGGGGTGATGTTACATAAAATTTTTCGTGTTATATGGCAAGCTATATGTTATCCATCTAGTGTGACCGCCATTATTAATAATGAGACGCGAAATGTTATACAAATTTGTTACAGACTTGTCTGAAAGGTATAGTCTTGTAAAAAGTTATAAAAACATTTGGTATAACAAAGTTGTAACAACAATTTGTTGTGTAACACTGTTTTGATGTGTAGTGTAGACGCAGCTTTAGACTCGCGAATCTCCGCTGCCCACGCCACGTGTCATTGTATCGTAATGTGCACAACGATTCCCGTGGCCTCGTCTACCCCGCACACACCAGAGAATCCCGTGATTCATCGATACCCTCGGCCACCTTTTACCTGTTTCTTAACCCTGCTTAAGCTGATTCACCGGAAACTAAATACAGACTCCTCTCGATTATCGTCCCGAACTCGGGTCCGCGCCGGGACAATAATCTTGTAGGGAGAAATGGTTCAGATCCTCGTAAATTCGTTTTTTTGCCCGAAGCCCGAGCATCGGTAACAAAAGTGGGGGGGGGGCAACAAAGTATGCGTTTGACAGGTTCCACGCCCCCCCTCCCAGTGGTGGGGATAATGCCTGGGCAATAATCGTGTAGAGTAAGTCAGACAATAATCGAGACGAGTCTGTAGGATGTACACCAACGAGCAAACTCGGCTTCCACTAGGGGAAAAAGTAACGCAGGGAAAGGGCCTCCTACCACTTAGTAAATTTATTTCAAATACTGAAATAAATGTTAAATTGAATGATAATTTGGCATAAATTTCAGTAATTCAGTAGTTACGATCATTGGCGTATGAACATTTGTTATTGTTTAATGTTAATCGTAAATGTAACGATGAACTACAATAAGGTAACCTAAGAAACGGTATCAAATGATCACTTTGAATGTATTTGAATAAATGTTCGCGTTGCAGTACACACCTGAACACATTTATCAAAGTATAAATTGAAATTCATAAAGTAAAGTGTGTCATGACTATTCCGCCATTAATTAATTCTGGGTCATTTGATTTCCCACCGAGTGCTAAATCAATATCCGACATTTGAATATCGAGTCCTTTATGAAAAAAAAGAAAATATGAAAATAAATATATGCACCAGGTGCTGATATTTTTATGGTTGACTAAACAATTTATCAATTGTGAATTTCAGTGAACACTGTCAAATGTATCATTAAGTGTCCACTTCAGAGAGTTGTCATTTTAAATAATCAACAAAAATATATATCAACCATCTGCCCTGTTCTACAGAAAAAAATTTATTCAACTAAATATCACAAGTATTCATTAACAATACATAATACACTGTACCACCTACAAGGGAAATCATTTTTGTGATAAAACAAAGCTATCTTTGATTGATACCTATCGATCTAAAAATAAAATTTTCAAATGCACATTTTTAGGAGTCAAAATTGATTTCCGTTTCGAAATAAATCGAAATAGCTTCATTACATTCTGTCACCGTAATCATCGTTGTCCGTTTAATTATGCAGTAAATTCTGACATTGAATAATGGTTACATAGATTTTGTTTGGAATAATAATAGGAATAGGCAGAAAGTATCCGTCGATTTTCCGGTAGAAGTTGAACACCCGCTGGGAGCATTTTTATCGAGGCGTCGCGTCGGCTTGAACTTGTAAATTCCATTAACGTCAAGGCTGCGAATGCCCGACGGGACGGGGGCTGTCGTCCAATCAACGCGAATTCGTAGCTAACTAGAGAATTTGTATGAACAAGTAGCGGCACAATTTACTATTTAACGATCCCGCCGTAATTCTGCGATTGCAACCGTGCCTGTACAATTACCGATTAATGGAGACGATGGCGGAATTGGAAACCGAACCCTCGGAGCTCGCAATGTCTGATGACGGACATTGTTCAAATGCGAGAACGTTGCGAAATTCATGGGAATTAATGTCTACTATTTAAAGTTGTGTAGGAGATACATGTTTTCATACAGTCTGGACACACTGAATTACGTGAAAATGGGGGGTGAGTCAATAAAAACTGCTATCTAAAATAACTCATTACTAGAATTTGAATTACTAGAAGGTTGTTCATAAGGACAAAAATAACGGAGTCTGACATGCCAATTTTGGATCAATTTTGTCTCATATGTACAAGATTTAAAAAAAAAAAAAAACTGTCACTAATTTATCCACTATCTTATTTATGTAATTCATCTAACAATCCTCCAATCCTCCGAATATCAGATGATCATTTAATCCATTAACAACACAACACAACTAAATCATAATTAAATCATAAATTCAATGTATTTTCAAACCAAGAAAAAAAAAAAAACTGTTCAAGCTGTCCCGAAAGATAAAAGTACAGTAAAGTTCACTTGCAAATGCAGACTGGAGATTCGAGTTTCCAGTAACGACGCATAGATCTGACTGCAAAGCGATCGATAACCGTGTAAAAATGGTGGACTGCGTTAGTCTCTCGGTTGCGAGAGAGTCGTGACTCTCGCCGCATACCTTCGAGCACAATATTTATTGCCCCCGGGCAGCAACTTTTGAAACAGCACTTGTTAAACGTCGCCTTAGTAATTTCTGATCTGGGCCACCGGTTTACGTCACCGAAGGCCACCGAGGGGGGTTGGTGGTGAGTAAGAAATTTCGCGTGTCAAACTTCACAAAAATTAGCCGCCGTACGAAATTATTACCGGATTCGAGTTTATTCGATTACCAAAAATCCAGATTCGAGAGAATCTTGAAAACCTGAGGTCTCTCGGCTCGAAATGTATTAATGCTCCGATCGTCGCGAAATAACGGATCTGACATTAAAATAGACATTTTTACGGGTTTTTCGAACGGGTTTCGACTTAGCCTTCGGGGCACATTTGTCGCGATACACTGGCCCCGTGGATGAAAAAAAAAAAAGAGAAGATTTAAGAGCATATTCGGCGAGACAGGCAACGAAACGTCTGGTCGTCATTGGTACGCTAATTAATGCTGACTACTGGTACAGACAGTTTATTTTATTTGTTAATTGCGCTCGCGCATGTGCCACGGCACCAGGTAATTAAATCGCCTGTTTTATTGGATTTATTTGCCATGGGAAAGTGCAGGATAAAACGAGAAACGTGATCGAAGAACCACTTTACACGTACGACATTATTTATTGATTGTTCTTGAAATCGATTTCTGTCCAATTCTTGAAACCATTAACAGCCTATTCGTGCCACACCGGATAATCTGTGATTTCCGTTTATCTCGCCATTACTATAATTTCTTACGAAACTGGTGGATGAATTTACAAATGGAATGCAAACACTTCGAGCGCTATATGTAAGTATGAAAGTTTACAAGTGAAGATTCATAAATGCATCGTACAAGAAGACCCTAGCCTAGCTGAGAAACACAACAGATCGATGTCACTACTCGCGGATATGATTGCATATCGAATTCTACACAATCGTATGTGCTACAAATTGCATAAAAATCCGCAGTCTATTCATAAAACATCATTTTGCATAAAAATCTCCCCTATCTATTCCTTACGGTTCACTAAATTACGGGCAACACTGTCGGAAGTGGATAATTTCCTCCTAAAAATTCGTCGAAAGAAGTGTGTCCATAAACGGTCGACAGGTCGAAATCGAAAAATTTCGTGAATTCATCGACGTCCACACGGTATCGTGGAGAGATCGCAGGAATGTTCGACGAAGGCTGCCATTCAAACGTCACTTCGTTAGACGTCGCCCAGCGCCAAATTTGGAGGGCACCGTTTCCTGCTTCGTTAATTAATTTGCATCCGTAAGACCGTGATTTGCATGCTGCACTGTATATATACGCTTTTTTTCGCGGCGACCAGTTGTATGGCGAACCATTTCGAACAATCACGACCCACCGACCGGAGAAAGTTACAGGAACACAGACTCCGTTAATTAATAGGTCGATACGGCCGAGTTGACGCCGGGAATAATCGACGACGAATCGAACCGGCACACCTTCTTTTCGCGCGTGCAATTCGAGCGTGCGATTGGTACCGAAAATTATTAGAGACCTCGAGAAACTGCGGGACAAACCGCGGATTAATGGGAGAAAATATTATTTTATTTATAATATTTTAGGGAACATTTTACCTTAAATAAGATAACTATAATAATCGTGGAAAATAATGAATTATTTCGATAATGGAATAATTGACTTTTTGGGCGTTTAAATGATCATTTAAATATTCAAAAGCCCAGAGACTCCTTTCCTCCTTTTTCAATCGAGCTCCAATTCTCCACAGACTTTCTACATTATACAACAATACATTAACTAACCAGATTAGTAACAGCACACACTGACTAGGAAATGTATACATTTACTGAATACAGTAAATCCTCGATGAGTGTTCGAAGGCTCATCAGAACTGACAAGAAGAGGTCCCCAGGTGTAATGCTGACTTTTTAAACGAGCTTCAGCGCAGTGATAGAGCTTGGAATTCTGAAGCCAATGATATTTGTTTCCGCCACATATGGTCATTAATTTATAAAATATTTAATGTTCAGTACCGAGGAGTCTCCGAACACTCACCGAGGATTTTCCGTAAACCCTTTTACCGTGACATATCCGCTAACTGTACAGTTCTCATCATCAAACCTATGTGTATTTAATTCGCTCTATAAATCAGTTAGCCACTCGTAACACAATTCCTTTCGTACATGATTTAACGGCGTTTCCTTTCGAGGGCATCGGGAACACGATCTCCGTATTGTCAACGGTTTCTCGGGTGTACGAAGTTAATTGCAAACATCTGCGTGTGTAAACCACCTCCGCCGGCTAGGTACTCGATATCGGTGTGAGAACGAGCAAGGGGAATTGCGTGTTTGTTTAACGAGACACTTTCAGCGACGCTGGTCTTAATCAGACACTGTTCATTATCTCACGATGACGGTAAACTTTATATGGGGAGGGGATTAAACAAGTTTGATCCAACGTCACGGAAATCACCGCGTCATATTTACAAACGTATCGATCACCCGGTGCAGAACCAGCGCGTTGTTGCCTTTGATCAGCAACAGGTCCGTTTTCCCAACAATGACTATTGTTTGCAGCTAATTCGCCGCGTCTTGTTTCACAATTCCTCCTCGAACGACTGTCAATGTTTTTCAGCGACCGTTGGAATGCCTCGCTATGGCTCTAATCGGGTTTCAAACGTTACTATTAGGTGTACCAATAATTAAACTCAATCTATTTGGTAAAATTTGATCCTTATTTTTGAGGAAATCAGAAGCATATGGGGTATGAGCAATACTATCTAAAATAACTCATTCTAGACTGCGGATATTTATGTAAATATAGATTTTTGTCTATTTTACAAAAACTGGTATCAAACAGAAATTCCTTTACCTTATTAAGGATACTATTAGGTTCCAAATAAGACAAATACCTCATCAAAGTTCATTAAATATTTTTGTAAACTAAGATTTATATAATCATATTCGTTATAAATGCATAAAATCCGCAGTTTACTCATTACCTATTAACTGTGTCAGAAAATGTTTTAATGAATTATGTAGCATGTTAAGAGACGCATCGGATGAATACAATTTGATTTTTTTATGTTACCCTTTTTGTGACATCAAGGTGACCTTAAGTTTTTTCAAGACCAATGTATTTTTTTGTGCGTTGCGATTTCAATACAACGATAATTATATGCCTTGTCCCCTAAATATACTATCATTACACAACGAATAGAGTAAATAAACATAACAAATCATGTCACAAGTGACATAAGATTTACTAAATTCCCTCGAGTGACTCAAGTATCGTGTGGAATGCTACTCATGAAACACCTGGTCTACAGTCGTGGCTGCATTTCCAGGATTCCTGGGCTGTCGATGCAGTCCTGCATTCGTCATTGAACTTTTCCACCAGATTCTCGCCGGATCGCGGTACCAATCCATCGGGAAAAGTTATCCGGTTACGCGAAATCTGGCGGCGAGCCAAAGGAATGTCCACGTGGCACCAACGTTCGGTTCTTTTTTTTTTTTTTATTTTTCAGTCGTGGATCAACCATTCGGTCTTATCGTTCGTATATTTCGAGCGCGAACGCGGGATCCAGAACGAGGAAACGACGATAAGAGTGTCGGGATTTACTGTGCCCCGTGAAACGGAGAAATAATTTTCTTTCCCGTAAATCTAAATAAGTATAAAATAATCTTCGCGGTTGAAAACAGGAAAATCGTGGAGACTACGTTTATCGAATTTATCGCCGAGAATTTCCAGCCCAATTATCACACTAGCCTCCTACGGGCGGAGCTTATATCTTTTTACATGTGGATTAATCACCCATGAACTGATAATGATTATTACCTATTCCGCGACAGGTTTGGATCAGCATCGACGGATTTTGTGTTTGGTTCTATTAGGTGTACCAAGATAAGGAATCGACGATTTTTTTAATTGTGAGGCGATATATATTGCAAATTAAAAGTGTCTTGTCGATCTTTTTTTGAGAGTAATGGTATAGCGTGTTATAGAGAGAAATGGGGAAATTAATTTTCTATAAAGTCCGCAGTCTAGTTACGAGTAAACGTATAAATACCTTGACGGTATCGGTTTATCCCAGAGATGGGCAAACTCAGTATCTAGATAAAAAGTTTCGAATCAAAGATAAAAAAAGTATTTCGTCATTTTTAATTGTTTAAACGTGGAAATTTCAATTTTTGTAATAAAATAATATTTCTTTATGAATGAATTGACATTTGTCGAACAATTATTTAATCCCATTAACTGTTTAAAGCTCAGAAAGACACCTTTAGATACTGCTACTTTTAACTGTCTATTATTCGAATAAAATTCTACCCAACTCTGGTTTATCCCTACCCATAGCCCCGTGTATTACGCGACGAATTGCTGACAAAAAGCCAGTGGACTGCTGATGTTTGCATTTCCAATGCTGGTCGTTTCGAACCCACGGGAGAAATGAGAGGTTCAAGGAATTGGATCGTTCCGGGTCTCCGAAGAGAGCACATCAAGGATCCAGTTACTGGTGCCGCTGTGATCATGGCCGACACAGTATGCACACACAATCCCACGGGGGGAAATTGACCGTGAACCTTTCTGACCCAATTGCTTACATAATTGATTCGTCTTCGTTAGCCGAGCTCTCGTTGCATCGCGGCGATGCAACGAAAATTACGTGATCGTCATAAATATACAACCAGCGGTATGCGTAACGTTTAGAATTCGTAAATTCGAAATTTCTATGGCCAGCAGGCCCCTCGAATCCTTTCACCTTTCTTTCACGACTTTTCACGGTGTCGTCTCCGGTTGTCAGGTAATTCGTGACACCTTTCACGTTTCCAAAGAACCTATTCTACCTTGGAGAAAGGAAATTGGATTTCCTTTCACGTAAGTACACACACATCTTCTTTTAGTGACGTGTACTTTTTCTTTGAATAATTCGGATTCTTTTGTTTTTTTATATTCTGTTTGGGTTGTTGAATATTTTTATACGGAGGTAAATCTAGTGGTGGGGCTTTGGGAGATACGATCTTTTCGAGAGTTGTTTCTTAAATTTTTTCCCCTTTAGTTTCGATTGATTTACTGGTAGTTAATGTATGAGAGGATTTATGACGTAATTTAGCAAATTGACTGATCCTGACTGGATGAACTTTCTTCATTTCTGATGGTTCAATGCTTGAAGATGATCACTGGGCTACAGTCTAATGCCACTACTGATCAATTTAAGTTAACTCACCCTCCCCGTATCTTGGTACAGAGTTGCACGTTCTTTGGATCGCCTACTCACCTGTAACAAACAACGAAAGAAACCGTTAAGCTCGCCTGATCAGCTTCTGTTGCGATGCACAACAATCACATAATAATTAGACTACCGAAATTTTGCATTTCTCATATAATAAATGCGTACGTAATATATAATAAATATGCGAGTACCACAGAAAGCAATAAAAATATAATATATTATATTATAAATATGCGAGTACACAAAATATATTTATGTGTAAATATAATTATCGAACTTCATAAATCTTCGTGGACATTTGTCTAACACCAATCCAAAAAAATAATCATATTCTTTAGGAGACTTCAACGTAAACAGGGTTTAGTTAAAATTAAATTTAATTACTAAATCAATTGATTAAAATTTAATTTACGAAAAATTACCGAATTTTTACTCAATTGTTCCGTGAATGACAAGAAACGAATTCTACGCGTCACTTCGTGATTGGCCTCGTTTTTATTCGTGATAGGGGATCGCGTTTGAATATTCGTTTCGGGACCCGTATAATATCTCCTTGGTGGATTTTATTGGCTTGGTTCCAGCCGCGGATAATTTTCATAGAGGAGATCCCAACGACGACCACGGTGCAACGACTGACAAATTGCATCGGCGTGTGTCACTGCACTCTGCGGGCCGACTACTGATATAAAGTTCATTAGATCTTTGTCGTTCCCCCCCCCCCCCTGGCTCTCTCTTTGTGCGTTCGCCACAAAGAATAATGACCCCGGCCCGATAAAACTTCTACACCACGAAATTGACAGTGAACACAGACCGCTGACCGAACTCGTTTTCTGTTTAATGGTGTCCCAACACGCGACATTGTTGCAATACGAAAAGATTGAAGGAAAAGCTCTTGTTTAAAGATAGTGTGCAAAATCATTAACAGTGATTTATTAATGATCATTAACAACGACACATTTAACATCACTCACGACAGTGATTTTTTTATCTTGAATAAATTTACTCATTGTGTTCGTAATTATTGACCGTCAAAAAGAACATGTTTTATACGATTTGAAAAAAAGATTACACTGTTATTTTTGTTTTTAATGTACATTTGTGTCTTTTGAATCCTTAAATATGACTGCCCGTTAAAAATACTCAGATTTTTACCTCTCATTCTTGTACGTATCGATACCAAAAGTACTCGGTATCGAAACGAAAATATCGATTAATGTACTCGCATTTACTTGTATCGATTCATCCCTAGATCCATGATCGATGGACGGTCCACGAGTGAAAAAATTACGGGGGCGTCATTAACCAACAATGACGACCGATCGCGTGAATAATTCGTCGGTCCAACGGGCACGGTTATCTGAAACACATATCGCGCCGTCACTTCAGCCGATTTACACGTCGAAGCTCTCAGTTTCGCAGCTTCATCGTTCGTCGGATCCAACGATCAACCGTTTCCATAAGCGATGCCGTCCAACAAAACGAGAGCTAACGAGCCCATCGAGTGTTATTTTTTTCTTTTTCTCACGAATTACGCGGCCGTCTCGCGACTGACGTCCACCTCGTAAATTGACAGTCGATTAACGATAGATTTCCGCAATCTAATCGCGATTATAATCGCAAATCATCGCTGCAATCGACCCCGATCGCGAGCGACTCGTGAGTTCGTCGATACACGTTGGATCTAACGATCTGGGGAAATTTTTATTGCATTTTTTACTCTTTCGATAGACCTGCCGAAATCAATGAATGTATTCTTGGATCGAGCAGAGTTTTTTTCTTCGGTGGATGATTGATTCGATCATCGATGAATTAAAGATAGATGTAAAAATTAGAGAAGTTTCTGATGTCTCGAGAAAATATCTATTTTCGACGAAATGGCGAACATTTTGAAACAGTTATTTTTTTGATTAAAAAATTTCTTACAAAATGCTTTTTTCCTATCCTTTGTAGACAGGCTGGATTATTTGGATATAACTTATTTCAAATAAAAAATGCTAAAAAGTATGGTTTACTAAAACAATAAAATTATAAACGTAGGTTCATGCTACGAAGAATACGTTAAAGAATATTTTTTGTTACAATAATATTCATGGAATTTGTCGTAAAAATAAAAATTGTTCTATTCAGTTTAATTGCATAATAAAGTATTCTCAAAGTTTCAAAGACATTGTTTGAATAATTTCTTTACAATAAAATTCCCAAAAATTCATTAATTCTTAGCCCGTTTACACCAGCATTTCCCCCTTAACCTTCACTCTGTGCATAGTAAATTTTCCTTGGTCTGTGCACAGGGTCAAGCTGACCCCATATATATTCTCATATACTTTGTAAAGTTTTTTTTCAAAAAATAGTTATTTTTATTAATTCATAAGAAATATTTTTTTTCAGTAATGTGCGTGTAAAATCTTACTTGAGGCAATTCTGGTTGCCTAGTGCATATTCATTTGGTGCAAAAACTTATTACGTCGCATTTTACAATGACTGGTCCAATGGCCCCAATGCACAGACTGAAGGTTAAAAACGAAATAAAGTATGTCTGGCTAAGTACGGCCTTTTTCACTGTAACAGTCGACGTGTTAACAGGTTAAGAAGCGGCGAACGATAATAGGGCATACGCAGTATACTTGCCTAAGTGCCATATGTATATCCTCGATATGTCCCCCCCCCCCCCCCCCCCCCATGAAAGAATGGCATTATGCGAGTGAAACCGAGGGCGACACGTTATCGCCGCCGCCCGTTTATCATCGCTACCGTTCCAGTCGTCTTGTCTATCCTACTGCTGATAAATCATTGAACTTCTGTGAATCGACCGCGTGTCCGGTTGGATATGACTCAGGAAACGATCGCGATACGGGGATCGTGAAAAATTCGGATATCGGTGATCCGCGGACGAGGTCCCCTCGTGTACGACTGGAAAATATGTATTCACGATCGTATTTTCTCCGTGGGTCGTTGAGCAGGGCAAACTAGTTGTAATGCAGTTGAAAATTATTGTAGTTCGTGGCGGCAGCACTTTGAAAACGACACAGTACAGTAAATCCTTGATGAGTGTTCGAAGCTGTTCCTATCGAACATTAAATATTTCATAAACTAATGGTCATGTGTGGCTGAAACAAATGTTATTTGCCTTAGAATTTTATGTTCTAAAAAGTCAGCGTTACACCTAGAGACATCTCTTTGGCAGTGTCGAGGAGCCTTTGAACACTTATCCAGGATTTACTGTATTCATCGTCGTCCGAAGGTTAACCCTTTAAGTGGGAAGAACAGATCTATCCACCTTGGTCTATAATTTTATGTATAATTTGATGTCAAACAAATGACAGTCAGTTCAATTCAATAATATTATAAAAATAACACTATTTCTATTTTTGTAATTAAGTTTAAGTATTCCAAAACAAATTCAACGACACATTTGAAAATTCTGTTCGAATATACTTTTATATTGTAAAATCAACTAATGAATATTCGTTAAAAATACATTCTGATATAGTTATTCATTTCAAACCTAAAATTTCCTCGCAAAATTCTACACCTCAGTACTTTTGTGATCATCCAGTCTTTTTGTCTGAACGAAACCGTCACTTAACGATTCCGTGTCCGAACGGATAGCATAAACGTACTTTTACACGCCTAATTATCGATAATGTCCGGCTGTAAAGTTTCTGTAATAAAATTCAAGCCACCCCTTTCGTAAGTTCGCAGCCCCTCCCACGTCCCTCTGCTAGAGCGATAAAACCGAGTCGGGGGTCGCGGGACCGAGAAGAAACACGGGTCGATATCTCGACGACCCACGGTATCCTTGAGACTTTTCTTAGGTATCGGGGCCGTTTCCTTTCTGAAGCGTTTCGCGGATGCTGCGGCGAAAACACTGCCTACCGCTCGAGCAGTAATTTCTTCTCAAGGATGCTCCAGATTTTTAAATGATCGTTGCTTTCGTCGTTTTTTCTTTGAAATTGTAACGTACATGTATAAGTTTCAATGTTAACGTCTAACCATGAAAATACAATCTACAATGTTTAAACTTCATCTCAGGAATATTCTGCGAGTTAATTTAACGAACAGTTTTTAAACAGCTGACTAAACATTGGCTTGGGTCAAATTAACCCAGTGTGACAATTATATTTGAAACAAGAGGTGTGACAACGGAGGGTTCATAGAAATACTGACAAGAGAAAATTCCGAACCCGAAAATTCTGACTTTAATGAAACTTCGTACTTTTCTTGAACTGTGCTTGGAGCAATTTTTTTCCCCTTTTTCACTCTGAAAGGGTAAAAGATTCTTAGGGTTAAGAATTTATTCGTAAAATAACAAAAATATCATTTCGGTTATAAATGACGTATCGTAGACAATTTGTCTTTCGGTAGCGTAACAAATCATTAAAAAACTGAACAATTTTTGTAGTCACAGTTTTACTTCATCTCGTACCGTTACAAAGTTATATCAAGAAAACTAGAATCTGTGAAAACTTTAACGACTGATTTCACCCCTTCGGAGCGAAAACTGCCAGGAAAAAAATTACTCCAAGCAAGTTCATGCAAAGTTTCATTGAAATCAGAATTTTTAGATTCGGAACCTTTCCTTGCAAGCTGGTAGAAAATTTTCTTGAAATTTCTATTCCAGTATGTTTTCCTATTTAGAAAACGCTATATATACATTTACAACAATTCTATAAATGTATAGAACAGTCGAAAGAAAAATTCTTGATTTATCTATTTACAATCTACACTTCATTTAATCTATACTTTCTTTTGTTCAAATTCGTCTTGTACTTTTGCTTTTTCAAAAGAAAATTTTCGAATAAAAACTGTTCTTTTCCCGTCGTCCGAAGTAAAGGGTCACTCGAAAAGTCGCGTTTGAAACGCTCGAGCGCGCCTCACGTCCCACGGTGGAAATGTTACTTTATCACGGTTCAGTAACGCTGACATTTTTATACAATTCCACGGGCAGGCGAATGAAGTCCGGGAATTTATCGGGAAGATCGTTTTAGAAGCTTCTGGTCTCTCAGAAAAGAGGAATAAAAGGGATGAGGGGGGAATCGAGCTAAAAGTTCTCGGCCGTGGCTGCGACGACAGGAATCGCTGTTTACGAGAATCGAGTCGGAAAATCGACGAAGCGTGCAAGAAATTCACTGAAAGTCGCTTTAACGATTCCCGACACACCGGCCTGTCATAGTTCCGTGCCGTGTTGAAACGCGAATGATTCATTGGGGATATACAGTGTACAGGCTATTCGAACGTATTAGAAATCTCTCGCGATCGAAGGAAAGAATCGCACACGCGCGCATTGGGCCTTTGAGGAGTTAGAAAGTCGTGGCTAAGCTGGAAAGAATTTCCAGCATTCTTCGAAGCGACTTTACACATACGGGTACGTGTATAATAATCCCGGTGATAGAGCCTTTGAGGAGTCCTTTATACGAGACACGTCGATCAACAAGTCTCATGACATATTACGTAAATATTGAAGTCAGGAATAATAGGCGGAGAAAGATTTCTCTACCTTTGATAAACTTTAGATGTACCGATGAGTAATGAACTATGTATTATATATTTTTTAATTACGAGGCGATATACAGAGTGTTCCAAACTAGGTGTAAATCCTTAAAAAGATTCTTGGGGTGATTTGAAACAACTTTTTCCTTAACGAAAATGTTCTCCGTGACTTTGTTAACGAGATATTAAGGAAAAACCCCGACCAATCAGAGCGCGAGTCTCCAAGGCCAATGCTACCGCCGGAGCTGGGTGACAGATACGCGCTCTGATTGGTCGAGGTTTTTCGTTAATATCTCGTTAACAAAGCCTCGGAGAACTTTTTCGTTAAAGATATTCTAACTCACACAAGTCTATTTTCACGTGGATACGCAGCCTAAGGCTGCGGCAGATTCAAAGGTTTATCTACAAATGATAAAATAAAAAGGTTAGAGAAGTCTGGCCTTGCAAAGAATCCTACTCTATAAATTATTCTACTACAAGTATGTAGTGAACATTAAGCTACGTGTCCACTTGAGATTGTTATACACCTAAAACACAGCTTAAAGCTGCAGAGTGTATATATATATACAGTGGTTTATCCTACAGAAACTTTTCTACGGTAAACTGAAAAAAAGTTAAAGGAATCTACTGTATCTAGCAACCACTTATGCTACGTGTCCACTTGCAAATTTTACATATCTAAACGTAACTTTGCATCAACACCTGTTACATTCCATTCTCAAGATCTGTAACACGAGTAAGTATCTAGCGTGGAAACGCAGCGTAAGGCTGCGCCAAGATATAGTGGTTTATCTACAGGTTGAAGCCTCACCGTGGTAAACTTGACGGTTAGGAAGTCGTAGTATTTCACCAGGAACTTCATTATGCGGTCGGTGTAATTGGCTCCGTTCGAACAGCATGCGTTTCCTAGTCGATCTCGTCGGGTAGTGGCTTTCGTTCGCCTTGGGCACACGCACGAAATCGGTCGGTTAATTAAACGCGGTCTCCGATCGACGTGATTCTCGCCGATCGATTCATCGAAGACGAAGAGAGAAATCGGGAGGAACGTTCGTTTGGTGATGCTCGTTGATTCGCTCGGCCAAACGTGTCTCCGTTATCATTCGGATGCTGGACAACACGTACGAAATTTAATTCGATTTCATCGCGTCGATATATCGTATCGTTCGTCGAATTATCGACAATCGGTTCGACGAACGAGCACCGCGTGAGGTCCACGTTCTAGCTGTTCATTATCGTAATCGCTGCTTTTGTTTACGACCGATCGTCGATTTGTTGTATTCCTATAGAGACTACGATAAAAGAATTTCTCAATCGCTTCTGTCTCGAAATTTTAGTGAAATGAAATTTCACTCGAATAAAATTTTACCACTCGATTGAAATTTTTCGAATAAAGTTTCATTCGAATGATCTTTGCATAAAGGTTGTGAATGAAACGAATTTATTCGAGAGTAACGAATAATTTTTCGCCGAATGAAATCGTTATTCCTTATTCGTTATTCTTGAATTGTTATTCCTTATTCCTTATACTTTATTCTTTAATTGATATTCCTTATTTGTTACTCTTTATTCCCTATTCTTTATTCGTTCCAAAAAATAAAACTTAGTATAAAAAAGCTGTAGTAAATAAAATTAGGCAAAAATAAATTTTGTAAATAAAATTAGACAGTATCCATCAAGACCTATCCGGTCGTCAATCGAGCGGTCGCAAAGAAAATGGTGCGCGCAGTCCAGTGCAAGAACAACCGAGCAACGCAACCGTACACCAGCCGATTAATCATCGGGGGGTTCGTGACGCAGACCGATTACATTCGTACCGTGTGTCCGGCATGCTTGCGCTAGAACCAAAACGAACGCTGCAATTTACATTCATTGAATCAGAGATAATCGTTCCTCCCGTTTTCTCGAGCGTCGCACGTGCAAGATACAACAAAGATCACTTGTGTGTCCCGCGTCGCTTGATTATCTCCTCGGAGAGGGGGTTGGTGCGCGTTATCGAGCTGCAGGCCGCGCGAAACGCTAATTATTCCCGAGGAAAATCTCGTATCTTGGCCTAACTTTCGTTGTGGCCACCAGCGAAATACAAGTTTCTTCTCAAACGTTCGTGAAGAACGTCATCGTCGAATCGATCGAATCGAATCCACGGTGGCAGTTTTAACCCTTTAACGCACAATCCCTTAAATCGTTATTTCAAAATTATGAGACTGATATGTATATTGTATCTTATTTTGATGTCGAAAATATCGATAGTAAACAGACCTATATTTGTTTTTCATTTTTTTTTTTAAACTACGGCTGATAGATTTGTTTCAGAAGAAAAATTGAGCTTCATTAAATTCGGGAAAATAGGAAAATATAAGAATTACTACCTGGTCCGATAGTCGAAGTGTCAAAGTCATCCATGAGATTTTGAAAATCTCGAAATTCTTTAGAAATTCTCAACATCGTCACAATAAGAATTACCAAATATTCGATAGGTATACAGTCTAGTGGTTTTTACTAAAAAACAAAGTTAAATAAAACGAACAAATTGAAGAATATTCGGCCCCAATTATTGTACTCGCTAACTAAATTTGTCCATTAAGTGGGTGCCTAGTTTATCGCTTCAGTGACAATATTTGGAACATTCCTAGACATTCGGTAATACGAACCTTCTTTAAATAACAACCAAATATTAGAAAATCGGGTCTAGAAGATCGGTTTTACTTACTCGATCGAGTTTCAACATCCTTTAACACTTATTTGCCTATAAACACGCGTCAGTGCTTACAGACAGAGAGGCTACGAATTCCTCTTTAGTTAAAAATCGAACAAATTCTGTTAGATTCTAAGATTGTAATTTTGCTGCTAGGATTAAAAAAGTTGGAAAGGCTTTTCAAAATGAAATATTGTTTTATATTACTTTGTAACTGGGAAACACACGTTTGTGAACGTCGAACATTGACGGTCGGGTGGCGAAGTCGTTCCTTGTACGATGTAACGTTTGTTGTTCGAGAAAGATCGATTATTTCTGGCGATCGAGTAACTTGTTCACCGATGTAAACGGTTTCTAACACAACGGAACGTGTTCCACGGAGTCAAAGTCACTTTTCGATCGATACGACGAAAACGAATAATTTTTGCAGAAACACAGTCACTTATTTACTTACATAATTTTTATACGATTTTCATACGGTTCTTACACGATTATTACACGTCTGTTTTTTAAACGAAGATTTTACTCATCGATCGATTCACGTATCAATCCATATCAACCTCCAAAAAAAAAAGATAACAGTTCCTGGGTAAATATAGTCACTCGTCGTTCGATACAATTTTCCCAAACGCGAACGAACTGATTTCAGTTTAACGAACACACTCAAGGTAATTAATTTAAACAAACAGAAACTATAAAAATGCAAAATCCACTCTCGTCGATCGACAAGAATTATCTTCCACCGTCAGAAAGTCCATTTTCACAACGATCAAGTCACTCCATTCGTCGACGGTAAGTTTCCACTAAAAGATGTCAACTTTTAAAGACCCAAGGCACTCCCGACCATAGTAAACTGTCCTCGAAACGGAAAGGAATCGTTCTACGGGTCAAGTCACTGGGTTCGAGATCGCGGAAACAGCTGATCCGACCGTCTGACGTTCGCCAGGTTACGCAATCGGCGTTGTTTCGCACGCGTACACGAGGAACCGAGCGGATTTGTGCACGCATTCCCCACGGTGCGTTACGCGAGCCGTCGTTACGCAATCCCCGTGTCTTCTGGGGGCCGTCTGTTTATTTGCGGCCCGCGACCCTGCGTTTTACTCCCGTTCGCCAGCGAAATCGAGTCCCGTCGACGGAATTTCTAACGTCGTGTCGGGTTCGATCGATTCTACGAGAACTCTAAGCGTTTTTAATGGCGTTATTGCGAAGAGTCTAGGGAAGATTGGGGTAAAAAGTACCAGTTTTTAGTTGTCAGGAAAGAAAAAAGTCTAATATTTCTTAATGATAGTTAATAAATTTTACTTTCCATTTAAGAACCTAATCAATCGTACTTTTTCCACTAAGACTGGCATTACGTTGAAAACGTAGGCTTATTTGAAAATTAAATTTAAATTAGTTTAAGGCTTAATCGAAAAAGTACTACATTTAATTCAATTTTTCGCAAAATTGCATATAATTTACAAGTTTTTGAAATAAACTTTGAAATCAACAGGCATGATTTTTTATTTGTTTTATAAAGCAAGCAAATACCAGAATTTAGAGTAACAGAAACGGATAATTGAAGACTTTTACAATTGGAAAATAGAATATGACAGTGACGGGGTCATTAGGGCGTGAAAGTGGCAGTAAGAAAGAGAAGAAACCGAGGCAGTGGATAATGTTATATAAAAACGAAAGGCGTGCGTTTCATCAGGGAGCCTCATTTCATTTAGACTGAGTGAACCAGACTCCTCTCATTTAAGCCACCTAGCAAAAATTGCTTTCGTTACGGTAATGGAGGCCCTCTGATTAGCGAGCGCGGAAAATTCGATCATAGTATTAGCCTTTGTAAAAGAAATACGTATTACGTGCAGAGGCGAGCACAAGTTTCCAACGTAGTTCTGTATACTTTCGGTTCAATTTCTTAGGGATGGACTCTACTACTTAAAGTTGGATCTCCACTTTAAATAACCACTATTGAGAATGATCTAAAATTTTAACAAAATTCCTGAAACATTTACCTCAGTGGAAAATCAACAATTTCAACAGATTACGTAATAATTAATACTTTGATATTTACAAAAAATATCGATTAAATATGACTTTCAATATTCCTATGAATTTATAAATGATACGACTGTAAGTATACTAAAAACATGTACATGGCCCGTTTCCTAAATAAACGTGAAAAACTTTAGAAAATTTAGAAACTTAGAAATTGACTAATTTCTTCACTTTTATATAGTAATAAAAGGTGCAAAAGATCTGAGAAAATGTATTGTCATAACATTTTAGTAAGAGTGTATTGACAAGTCATTTTGACTTGCTTGGTATTTCTAGTGTTAAATTCAGTAGAATATATTTTTTTACGCAAGACAATTAAACTCAACATTGTTGAGTTGCATTTGCAGTTGTCAAGTTGCATTTTAGATTTCTGTTAAATATTGTGTTTTTCGAGCGATTGTACCTTGCACGCGTAAACATCTGGGGAATCAGCAGATAACACAATCGGGACCCCGATTGATTGGTGGAATCCTCGATCAAAGAACGGACCACCGGTTGTGTCCGAACTGGTTGGTTGCGTAATCGTCTCGTTAAATGTAAGATATAGGCCTCAGCGACGTGCCAGAAACGAAAATACACCCCGGCTAAGTGGTGGTCGAAAATCGCGAACGCTTCCTCCATACGACTCGACCGGGTTGAAATCAGGGTCGAGTCAATCCCTTTGAGGTTGGGAAGTCGAGCTGCTATTGCCAAACTCGTGAGTTGGCGTTTCGTTCGGTTTGAAAACAGAATTCTACAGATAACTTCTTTTCACAATAATACAGAATATTAGATAATAACGTCCCTATAGAAATGTGTCTTTTTTAATTTATAGAATTTTATTCGGTGCACCAATGAGCTATAATTCATATATATATATATAAAAGAGTATTAGAATTCTCAATAATTCATTCAAATCTTGCTGAATCATCCCTCCTGATTCTACAGTTATCAACCACTTATCCATAATATGCATTTAAATTCAGTCTACAGTCACTAATAACTAGACTGCGGATTTTTATGCAATATGAAAGTTTCTAAAGTAATTTATATTTCCCTCTTAAGTATCGTATCGGGTTCAGAATAAAATAGAAAGTTTTGTTTTTTATTGTATTCCACAAAACCTTATAGGCTATCAAGGCAGAAAATTCTAATTTTCTAAATTTTCAAAAGTTTCTCACGTTTATCCACCGATCGAAGAAAATATTTGTTTATCATCAGTACTTTTAATTTAAATATCAAGAAGTAGTGTAAACTAAAGAAATATTGAAGATACATACTTACATCGAAAACACGTATCGGAAAGAAAAACAAATTCAATATTCTAAATTTCTAAATTTTTAAAAGTTTTTCACGTTTATCCACCGATCGAAGCAAATATGAGTTTATCGTTGGTAGTTCTAGTGTTAAACGATTATTATCAACCAATCGTATGTAACCTAAAACTACGAATAAAATCTACAGTGTACACATTAGTATCACGATCAAAGGAGACTAAAAGAATCTGGGAACCAAAGTGCTCATCGTCTGTCCCTACGTTCAACGCACACGTCCGATATCGTGACGAGTCGATCTTAATTACTCCCCTGGGTAAAAGCAATTTGCGTCCGACATTCCCGTTGCGTTTGTTCACGGTTCGCCAAAGGATCGGCCGAAAATTCTTTCCGGTCCAAAGGGGACGCGTATATATACGCCTGCTCCTCGGAGCGTGACACACACTCGACCGAGCGGTCGATAAAACTGCAATAAAGTGCATGCGCAGCTGCGCGTCGTCTCGCGATATGTACGTATGCACCCACGTTGTGCTCGATTTCCTTTTAATCGTTTATTAGACGAGAAAAAAAGCGCTGAAACGTACCCGTAAATCATACGCGCATATGAATATATTTGTGTAACGAAACGAAGGAAAGTGCAAGAGTTAACGCTGATCAGAACTTTCTTCGATTATAGGGTAAATATCGCCAATGAACGAACACTTAAGAGATTTTATAATTATCAACTCTTTGCACTCGAAATTTCTAAATTTCCATAGATTTTGTCGAGTGCAAAGGGTTAAGGACGAATTTTAAATGATAATATTCATAAATACGTGGCACGTGAAAATTAGATTTTTAATATGTATGCATTTTTATGAGGTGTAGATTTCAATTTGAAAAATTAGAAAAATGTAGTTGATTAAATTGAGTAGAAAAAATACAGATTTCACATTCAGCGAATGGATAATATTAAGTAAATGAACGTTTAGAAGAAATTGAGAAAAATCAATATTTAATCATTTGTTTATTTTAATAACTTAATTTTCTCGTTTTTATATGTAATGTTCATTTACTAGTATCTGCGTGTTCATTTATTGGTGCATCGATCCTACATATTATTTTTTTAACACGATTTTAACACTAGAACCACCGACGATAAACGTATATCTGTTTCGATCGGTCGATAAACATGACGGACTTTTGAAAATTTACAAATTTATAAATTCACTAGTTTCTCGTCACTTTCGTATCGTAATAAAAATTGAAATTATATCTGCTCGCGGTGGAAAAAAAAAAAGACTATCGGACAATAGGATTCGATGGTATTCTACTCTGATTCTGTAACAAGTGTGTTATACGGTGTAGTAGTGCATACGGTTTCGCGGTTAAAACTATTAGATCCGTGTCGGACAGCTGGATGCAGACCAGAGGCCTTCCAAGATATCAACCGAGGTCTTTTCGCGGTTAATTCCATTACACGCTTACGGACCTGTACTGCCCCTCCACACACACAATATTGATGTTGGGCATGTGTCAGTAAGTAAGTAATCCACCATTTGTTGAGGAAATCGGTGTTCGTTTCTATGGAAGTCAAGGATTTATACCTACTGGTTCATTTATGTCTGACATGGTTTTCCAAAATTCTATGCCATTTGTAGCTCAGTGAAAGGCGAGGAAAATATTTTTTAATCCAAATATGTCACGTCATAATTAAAAATGAACATTGGGTTACTTATTGGTAGGCCTAATAGATTTAAAACTGGCCTTGTTATGAGGTGTATCAATAAGTAATCCAATATTTGTCGAGAAAATTAGTATTCTTTTAAGCAGAAATAAAGGATCTACGTTGTTTCAATATTAATTCAAAATATATAATTCCGAATTTTAATTCAAAATATGTCACGTCGTGATTAGAAACGAATATAGAGAGTTACTTATAGGTACACCTGGTGCATTCAGAACTGGGTGAACGAACCTCTAGAACTAAACACTTTTACTGTGGCGTCACATGCTTAAGAACTTTCAGGCTAATAGTTAAGAAGTTAATCCTCAACACGCTTCGTGCTTAGGCCTTTTCGCGTGACTCCCTGTTCGTGGCACGTGGGTGATCGATGGCCTACAGTGAGAAAGTACCATAAGCATTTACAGTGAGAAAATAAAAATTTCATTAACGAAAAATTATTACCATTATTTATAATATCGTTGGTTTGCTAAAAAAGTGACACCACTAAGAGAAGTAAATTTTTCAAGAAATCGGTCTGAAATGTTTTAAAATGATATCTCACAATCTCAACGTCAAATTTCTCAAATTTCAATGTCAAAACACTTGATTAGTGCTTTTTATATTTTTTACATCTCTGTGGAGTTAATTACTTTGGCAAATATGCAGTCTATATATTGGTTACTATTTGTAAAAAAAAAGGGTTAAAATAGCCCTATTTCGAATTGCAACATTTGTTAAATATTTTACTGGATTATAAATGACTTTGTTTTTAGATAAAAGTAGCTCACTTTTACCCTTAATTTTCTCACATATCTTACATGTACGATTCTTGAGATGCGTCAACTCTTCCAACAAATCTACGTTGTATGAACGACCAAAGGGAACGTTTCTGGCGACGTACGTTACAATCCACTCGAGCCAGAAAATAGAGTAGAAGATCAAACGCTGATTCTAGTTTCCCCTTTAATTAATTCCAATCGACATTTTCCATCACGGACCATTCAGTCCCTGAAACCCATGTACTTAAATACTTTGCTACTTAAACGTCAAATTACAAGTCAATCGCGTCGGTTTCAGGTGGAAGAAACGGAAGAAGGGGTTGACGACTCGACCGCGGACGAAGTCGAGGAACGTTCCAAAGTGTTTGATCCTTTCGTCAATTATCGATGGTTATCGATCGACTACTTACAACAGGGACAGGGTGGAAATAACTTTGAGGCGAGCACTTACGACGTCGTCGACGAGAGACGACGGAGGAACGCCAACTAGGAAGCTCCGATGGAAAGGCGTAAGCTACTTTAACCCCCTCTGCCCTACTGAATCGCCATAAAGTACGGGGTTATGCGCACGTGAAACACGGTGGCACAGTTTCCGTGTATACAGGGTGTCCCGAAAATAGACTGAAACATTTTGTCGCCAGATGGATTAGATGTTAAGTGGTAGGGGGTTATAGGGCAAGGGGTTAAGGACTTTCTCATTGTAAAATGACACTTTCGATTCCGTTTGAATTCCCTTACCAGCCTGGTAATTATTTTAACGTATGTATATCGAGGGCACACCCTGTATGAAACGCGGCTCGACCGCCTAACAGAGCGTAGGATGAAAATAGGCGCTTACTTAAGGAGAATGTCTTTACCATTAACACCACCTGACACCACGGCCTTGCTTGCTTACGCTATCAGCGACGTTCGACGCGAGTCATTAACGTCGTGCTCCACGATTCATTCAACGATGACGATACGCGTGACTATAATACACACTCCATAAGTCACCGGGTACTTTGCCATTTTGCGGGAAATAAGAACTGTATCAGAGATGTTATTCTCGGAGGTAATGTTACCATTTTTTTTTTTGTTATAGGGTAAACGTATTAATGAATAAACGCTTAAGAGATTTTGCAACTATTAAGGTCGAATTTTAAATGATGATAATATTATTGTTACATCTCACTATACTTCATTTGATGATTTTATTGTACTAGTGTGCCGTTACATTTAACAAATTTATTTAAGGATCGAAATATTGAAACTTTGATCCGTAACACCAAATTGTTTATCTTTTGAATTTATTACCAAATAAAGATTTTATGATAATATTTACTATATTTTAGGTAATAAACACGGAGTGGAATGTAATTTCCAATATAAACGGAAAGTATAATAAAAATATTATTTATAAGTTAAATGACTAAAATATCGATGCTCATGAAATACGTTGAGGCTGTTTAATAGGTACCACTATTGTGTAAGCGTCCGTTTACACAAATTGCCTAATATTTACGCGTTTAATATTTAGTTTGTTATACCATTTTTCCTGTATGGTCTACAAACTGGCTAATATTTGTACGCTTAATTGTAGACTGCTGCGTAAATTCAGTCTGTCGATTATTCGTTGCACGAAACGACTGAGTTTTATTCGTTCCGGGAAGTTGTCTTTACAAATACTATTTGAAAAGTATACAAGACCTTCTAATAGTATATGTATGAACATTCATTTTTTTATGAAACTCAATATTCTTGTCTCGTGTCTGACAGAATTGTGTACTAGAATTGTTTACAAAAAAATTATAATTAATTTTAAATTCTATTAAATTATTATTTTAAATTCTATTTTATATTTCTAAAAAATTCTACAATTCTATTACACTATCGTACAACATCGCAATAAACATTTTTTCGAGCAGTGTTTAATTAAAGAATTCGTTCCTGAATTTCTGGCACCACATCTTAACACTCTCGAACAAAAGATTATTACAGACGACAAATGTTTTCATTCCTAAAATAACTAATGAAGCTTTTTGAAAACAGCTGCAATTCAATAATTAATTAATTGTATTATTTCACGTGATTCTTCGTTCTCGGTGTAATTTGAAGAAATTCACGAGTAAGACTTCAGCATTGACCTCATACTATCCGATTATGACAAATGTGCATGATCAGTCATCGCTATATCAAAGCACACTCGGCTTTACGACGCTTCAGACGTGTGTAACGTGCGGAGAAATGACTTCATAAAAAAAAAAACTAGATCGCCATAAAACGTGACTTATTAAGCTGTCAAGGCCGTCAACGAATTCTTTTCCCTTTTAACCATTCGGAATGGTACCCCGCCCACGAATCATTCCGCCCCAAGTACCGCTTTTATAATATTATTACGACATTCTATTAATCATATATCACGCTATCCGGCTGCGAATGTAGTTCGTCGATTGTTGGTAGTCGAGACCACCATGGCGTTCAATATAACAACGTTATTGAAATGTACGAAATATAAATTATAAAGATTTTCTTATCTAATAATTTCATATCGTGCCCCAACTTTTAATTTTGATGTATGTATGTACAAAATATGATATTGCAAAAGTATGAACAATTATAACAGAACGTAAAGTATGGATTGTTCAAAGTCTGTTGCCAAAGATTGTTCAAGAACAGAAGGCAGTGACTTTAAACAGGTATGATAACGATAATAATAATGATACACGTATAAACGTGATATTTATAGTAGCACCTGCTTTTTAAAAACAAATGATAAGTGAAATGAAATGATAAATGGTATTTACCAAGATATCCTGAAGCGACACCGGCATCAGCGAGCACGTTGACATGACTACTGGCATATATTCCTCAGTCAAGCACCCGCGCACGTTCGTCTAACTACTCGCAATCTCCGCAATGATTGTTACTTTTCTATCACAGACTTCACATTCGACGGAATACTATTAACCGTAAGGGTGTCTCTAGAAATCGTTCAGCCACACTTTCATCGAAAATCGACGACTACCGGTCTTTCACTGTTGGATCAATTATACTCGACTCTTAACCTGTTAACCGGTCGAATCGGTTCACAATATTTAGCACATTTTAGCGTTTTTTTTATTGTACCGCGGATATTTATGCAAATACAGACTTTTCATGGATCAGTTCACTGAAATTTGAACCAGAAAGAAACTCCGTATACCCTGTTAAAGGATCTATCAAGTAACGAATTCTGTCGTGTCGTATATTCAAAATTTAAAAAATTTTAGACTTTTTGAAAATTACAGGAAATTGCAGAAAATTTAGGAAAACGAAAGAAATGAAAATTATTCATTTGGAATAATTATACTGCGGATGTTTATACGTTTATAGTGCCTTTGAACTTGAAAAGATTCAATAAAGTAAAGGTTTTCAGTAAATTTTAATACTATCACGTATATAACGTAATATAGCCTCTAGCAGAAAATTCAAAATTCTGTTCAATTTTAATTATTCGATATTACTATGTAAAATTGTGATTTTGCATAAACTTCCGCACTATGTATAATGATTTCATTTATTTCGTGACACGATACAAGGTTACACGATATTTTTCCAAGAAATAATACAATTTTCTTCTCACCCACAATGGAAGACTGACGCACTAACACGTTACTGACGCCACTTTCATAATCGAGCAGAAATAACCGAGTCGATCGTTATTCACCGGTTAACAGGTTAAGTCGGCGAATCGACACGGAACGAACATGTGCTCCATTCGAAGCGTGTGTAGTATCACCAGCACGGAATAGAGAAAGAGAGAGTGGAAACGTTCGGCGAACGGAAAGACGAAAAACACGAATCGGGCGACTGGTTGTTTGAGACGGCGTTTGCTTTACACGCAGCGACGAAACAGGGACCGATCTCCTCGCAATCGGAAGGCTGACTCGACACTGGCACGTCCCGATTCTGCGGAAGACTCCCTCGCGTTGTATATTAAATTAAGCCGCGCCGCGAGGCGGCACACAGTCGCGTTCCCGTAATCCAATATTTCGCAGGTAGACGACGACGGTGTCAACGTGCAGGGACTGGGACGGCCGATTTACTGGCGAGGGGACCACGGTGAACCGAAAATTCCAATGTTTATGTTTTTTTTTTTTGAGGCTTCGCAGGGTTTCTAGGGGACCTCGATGGAAGTATCATTTTTTGTTGCTACCTTTTGGTTCTTCAGGGTGAAAATATAGCTGTTTAAAGGTTAATGTGTGCTCTATCTTATGGTACTGAAAGTTCGTGTCGTTTCTATGTGTATAATAGTAGTTTATACGGTTTTTTTTTGGTGGACTTTGGAATGTTTAGTTTACTAGATTTTACGTATTTAAATATTGCAATTAGTTAACTAGGGCAAACGATGTTTTATTACTAATGAAAAAAGGTAGTAAATGTACTACAAAATAAACAGTTATCTTTCATTTGCAAGAATAGTATGTTCGAATTTGTATATTTTGTTTATGAAAATATCTGTTCCTGTGGGATTTTTATAGAAAGTCATTTTACCCTTAGGAAACTTCTTTAAAAAGTGTTCTGATGGAACAGATATTTTAGAATCTGTACAATAAACGTTCCATGGAAACAAGTTACTTCAGAACGTTTTTTAAAAAAGTTCCACGGTCCATGTTTTAAATAGAATCTATTAAAAAGTTCCATAACTGTTGCAATCCCTGGTTGCAATGAAAATTTAGTGGCTTGTTATGCTCTGTAAACCTGTTCAATGAAATTGTTACAATTTGCTCATTTATTTAGTCGCAGTCTTTGATCTTAAGAAATGGAAAATACACAAAAACTAAACATGAAATTTAAATACGTATACTACAAAAGACAATTATTTAAAAATATAATATCTCTAAAAAATATGACCAGCATGGTTAATAGCAATTAAAATCGTCTAATTTCAAGATCACATTCATATTTCCAAAACGAAACCATAAAATAATTAAGTTACCATCAAATAGTTAGCAGTAAATTCATAATAAAACCCTCGAATTTACAAACAGCCATAGCTCTCCAAAAATGGAACAATACCTTCTAGATACTCTAAAGATGATCAAATCTCTCGATGACGCGACCGAGCCAGTCTCGTTCCAGGAAGATGAATCGCGGTGAGTATACACAGGAATCATCCGTCAGGCAATAAGTTTCCAATTGCGATTCCAGGACGCTTAATTTTCAACGTTTCGTACCATTAAAACGACGGCCAACTCAACCGAGTGATTGGTAGCTAGTCCGACTTAAGTGGATATCGCGGGCTCGTTACCTTGAGAGCACCGTCGGTTTTACCTTCGCGCGGCGGTAATGAACAAAAATAAAAGGACTCTCGTTTTCCCTTCGAAGCAACCGGTTCCCGACGAAAGAAAACGAAAGAAAAGAAAAGTAAAAATACCAGCTAAATTCTCGCCATTTCGAGCGGTGACGGGATATGTAAGGGTAACTCCTCTCAGCTGGTAGTAATAGCCGGCCAGAGTACTCGCGATTTGATATCGAACAGAAGTGAATGACCTTTAAACAGCTGGGGAGTTCGATGAAATTACAGGTGGGCACGCTTGGAAATTGCATCGGGCAAAAACGTACGATCGTTTCAGATGCGCGTTGAACTTTTTCGGAACATTGCAGAAACGCAGTCGATTATTGTTATGGAATAGTTGAAAAATATTGTGGAAATTCGTAATTTTTGTTGGGTGATTTACAATTTGTTTTTTAATGGGGCTTGATCTAATCCATTTGATGTTCGAGTATTGTACAGAGGAAGTAGGCATCAGGTATATTCGAATATTTAACCTATTGCCTTGTAACATCGAGTCACAGGTGTCTTGACGATTTCAAATTGTGTTGAATAAATATTAATATATTTCATTTTCTTTCAAGTTAAAGTGAAATACTGTTTTGCTGGTATTAACATTTAAGATATAGGGTAAATTGTTAACGAGAAAGTAATTCTTGAAAGAGCAATCGTCAAAAAAAATCGTAAGGCAAGGGGTTAAATCTTACAAATACAGATTCAAGATTTAATTATTTAATTTTCGTGTTGTTGTAAAACAGTAGAATTCGTTGAATCTTTGTCCATTTCCAATGGAATCGTGTTCGCTCATTTTTCGTTCCTTTACCTCTCTTTAATATTATTTTTCTCTTCCAATCGAACAGTCCGATTCATAAGTACACGTGATATATCGATAGTCCAAAACAACGACATATCGATCCCAAATCCCCAACGTAAATCAGCTAAGAAGATTGTACCAAGCCCGAACCGTTCCGATCGCCGTCTGACCATGAACAACCGCTAACTACTGAACCATCCAGCAGCCCCTCGTTCAGTTGCAGACACAACCATGTACGCGAGTAGTGCCTCGACCCAACGATCGAGTAACAATCACGATTCCCTTCTCCCCACGGACAAAGACACACCAGAGACCTACCCAATCTATTAATAAAACTCACCCAATAAATGTGTTTCGAAGCTTCATGGAAAACCTGACCATCGACTACTTTACTCTGATTACACCTTGAAAATCCCTTTTTCTACTTTGTAAACACAAGATTTTTTGAAAATAACGTATCCCAAACCTGACTTTCGACTACTTTATTCTGAGTACATCTTGAAAATCCGTTTTTCTACTTTGTAAACACAAGATTTTTTGAAAATAACCTATCTCAGACCTGACCTTCGACTACTTTATTCTGAGTACACCTTGAAATTCCGTTTTTCTAATTTGTATACACAAGATTTTTAGAAAAATTTCGGTGGCCTGAACGTTTTCTCGCGAGATCACCGGCACCACGACCGCACGCCGCGTGTTTCGAGACAGATGGCTGGCCAGCCACTGATTCCGCGAGAGCCTCGCGCGTGAACGCCTGTGTCCGTGACGATATGCGTGTAGCTCGCCTCGGTCGAATATTCCACGCGTCCGGCTGGTCGCGTATCGGATACAGGTCGATTAAAAATTACCGACTGAAAATCTGTTGGTATACTATATATACAGTAATCTGTCGATGAATGTTCGAAAACTCCTCGGCACTGAGTGTTCAGACGTCATCCCCACCACTGGCGGGTCTCTTTTGTGTAATTCAGGCAAGTTTTCATTGGTGGATATGACGTCTGAACATTAAAATTATGCAATATTAAAACGACGAATGAATTATGAATTACAAAAAGAAAATACGAAAATATGAGTAGGTATAGTATGTTATGACGTTGCGTAAGGCTTAATACACGTTGAAGGTGGTTCAACTGATTATTAAATAAACTAATTGTAAGAGCGTAGTAGTTGACTGTGCAAACAATTTTGTAACCTTCGTACAGTTTTTGTTCGAAACGAGTCTTGCATAACCGTAATAGTATATCATACTAAAGGTTTTTCCAGTCTTTTCAACATTTTCATTTTTACGTTCTAATGAGAATATGCAGGACAAAAAATATGAATCTTTAAATAAAAAGTTTTTCTTTCATTTTTACTCGGTAAATGGGAAATTTTCCCTCGTTAAATTATACTTTCTTGTTTGCTTTCAATCATAAGCCGTAATGATACCTTCCGCTACGGTCGTAAGTTGTCCATCAGAAACCGGCAAGAATTATCTGAGCTCCGTATATCCGCCATAAAATTGAAACAAAAACTTTCCTTGATTAGTCACGATATGTTCCTGTTATTTTTATATCAATTCCAGAGACTCTTCGTCTCGTTAAAATGCTTGTCGCATGTAGAATGTATAATAAATTCTCGTCCATAAACCATCGGCTATTCACGTCAGTAAATGTAGAGTAAGAACAAGTTGCTGTTATGAATTTAGATTAGGAAATAAAAATAAACGATGAAATTACGTAATTGAGAAACAGATTTGTCAATTTAAAGGAGAGCTGAATAGTTTACTAATATTCGCTAATTTTTTTTTTCTTCCGTTGCATTTCGTACAGTTGTGAAATTCGTACTCGTATAAACAATGCTATTTAATTTTCGTCATTAATATAAAAAGTTTTCGTTTTTGTTATTACCTTCTGATTATTTTAAATGGTTCCAAAAACTGTTTTAAATTAATTCAGCATCCCCATTCCAAATGGAAGCATAACGATGCAAGAAAATAGCTTCAGAGAAACACCATCGGTCATTATGCCATCAAAGCTATACCGATATATTACCAAAAACCGAAATAAATACCGGTATTTTACGTTTCGGTAGAAGTCCCTGCTTCCATACACTTCTATATTGTACCAAACGGTTCACAACCCGTGTATAAATAAATATTATTATTATACCACTAAAAAACAAAACAGAAATTAATCTGTAAAAGTCTGAATTCGCAGGAAAGCAAATTTCCTTCGGTACAGGTGGTGAATTTCGTCCGACCACCGCGTCGAGGACAAAGCGTTTTAAAGAGACAAAGCGTTGCAAGAAGCTATCCGATTCAAGATGCATAGCTCTTTGTGGACCGAGTCGGGCCGGATGCCATATTGCGCTCTTCGGTGTTGTGCGGGCGTTCTTGAACGGCGGTCTCTTCCTGATTTTCCATCTGCGAGACAAAGATACTGAGCAGACAGATAGAGAAAGAATTCTCCGCGTCTGTTTTCGACGTTTATGCCAACCGCAGCCGGCGTTCAAATACTGCCGTGGCGCGATGACCGTGGATCGCGTTCGCATTTCCATGCAAATACCCCGTATTTTCGAACTGGGGAGTGGAAGTGTACCGTCGGTTGTGCGTCGAGAAATCTCCCCCTCCCTTCGCGTTTGGAAAAGGAAACTGTCATCGGTTAGATGGATATTTTGTTTCGTGTGTCTACCCCGGCTATTTTTGACCGGACTCGCAGATACTGCGCTGCCATAATTCACCGATGCGCTCGTCTGTTTTTACAGGAAAACATGGTAATCGGGATTAGTACCAAGTGTACAGGATGTCGGAGAATAGATTCGATTCCTGGAAGTGAGGGATTCCTGGGATGATTTGAAACAACTTTGTGACAATTTGAGAACGATGTTCGAGATTAGCGATTAAATAAAAGGGGTACTGTTTTCCGAAAGGTTGAGAGTGGAGGTCTTCGGAATTAATTAATCAGTCTTGTTAACTTTGGAATATAAATTAAGGATGGGCAAAGAAGAAGTTGTAATATCATTCAGTACTAACACAGATATATTAATTATATGTTAGCAGCTTCAAAAGTTCGAAAAAAAATTGCATATTATTTAGTTAATAGGTCGTCGACGTTTAAAACTTTGAGTGTCACATCACTCAAATATGGATGATAGTTACATTGCAAAGATGTTGGATTATTTAAATATCGTTACAAAATTTTTGCGTTTAATTAATATCGTAGTGTAATTTAAAGCAAGATCCATAGACTGTATTAACTAAACGCATATATTTTCGACGATTTATGACTTAAAACAAAAACCGAAATAAAAGTGTGTCTGGCTACGTATGACCTTTTTCACTGTGGTAGTAAACGTGTTAAAGTTCGTTTTATTCAGAATAACGTTAAGGGGACGAACATCTTTTTTTTTTCCTGCACTGTTCGATTGTTCCACAGTCTGCATCCGCAGGTCATAAATACGATACTTCTATTTGTGGCCGATAATCCTCGATGGCGGCTCAGTATCGAGCCGCGGCATCTCCCTTAATCCCTTCACCCAATTTCCCGGGCAAAACCTCGGATCGACTGTTAAGTCGATTGATCCGTAGTGGCGGTGCACACCGCCGTCATTGTGTTCCGTACACGTCTACATTACGCGCCGGTCAGAACAGAAGCCCTTAAGTGGACGCCTGTTCTCTGATCCGATTTAACCCCTCTGGTGCCTAGGTGCAGTCTCAGAGACTCCGCTGATTCTATTTTTCTTATTCTCCCCCTTTCGCTGCAGTTTCGTTGGGTTAAGTTAAATGGAAGATATTTGTACGACATGTCTGGAGAGGTACGATAGAGGATATACAGGAAATAGAGGATACAGGAGATAGAGGATATAGGAGATAGAGGGCTGAGAAGATAGAGGATATAGAAGATAGAGGACAGAGGAGATAGTTAGAGGCAGGAGATAGAGGATAGAGAAGATAGTTACAGAGATGAGATAGAGGGCGGAAGAAATAGAGGACAGAGGAGATAGAGGGTAGAGGAGCTGGTTAGAGGCAGGAGATAGAGGATAGAGAAAATAGTTAGAGACAGGAGATAGAGGGTAGAGGATATAGTTAGAGACAGGAGATAGAGGAGATAGTTACAGAGATGAGTTAGAGGACGGAAGAAATAGAGGACAGAGAAGATAAAGGGTAGAGGAAATAGTTAGAGACAGGAAATAGAGGGTAGAGGAAATAGTTAGAGACAGGAGGTAGAGGATAGAGGGGATAGCTACAGAAATGAAATAGAGAATAGGAGAGATAGTTAGAGCGAGGAGATAGTGGAAGTTCAGAAGTCTCGTAGACTGTCCTCCAAGTTTACGTCCTAAATATGATCCCTCGGTACTAGAGGGTTGAACATTCGTCCGGCGTGCGAGCGTGTGTACATTATCCCAGTCCCATGATTCGTTTCACGAGCTTCGTTAAGCCACGGTTCAAGACTTAATTGAAGGACCGGCCCGGGTCTGATGGTGGTCGCCTTTCATTACCGAGGGTGCCGAAATGTAAGGGTCGACAGGCCGACCCGGAGTCGCTTCACTGCCAGCTTAATGGTTAATGAGGGCTGCGTTACATGAATTTCTGATGTGTGCACCGGTTCATTTATACTTCTGGTTATGTTTGAACCCTTAACATCGAGTTACATTTGACAACACATCTTCGTACATATTTAAAATATACAGGGTGTTTCGAAAAAATGTCAACTCTTATGTGGAGAATTTTTACAGGTATATATTTTATTTTCCTTGAGATAATTATATATGTTTATTCTCCATCTGGAGAAGATTCCAAGAATGTGTTGACAATGATGACGGAACAATGTAGAGACTCTTTCAAGACGAAATATTGTTTGTGATTGTTCGTTTCTGTGTTTATTAATAATATATTTGTTAATATATTGTGTCAGTTTACCAGTTCTCACCGTAAAACTGTTACCTCCACACAGGTGTTACGATTCTTTCGAAGTACCCTGCATTGGGTTGTACGTAATGTTTTCGCGTTTTCCACGAGCTGTCACTATGCAATTCTATTATATAATTAATCAATAGCTATTCTTCCGTGGCTTATAGCCCAGACAAAGTATGTCGTAAACTTCATTGATACCGTGAAAGGAACCCGCTTAAAATATTATTTTACACACGACAGTAAATAACGCAATATAAAGTCAAAGGATATTATAGACGAATCCTATTGTCCAATGGATGGATAGTATATCTTCTTACACGTGGCCGTGATGCATGGGACGGCTGTATGAACGTAATATAATCGCGCGAATCCCTTTGAATTTATGTGCTTATATACACACTCCGTTTGTATTTGCATGCGTATATTGCAAAGGCGGACCCCTAATGCGGCCGAAATGAAATTACGGTGAAAAAGCACGCACGCTCGGCAAACATTAATAAGTACAATTCTTACTAAAAATGTTTCAGAAACGTAGCAGTCATTTACTAAGCTTTTACACGTTTTGCACTTTATAAAGAATATCTTTTTAAAATTACGATTAGAATAAGTAATTATTTTAATAAACATTTCAAGAAAAATAAATGTACATAAAAATACATTTAAATATTAATTCCAAACGTCCATAAATTCAACAATTCGGTCATTCACTGGTTTACCTTATCTGTCCCAATTAATAAACACTCACATACGAATACCTACGCCAAGCTGCTACTTTGAACTCTGGCAGAACTTATCCGGCAAACATTGCACGGCCAAATGAAAGAAGGAATGGCCGACGTGCACGCGTTTCCACGCGTGATTAGAAATTCTCATACTACACACAGCGTATCCCAGAACATCGCGAATTTGCATTCCAGCGAGGGACAGAAAGAGAGAGATAAAGGCGGACGTACGTACGCGTGCGTTATTAGAAATTCGCACACGGGGCACCTAAACGTGCATCTTGCAATAGGGGAACGGTTAAGTGTGTGTACGTTTTTCTGTGTGTTTGTGTATTTCTGTGTGTTTGTGAGTCGGTGAAGGGGTAGGGAGATGCCGACGACCGAGTTACCGGGTCCACGTTATCGATCTGACCACCACCACCACCCCCGTTGTCTTCTTAGGAGATACAGAGCGCACGGTCGTAAAATCGACATCGGGACAAAGGTGTTTTCGGGGCTTTGTAAGTTAACCGAGAGAAATGTCGTCTGTATACACACACCAGGGTCTCTGACCTCGCTCGAGCATCCGAACGAACGGTCCAAATTCTATTTCTATTGGACGTTTTCTTGGTTTCGGCTCAATGTCGTCGAGTATTTAAAGATACGAAGAGATAACCACCCCACATTCCTGATGCTGTTACGTGTACCAATAAGTATAAACGACTATTCTTTGTTTAGATTAACCTGCTCACTATAATTTTTTGGTGTCTTGTGAAAAAAGATCTGTTTTTCAGAAAATCAGAGAGATCAGAAAGACTATTTAACATATTTGATGTAAACTAAATATATATTTTTTTATATAAACAATGCGTTTGTTTACGATGAATAACGAACTAATGGTCACACACTAAGATCGTTCTTCTAATGTTTTTCATTTTAAGGGACACATCGAATGGATACAATTCGATTTTTTATACCTTATTTCTTTTCAAGATATCAAGGTGATCTTGAGTCTTTTCAAGGTCAGTGCATCTTTTTTTAATACATTCATGCTATTGGTCGCTGAATTCGTCCTTCCATCGAAAACATTGTTAGAATTATCGAAGAATGGAATATTCTGTAACGGGAGCATCGGATCAAGTCGAACAAACATTTGTACGAATATTTATATCGTATTCTGAAGAATTTTGTAAGTAGGTATAGTAAACGCAACAATGAATGGTCGATATGATTGGAATTCGTGATGAACGACTGCAGAGTATTAAAGAGTATCGAGTGAAAGAAGATTTGAAATGAAAGATGCCTTGTCGAGGCGTAGGTATTATCCGATAGACGGAAATTATTAGTATTCAGACTCGCAGATATTGATATTTCATTGGAGGAATGTTATAATGGGGAATACAAAAGTCATTGCAACACCAGTATATTGATTCTAAAGAACGTTAACCGTCGAAGGATTGCCGATATTGAGATTCCTGACGAGACGTAATAACTGGCATTTTATGGAATAATATCGATAACAGACCACAGAAATTATTGGATAGCAATAGTTATTCCTGTAACGACGATTATTAGAAATTATCTGTTTTCATTAGCTTCAAATCGGTATTAAATATCCATGTAATGCTCAATTTATGCGATATTCTTGATATTTCAGGCATTTCACGAACGGACGCCATTTTGTTAACTGGAGTGGAGCGCAATTTAACGTGAAACCAAGATAACGATACCAATTCCGACGTTACAAAGTGTTTTCATTCAATGAACAACCTTTGTAATTTTAATCGCAGACGATTGCATCAGAGTGATTTAATGTTAATGAATAAATTTCATTCGATATGCTCGATTCGATGATAAAAGGCAACAAGAAGGAAGCCAGCAGTAAGGTCTGCATTCTCTGGCGATAATTATTACGCCTTTGTGCAACAGGGCCGGTTGAATGAATTCAATTGCACTGTGGATGCACCACTCCGACTTCCAGCGTTAGGGTCATCAAAAGCTTCCTCTCAATGGACGTCTTAAGTGGGTTATCCTTTAAGGTTCGACGTAACACGCGTTGGCGCGGCTGATCGCCCCACCGGTTCACGGTTAGAAATGCTCCTAACCGTTATGCGAACCATATTACTAACGCTAAAGGATCTAAAATGCATTCAGACGGTGTAAAATGTACTGATAAAACGCGAATAATTAATACTTATGAAGTCAACATAATTGTAGTTGAAATTTATAGGTTAAGTTTCTTTTTAAATGAATAATTTTACATCGAATTTCATCATTACAAAATTTTGTAAAGTAAACATTCCGTTTGGTTTAGCGAAACAACTGGCAGTCAATATATTAAACTATAATTAGAAGGAATTTAAATTATTATTATTCAAAAAGTCAATCTGGATATTTCTACTGTATTGTTATTTTCATTAACATGTGTCCATCGTAAGATATTATGGTGGATTTTCTTGGTAATTGTTAAATAATTTGGGAATGAAAGGGTTAAATGAGCCTTGAGTGACCCTGTGAGAGGGCTGAATAAGTGGCTCGCGATAGGCCCATTATGCACCGCTTCTGCGGCAGCTGGTGCAAACCCGCCCTAATGCAGAGGTGCGTGCACGCGTTTGAAACGGAACCGCTCGCCCGGGCCAAATACGCGTCACGATGAAACGCGTACAGGTGAGTACCACCACCGTCACGGAACGTGCTCGTCGCTTTGTGGATCGAATTATACACGGTAGCGTGTCAGGTGCACGAAACATCAGCGCGTTCCATTATCCGGTGACTTCGCGGCGGGCAAAGGTATATCTGCATTCACCCTTTTAGATTATGTTTCACCTAAATTCGTGTAACAATATCTTCTTAGTTTGTCACAATTGCCTCTAAATTTGTATCGAAATAAGAATTCTATGATTTTTTTTATGAATTTTTTAATGCCACAGGGAATGATCGGTTAGTGTACATTCGTAGCACGGGGATAGGTGGTTCGCGATGACAATTATTTTTTAATCAGAATTATAGGATGATTCAGAATGAGCCTGAGAAAATTTAACGAATTGTGTGTGATCATTTTAAGTGAAAATATCTCTGTTCAGAAATATTGATAGATTGGTCGATGATTTGATTTGCTTTTATGGAAGCGATACTAACAATATGTTCGATAATATGGGTCATGACATGAACATATAACAATGATAGTTTCCGTATACAGCAACTCATGCAATGCCTGTGCAATACATTGTCGATCTACTTGATATAAATGCAATAATTGGTTACTGATGCATTCACTCACAATATTAATGCTGAAAGATAGAAACAAAGTAACGATAATAGCCTGGTTGATCATATCATTTTATATATGAACCTCGTGCCAACGAAGGCTTCGAACAACTGTCAGAATGTTTACTAAAAAATAACAACAATTAATCTAAGATGGGTAATTCATGTAACTTGGTCATCCCAAAGACTCGTAAATTATCTCTTGTAGGAAAACAGACATTGAATGAATTAAATGATAGAATGATTGAAAAATGAACGAAAAAAGCAGAACTTGCTTAAAAAAAAAACAAAGCAAACATGGATATAAGGATAATCAAATGAGACAATAAATAAGAGTAGCTAAATATAACTGAACAAGCACGATCGTATAGTTGCTACAGACATACCCCATAAAAACCGTGTAATCATTTTTAAAAATATTTTTTCACAACAGTCCCATGAATAATTTTATACGATCGAGTTACACAAATCACCCTGTACAGATACGCTGTCGGTCAGAACTTCAGAATCACATTGTATCCTAACGAAATTCAGTGATTTCTTATTAGACAATTATAAATAATGATATATTCAACATACAAGCGAAAATTGAAAGAATACAGGAATCACTATTAAACCCATTTGCGTCAGTAGTACCCTTATACCACGTTCGAGTAACTGAAATATCAAGTACTATACAGAGTGTCCCAAAATGATGGGACAATCCTTAACATGCATATTCCTGATGCAAATACAAATCAAAAAGTCCTTTATCATTTTGTAATCGGAAGCTCCGTTTCCGAGATATTAGCAATTAAACGAACCCGAATCAGCTGAGCGGATGGCCACAAGTACGCGCACACGTGTCGCCAACCGCTCAGCTGATTCGGGTTCGTTTAACTGCTAATATCTCGGAAATGGAGCTTCAGATTACCAAACGGTAAAGGACTTTTCAATTACTATTTGCATAAGGAATGTCCCATCTTGTGGGAACATCCTGTACACTTGAATTTGGATTAAAGAAACCTTATGACAAGGGCATGTTCTACTATCCATAATGCAGATGGGTTAAAAGCACTATCTACGATCTGAAGTATGACCAGGAACTACCAAAACATGCGATCCCAAACTTCCATCCAACAGCGTATCCCCTCCCCCACCTAGGTACCCTCAAACTTACCACATGGGATCTATGTCTCTTCTCCTTAGAATGATGCTTAGCGTGATGCTTGCTGCTTCGGTGCGGCGGATAAGTGTGATAAAAGATAAGGTCGAAGCAAGGCTGGCGTCACCTGACCTCCGCCATGTTGCACTTCGACATCCCTATCTGCTGCGCGTTCTGATGATTCTGATGCCCGGGCACGGTCAGATTCGTCGAGCACTTGTTGTGCAACTTCCTCGACTTACTCGAGCTTCTGGTCGACTTCTCATCATTCTGCGTCGCGTTTTCCAACGTCAAATTGTTCTCGTCCAGATCCACCGCGAATGCTATACGATGATGAGGCGGTACTATCTTCACATTGGACCCGATAGGTGTCACGGTGGTAGCTGGGTCCAGTTTGACCAGGGCCGCTTGCAATTCCAGGGCGTCCATGTTGCTCCAACAGTGATCAAACAATCCACGTGATCTCTTCGATTCGCTACTCGATCCTAAACGTTTATTTCGCTGAACTGTCGTCGTTGATGACGTCGCGTGAAAACGTCAGCTCTTCCATCTGGGGCAACAACTGGCCCACGTTCCCAAGCTTCTCTATCCTATCCACACCAACCTGTCACTTCCCCTTCACGTGGATATTTTCGGCAGCAGCACGGCACCATAGAGAAACAGCTTGACCAGTCGATCCTCTTCCGTCCGAGTCATCACACAAAAATGTCCGAGACTTATTTTTAATCCCGCGGATGAACGCCGTTTTTTCGTTGGATTCTCTCACTGACTCGCGGAACCCACTTCGATTCCCACCACGATGATACTGATCGCGGTTTTGATCATCGATAAATGAGTTAGAACACACGCTTATCAGCGATGGTCTGACTTCTCAGATCACTCTAACTACGCTCTGGAAGAACAGATGACGTTGGACTCACGAGAATGAATGAACGTTCTTGGTGATGTCTAAATGGTAATTTGGAGCTTCACTTTTGATCTTCGGCGAATGGAAATGAACTCCGTTCGAGATGAACTGTGTTGATCACTTGGGAGCTACACTCTGGAAGGAAAATGAGGATGGATTTTTGCGGAAGTAATGAACCGAGACTCGATTCGAACTGCGATACAGGGGGTTATTTTGATTATTGTTAGGGTAAGGTATGATACTTTTGGAGCATCAGTTGCAGGCTGCACGCGACTTCCGGAGAATGGTATGCACCTTGGACTCCAGGGTACGTGGATCGTCATTGTGATCGTTTAAGTTCGCTGACGCGGGATCGCGTGTCTGCCCTGAGACTCGTTCGCGAACGATCTTTAGGATTTACTGCCCGGCCTACTTGTGTTTTATTGTTCTGACCGTGTTCGAAGTATACGGTACATCCAATAAAGGAGTTTATGTTCGTCACGGGGGTGGAGGGGCTGCTGGTGGTATGCGATGGAAAGCTCGTTATGCGTGAACTTTACGAGAAAATATAGATCCACTACTTTACGTTTTTACTACTGAACGCTTTTCTTTTATTATTATCAGTAGACACGAATTCGAATACGAAACTTTTTATACTAGAGTAAACCAACCAGTAATTGACTGCATACCAGTGAATGACTATTATGCAAGAAATGTCAATTATAAATATAAAAATTATTAAATGTTTATAAATGAAGCGTTGTTGCACTTTTAATATTCTATATTTTTAGTTTAGGTTATTAAGGAAACATTAATAAGTACAATTCTTATTAAAAATATTTTAGAAATGAAGCAGTCATTTACTGGGCTTTTGCACTTTTTGCACTTTATAAATAATTATTTAAGAATTACGATAAGAATAAATAATTATTTTTATAAAAGTTTGTAAGAAATAAATACATTGAAGTATTAATTTCAAACGTTCAGAAATCCAACAATTCGGTCATTCACTAGTTTAAAGTTGATTGTCAAGCGTAGACGTATTCGATTATAAGTGACTTCGAGTGCTTAGTTTGCTTAGGATTAAAACAACATAAGGATATTACCCTGAACATTCTCATTCCAGTCGACATGTGGCCCGCAAAACAACGACGCGAGTCTAAAGTAACCTAATTTGCTAATAGAAAATAATGTTTCAATTCAAACATTCAAAATTCAAAAGTAACACATTAATCTAGTTTGTTAATGGAAAAAAATGTTTCAATTCAAAAGTAACAAATTAATCTAGTTTGTTAATGGAAAAAAATGTTTCAATTGAAAAGTAACAAATTAATCTAGTTTGTTAATGGAAACATTTTTTCAAGAAAAGTTTATTGTATTTGGGGGATAATGCCTGTATCATTTCACATTGAGTCACCCTGTATATACGACGTGTGTGTGTATGTATAGTGTCGAGTATTAGAAGGCAGAAAATTTGCATGGAACAGTCTGCATGGTACCACAGAGACGTGGGCTTTTTTTCGGAAAAAGAAGGGGTGACGGAGGGGGGTTGGTTTCGAAGGAAACTTGAGACGTCGACGCGTAGTCGTGGGCGGATCTGGCTTGTGGATCGCCGCGGAAATCGTTCAATGTCGCAGGTAAATCGATAGGGATCGAGAAACGTCGACGAGCTAACAAGCTTGCGAGAAGAAAGTGTTTCCGTCGCGTCATCTCTTTGTCGGGATTTTCTTAACCCTTTGGGTACATTTGATGAAGTTATTTTAGACAATAGTTCCTATTGACTCACCCTGTATATACATTGTAGGAGACTACAATGCTTTGACCAGAGCTGTAACAATGTTTACTCCAGAAAAAATCACAGTACAAAAGAAACCACCAAAAAAAGTCTAAATAATATTCTCTTCGGACAAAAGATCCCCTAACAAGGTCACTTCTGATGTGATTCAAGGTATGAACAGGTCTTCAATTGTTCCATTCGAGTAGAATCCTCGAAATAAAGCTGCAGACGGATCCATTCGTCGGGTATCCCCTTCTTTCGCGTTGTCCTTGAATCAACTTCAGGACGCAAGGTTTCGCGCAATTAAGAACGCCTATTCCGTGGATCGTCTATTCGCGTCCGGTCGCGGAAAAATTTTTATACCCTCTTTATGGAGCTTTATCTCGCTTTATGTTCGAAAAAACATGTGTGTGTGTGTACAAGTATGGATATTCGTGAAAGGAATCCCAAGGGCACTGGGCTCCGGGCTCCGAAAGGACGGTCAACGCACTTCGGGAATCTCTTTGTGTGATTCAGCCGCGGTTTCTAAATCGTTTTCAGAAAGCATCGACCGCCCTGACTGGCCTGTTATACGCCCACCAGCAAGGATATGGTACACTTCGTGGAAATGATCCCGAACGTGATTCTGAATTCGAAGTATGTACCCGAATGTTAAGGCACTGGGACTAAAGGGCCGACAGGAATACGAACTATGAAGCTTTTCGACACACCACTTGGGCTTGCACGAATTATTGTCTTAATGCTGGTTCCCCTATTCAATCTTGGTGATTATTTGGACGTGGAAGGGAACGACAACAATATTTGTGAACGTTAATTAACCCACGGAAGGTGAATGGCATGGATGCTGTGACCTACAACGAAAATTTTGTTGTACACATGTAGTTGTAAAAATTGAAAGTCATATTTATGTTCTTTAGAATAAAGAAGTCAAATGGTTGTTTTCCAAAATAAAATCAAAACGTTTATAACAAGTATTTTATTTTTTTACATCACGAGTATACTTGTTATTAGCGAAAGTGTGGTCATTCCCTAATGACGAGTATACTCGTCGAACACGGTTAAAGGGTTAAGGTCGACGGAAACCATTTTGTAGAAATTCAGTTAGAGCAATGGGCTTCGTAGGGGACATTTTTTGGGGGGATTTTCCGATGTCTTAATGAATACAAATCGATAAGAATGGCAATGATTCGAGTTCACTGTACTTACAGATACAATCCTATAGTAACAGAGTTATAAAATAACAGCGAAAAATGTCTAGATTCGAATTTATGAAGAAAGAAGTAAAGAGTGGGATGGGTAAAGCCGTTGCGATTCAATCGAAGCTTGCGCTAATGAACTCGATGAACATCCATCCCAGCTACTTTTGATGAAATTTCTAATTATCTTACCTTCTGGAAACTTACTTTTTCTATCCGTTCCTCTCTCGTAATTTTTCCCCGTTAAACAAACAGTCGTAACGACCGAGAGAAACTTTTTAAATCCGTCCGACTATCGGTCCGAGTTCTTAACAAGAAAATTGTTCGCCGACCATGAAATAAATTCGTAATTCCCTGATATATACTGACAATATGCAGCAAATATTTACCGTCGAAAAACATTAGTTTTAGCAAAGGGAATGATCATCGAAATTTCGATCATTGTAAAAGTGAAGTACATAATATAAACGTCATAACATAAATAAGTTTTTCAGAGTATTAAGAAAACAAAGTCAAAAAAACGGAATAAATCCGAATTACTGAAACGAAGAAAGGAATAAGAAGAATCAGAAGGATCTAGGACGAACTTTACTTTCAATAAGATCGTCTGCTCGAGGTCACTACCCTCACCAAACAGAACAGCGGGCGTGGCCTCTTAATAACGATAAAAATTCAACACGGTGTACAGAATAATTCAGAAATAGTTCAGCAGAATGCAAGTTTATCGTTGTTTATCGTGTTCTTAAAATTGTTTCTGAAACGCAATTTCGTGTGCACGGGTTCTTTGAGCTGAGAATCAAGTGAAAAAAATTGTGACAAACACTATTTGCAGCGCGAATGACGTAAGCAATCTCGAGGTGTGTCTAGCTACAATGAAAGAAGAGAAAAAACATACTGTCCAAGATTCGCCAAGAACGTACAAAACGCATGCAATGCACAAACTGGTAACCAGCCGGTGGTGTTCGAACACACGAGCATAAAAAATGGGGTGTACACAATATGGCGGTGGTGTGTCGATGGGCGGGCTATTTGAAAGACCTACAATGAAGGAATGCGGTGACTCAGCGTGATTTTACTTAAGAGACAACAGACTTACGGAACCATGTTTTCGTTCGGACCTGTTTCGTAATTCTGAACGGAACGCCACTTTTGAAACGGCCTGTCTGTTGGGGAATCGACATAGAAACGGTAATCCGCGAACATAACTTTAAAAAAAAAATCGTATTCGATTAAACTATAGTACTTACAATAGGTTCGAAGAGATTCAGAATACTATTAACGATAGGTGTTACTATGTTAAAGTGGTATTTCTAACGGATTCTTTGACCCCCGAACTATTTTAACGGAAATATTATAATTCCTGTAATAATTAGTATATTATTATTAGTAATTTATTATTAATCTGTGATGTAATTTATTTAAGTAGAACGAATCTGTTATCGAGAATTATTCAGGTTTTTCTAAGTTAATAGAACTCCATTTAACACGTTCATCGCCACAGTGAAATAAGTCGTGCGTAGCCAGACGCACTTTACTTCGTTTTCAAGTCATAAATCGTCGAAAGTACATGCGTGTAGTTAATAGAGGCTGTTTGTTTTGTTTTAAATTAAACTGCAAGGTTAATTTTGCGCAAACATTTTCTAACGGTACTTAAATAAATGTTTTCATAAGAAGATCCTGTTTCTCTTCATTCACCCAGTGATTCCAAACTTTTGACCGGTACTGTATACTTGTTGTGCCAGTTCGGAGATACAGTTCGTCGTTCAAAGTTACAACTGTGTATTCTCTGAGACTCCCGTGGGTTTCGAATAACATTGTAACTCCACAGAATTTCTTGACGCCACTGTTGAATCGCCCTGTACTATCCCACCGATATTAAACGTCGAAATAACAGGCCGTTGACGCGTGTCTTCTATCAAAACCCACGATTATTTTCGCGATTATTCGCGCTTTCGTTTTTTCTTCCCCACATTTTTCGATGCTTTGCTCACTGTCCGCCACGTTCCGCCGTTGAACTTAAGTGGGGTTACAGGACGGAGGACATTTCTTATTGCCGCGGTAATACCAGCCGCGTAAGTGCCAAGTGCAAGCTCCAGGATTACCTGGTGTGGAGATCCGCGCGGGCAACAGCCAATAATCGTGTAATAACGAACTCGACCGCCGGCCTGGTTCCCTTATCCCGCGACTGTATCTCTGCAACGACGTTTTCCCGCCGGAGCCTGTATTTCAAAACCGAGCTGATAATCTCCGCGGTCGATCGGCGCACGCGATTAAACTAGTGGTTCCCGATAAATGCTCGTTGTGCGGAACAGTTCGTCGTGGGTTATGTTATTTTCGAAGAACGTGGAAATACATATAGAGAACGTTGAAATACGTGTCCAGGATTTTTGAACGCGACTGACTACCGTAAAGTCTCGATAACTGCGCGGAAAGGCTTCTACGTTAACTGTGGACGCGTCATCCCTACCACTGGGGGATCCCCCGTAGAATCAGTGAAGCGTGTAATTTATTAAGCAGACGGCATTCCCTTCACGAGCAAACTGATTTTTTTTTTTTAATGATTAAACGCGCCGTGTCGATGAGACAACATTAATAAAATTTTCAGCTACCTTGACTCTAACTCTTAGCTTCTCTTTCTTCCTCATTCGCTGTTCTTTTCTGTGCCCGCAGCAGGTGTGTGTGCGCGCAGTTACGGCGGGATGCGCGAGATCGGACAGAGAGCAGTTAAAGTATGGCGGAACTGTTGTTCGAACCTCCTTTCCGTGCACGGTAAATATTAAACTTGGTTTTGGTGGTTGTACTCTTCTTACGAGCATATAGCATGGTACAAAAGTAGAGACATACCGTTGTCTAACGCGGTAAAAAAATCGAGACATATTATTGTATAAAATAATGTTCTTAAAACACGTTTTGGATGGTAACACAGTCTCGACACACAGCCTTCTTGTAACCCCGATTACTCATATGCACTGGTTCGCAAGAATTTTAGCCGAATCTATAGGGAATTTCCCTGTGTATGAATAATGAAAGCGGTTACTATGGAGTTTCCATATAACACGGCACGAACTAACAGCGTTATAGGAGGGTTGCCTTCGCCGAGAGACTAGTACAACCTTGGCCCTAAGTGATGCAGTGTCCAGAGGGTACGAACTTCAACCGTTGGCTCGCAACTTTCGGCTTGCGAGTAATATTTCAACGGGGTAATACGAACGGTGAAGGTTAATATTCCCGATTCTTCTGGAAATTCACAGCGATGGTTATCCCAACCGAAAAAAAACTTCATATAAACAAGCTTTGCCAGACGTTACTGTATTATTCCCCCTTAAAGCTTCCAAAGCTTTCATGTAATATTAGAGTTCAAGACTGAAAACTTCATGTTAACTTTTTAAGGCTTCGAAAAAGCCTCCTACATCACTTCACTATATGTAAAGACTCGAGCGCTAAACACTCGAGCTTTCACGGCTCAAGGTTCAAACCTTGAGGGTTCTAGTCACTAGGATTTGAACCGCGACTCGAGCTATTAAAGCTCAAGACTCGAAACTCATTTTAACAGCGCTACTTTGAAGCAATCTCTGTTCACAAACCCACCGCTACTCTCTGTTCCTCTCGTTTATGTATCCGACCGAACGCTTTCTTCGCGGCGCGAACGACAGCCTCTGAGTGAGTCATGCACGAGCATTCGCCGCGCGCAGCTGGAATCGAAAACATACACACCACAGGAGCATTTATCGGGCCACACTAGTGCACAGACTTTTACGCCCCGTGTGTATTTACGAGCGTGTTGCAGTCGAATCGGGTTTTGTCCGTCGTAGAAATCGCGATTCCGTGGTATTAAGTCCGGATTAAATCGTTAGGGGCCTGGACGTAGGGGCTTCCTGATTGGTGATTACGATTCGTCATTTTCAACCGCGAATCGTTACCTGGTCATTAAGGAACGGACGTTCGTTTAACCGGGAATAACGGATAACGATGATGTTAATGATGATTTAGTGGGAATGCTATGTCTTCGATCAGAGACTAGATTAGAGACAGGCAGAATCGATCAGTAGATCGCGGATCACGATTCGTCCTAATAGGAAATATTTACAAACCGTTACAGTTTTATTTAAATAATGAAAAGGTAGCATCCATTTCTCCGACAAGATGCAGATAAAGAAACTTTGATTTACGAAGGTTATGACGCACTTAAATATAGTTCAACTTTTGTTTAGCACAAATTTGTTCCTAAAGTCCAAAGAAAGTCTTGAAATTTCGTGGCGACACTTACGTGGGAAATCCTGTATAATACAGAATTCTGTGTTATCAACAGAATACAGTAAACCCTCGATGAGTGCTCTCCTTGTCAATACCGAGGAGCCTTCGAACACTCATCGAGGATTTACTCTACACTCACGAACAACAAAATTCCAACTGCTTATCCACCCATATGTCATCGAATTACTCGAACACAGACCTGAATCACCCTCTCTATGTACATCTAACCCGCCTGCAGCTCCCTTATCAGCACCATTCCAACAAATCCCCCTTCTCCGCCATCATGGAGGTCGAAAAAATCGTAGAACGACACGGCTACAACCTGAACTAATTCATTGCACGCAAATGTATCGATACCGTTGGCCGATATATCCTGTCCAAGAAATTGACAAATCGTACCCAGAATATTTCTTACACTATCTACTCCATTGCGCTCGGAGAAAGATAACGGCACGCGTTCCGTCCAGTTACCTATCTTGGCGCACACACGGGACGGTAAACCACGCGATTATATCGCGACGATAGTAAAGTTTTCAGAGTCGAACGAAGCAAGCTTGAGTCTGGTTCCCCATTATACCCAGCATTATGGATCGTTAAGTCGAACACACAACGACGTATCCGCTGAATCCCTCGGAAAACTCTCTCCACCCAGTCCATTAGCCGTGGGTCTTTGTGACCATTTCGAACAGGGGATTTTAGGGTTTTTTCACGACCACCGGTAAGTGTATTAAATATATGTGCAATTTCAGAAATAAGAAATATCAAATAATGGAAATGCAGAAATAAGAAATGTTAAATAATGCAGATTCAGAAATAAGAATTTCTTGTTACTTAAATACCATATATTTCTTTCTGTGATTTTCCAATTCTAAACCCTTCGCCTGATTTATACACGTTGCACCCAGTACATCGAGCAAGAAGAAACGTTTCGTCCTTATTCATCGGCTTCGAGCGACCGATCGTATCGACCAGAATGGAAATACTTTTCAAATCTCAAAGCACGAATTTACATTCGGCATTTTTCAACTATTCATGAAAGGCAACGTAGCAACAAACGACTGAATGGCAAGAGCTCCACTCGTCGTGGATGATAATCGAACGTCATCAAACCGAGTGCTCTCGTTCCGAAGAATATTTCCGGAACCACGGTAACAATCCTCCACGCGATCCAGCCACGATATCAAACTTTCCTTAATAACCGGCGGAATATAACGTTTGCTTGTGGAATTGAATCGAAACAATGCCTGGCAATCGGAAAAGTCGGCTTTCTCAGCGCTTCGATAAGTTAATGGCAACTAGTACAACTCTTGTTATCTGTCTGGTAGTTGTTAAGAAGCGATTTGGGGATTGGCCGATGGATACTATTCGCTAAATTGATGATAAGAAATGCTGGTCGATATCTGTTGTTCGAGGGACAAACACTGTCAATTGTAAAAGCAATACATGAATTAAATTTTCTCCGCCCTTCCAACGCCAGGATACCTTCCAGTACCCAACGAACCAATATCTGACAGTTACCTCAAACACCATTCTCAAACTTTCACCAATTCCTTAACAACTCCCTCCAACGATCACTAATAAACCACATCTGATTCCTTCAAACGTCTATCACTCAACGCTCATACCCAAAATCAGGCGCAAGATCATACACCAAAGTGTCCTCCAATTACCGCAAAAAATCTTACCAGCCCCTAAAAAATCACTCGTAGCCATATGCTCCGAACTCCAAGAACGTCTATTAAAATACTCGAATCTCACCCGCGATCTCTATAAATCACGTATCAAACTACTCCCCCCAAAGTCCTCCGAAAGAGGGTTAGCTAAGTTAGCTACCTTCGGTAGGGCACCCGTCACCATAAATCATTTCCCACCCAGCCAGCACCTAGGAGGACTACTCGACATCTCGGGCAACTATCTTAACTAGGCGACTATTGGGTCAGGTTCACATTGATAGAATAAATGATAAAGTAGCTAGCCCTAGTACTTAGGGGAGCGAAAAGAATAGCGAAAAGGTTATCCCTCTTGGGTATTACGGTTAAGCTACTCTACCACTTACTCCACCAATGTAAACCTAGCCTTATATCTCGCGGTTCAATCGACACCCAGGAGCACGCCCCGCGACATTTTCCCGAAACATCGAGCCGATGTAACGGCCCCACAGAATCAGCTCGGTCAGAACACGATGGACGTTCTACGAACAGCAGCAGCAACTATTGTTAGAGATCGTCGACACGCGAAGAGGGCAACGAGAGCGAACCTGGCTTTTCCCACACGCGACGATCGTAGTCAGGTCGCGCGCGGGCGCACGATTGGCACACACGGCATGCATACCTGAGGGCGACACCACGTCGCGTCGTCAGGACGCGAATACGGGACGCGGAGTGATCGTAAACGCGTTCGCCTGCAGCCTGCAGCGTGGACGACGACCGGAGAACACGATTTTCCACGATTCGATAAGTCACGCACTGTTCGCGGTCGAATCGCAAAATTTCGTCGAGCAATAGAGAGAATCGCAGGATCCTCTAGTCGATGGGAGACGTTCGAGAGTCTAGCAAGAGCCAAGACCGTCTAGGAAGACTCCAAGAGCGTCTAACAGGACCTCAACAGCGTCTACGAAGACCCCAAGAGTGTCTAACAGGACCTCAAAAGCGTCTACGAAGACCCCAAGAGTGTCTAACAAGATCCGAGAGAGTCTAACAAGACCCCAAGAGAGTCTAACAAGACCCAAGAGCGTGTCTCATGTGACCACCGTGTTCCAATCTCTGAAACAGGGTCTCTAGCGCGCGTTCGATCCACGACGACTCCGCCAGGAAGACCTGGACCAGCTTTTCCACTCTGTGATGTTCACACCTTCTTCCCCGTCAGGATATCCTCTTCCCTGCCGCGTTGTCTTCTCTACTCTCGAACACACAACTTAACCGAACCGTCGCGTCGAATGGGTCACGGAATACGATTTTCTCCGCACAAAAATTCCCGGAAGCGATTCCACTGCACGCGATCGAGAAGGACGACGAACACACGTTTCAGGGTGACGCGTTTTTCGACGCTCGAGAGAGCACCACGACACTAGACCCGCTGGACCAACCCGGAGTCCACGATCCTCTGACTCCTTCCCTTCGCCGTGCCTCTCGTCTCCCCCGTACTGTGTATACCGCCGATCAACCACCCACCGCCTTCGTCCCTCGACCCCCCTACTCTCTCTCTCTCCCTACCGCCCCTAGAATATAGTAGAATGCGGGGAGTTACTGGGGTGGGATCAATATGAGGTTGAGCGAACGCGGGAAATTCGCGCGCAGGTCCTTCTCCACCCTCCACCCGTGCACGCTACACCACACGCTAGAGACTCCCTGCCGCGCAGCACCCCCGAACCCCCTCCTCCGTCCACACCCTCGCCGGGCAGTCTGTCCTTCTCTGGCCTGAAGACGACTGACACACGGTCGGCTCTTTGGCCACCCTCTTTCCCCGACTTTTCCCACTCTAAGAAGTGGCGCCGTTCTCTGTCGCACCCTAATAGCAGATCGTCGTGTCTCTGTTCACGATACGCGCAACCCCACCTTCCGAGAGAGGGACAGGTAGAGGTTTCCAGCGCGCTACCTCTCCAGATCCAACTAGTCTTCCAAACCCTCACCTGATCTCGTCAGCTGCCTACTCACTCGCCGCAGCTCTGACTCACATCCCGAACCTGTTTTCCACTCTACACGAATAGAGACAGCACCCTGGTTAGAGGAGGCTCGAGGAGCTTTTCTTCCTTTTTGGGCGATTCTGTAAGCTACTGTACCTACCCCCCCCCCCCTGAAACTCGACCCCTAGAGCACAATGTCCCTAGGGAGGAGGGCGGTGCACAGTGGTGGATTCGTGCTATCAAACACGGCTAAGGCCCTGGGGGGGGAAGTAAGAGGGACTAGGGATTCGCGGACGAATGATTTCGGGGGATATTGATTTTCCGGAAGACTCCGTGGCGGACACGCTTTTCACTTTTCTTGGCGAAGCTCGCCGTGGAGGGTCGTGGAGATCGAGTGATCTCGTGGCGGATCGATGCGTTTGGGAGGATTCTGGATGGATCGAGTGATCTCCAGGTCGATCGAAGCCTTATGTAGGATTCTGGATGGATTGAGTGATCTCCAGGTTAATAGAAAAGGTTGGAGGATTCTGAATGGATCGAGTGATCTCCAGATCGATCGAAACCTCATCTAGGATTCTGGATGTATCGAATGATCTCGAGGTCGATCGAAGCCTTATGTAGGATTCTGGATGGATTGAGTGATCTCCAGATCAATAGAAGCGTTTTGAGGATTCTGAATGGATCAAGTGATCTTGAGGTCGATCAATTTTATTCAAAATTTTTTTTGTGCAGATTCAATACCGAAAGGACACGGAAGGATTTTTCATCTTGTAACTACAGCGAATTTCCACCGAGTGAAATTTTCACGAACAACGGGGTAACACGTGCCGCCGTGAATTTTTCAGGCGACTTTTGTAAAATTCCAGCTGCCGAGGGCCATCGAGATATGGCGTCGGAAATTATTTACTCGACGTATATCTTTGTACACGGACACGGCTCTGTAAAACACTGGAGGTAAATTCCGTCGAGAATAGTAATGAAAAAAATGTTCCGAGCACGATTACTCCGTTCTCGAAATTATTCTTTTCACATTTTTCCATGAACTGCGTCACGTGAAATGATGCAACGATAGCAAAATATATATCGCGTATTATAGGACGATGATAATAAAATGTGTTTGCGTACTTTTATCCGATCTGTGAATGTTTATCCTCTGGATGGAAACTTATTTGAGTTACGTGTAGATAAAGTTATCCATTTCGTAAATATTTATTCTGTGGATATACGGTGTTTTGTTAATCGTAAGAATGATTCAGAGATGAATGTAGCGAATGAAGATTTTTAAGAAAAGAAATATACAGATTCGTGAACTTAATAAAAGAATTCTACGTTAACAGTTCGACAAATATGAATAGCACGTACATTGCTAGGAGGCTCGATTATTTAAATAACATTACACAATTTTTGCGTAAAAAATCAATATCGCCTAAAATGAAATGTGTTTGGCCACATACGTTCTTTTTCAGTGTGGCAAAGATAATTTTTTAAGGTAACATAAATTAAATACGGGTCGGAAATTATATGCATATTTTATAAAACAATCTGTAATTGAAATTCTGCAAAAATTACAACAAAAGTTAAAAATGATCTACTGTCAACCTAATATTCTGTTTGCTTGCAAAGTACTTTGGATATATATTATATGATCTTTGGATAAATTTGTTTTATCGAGGATTACATTACAATAGTGAGATCAACGCTGAATACACATTGCAGCGATGGTAAATAACGGAAACCCTCTGATTGCATCGGATTGAATGAAAATTATACGAATGATTTATTACTGGATACATAATGACAACTCCCCCGCGTTCATGGCGAACCGTGAACTTTAAGAGCCGACGAACCACCGTGTTCTCTGTTCAAATAACTCCGCAGAGGGGGGGGGGGGATTAAATGAAGTTAGATTACATTTACGGAATTACCACCCACGCGCTTCTGGGAGCCATTTCCACGAAAATCCACGTTAAACATTACAACAGTGAAATATCAAGGTAAATATCCATTGGGTGGTATAGTACCATTTGTCTCCATAGGAAATTAAACAACGTTCACGTGAAACATTTTTTTGCATTCTGAATAGTTCGAGAAATAACAAGGTATATATATTTAAACCAAATACACTGTAGACCAGTGGTTTCCAACCTTGTCTGACTTGCGCACAACTTAACAGCCAACTTTACTAAACTGCATCCCCTAATATTACAAAAATGGTCATAATTTATACATAAAATGAGAAAATTCATTTCTTCAGGCTCAGATTCAGCCCGTTTTAAATATGTTAAAAGGGACATCCTGTATAGCCGCTGCTATTTTGAATTCTTTTCGCGTACCCCTAAAACATCAATCACGTTCCCCAAGTGGAGAACCGCTGATGTAGACGCACAAAATTCCCCAGATCTAGTAATAACCACTCCCCGGTTGAGGCTAACCGTTTTTAACCGCCTCGTGGGGGGGGGGGAATTTCTCTCTCTCGCTGGTCCTCTCGGGGAATAAATGAGCCCTTCCCGCGCGGACGACGTCGTCCACGATGAGATTCGAGTGGTGAATTGGAATCCGGCCAGAAAAACGTAAATGAATGACGTCACCAGCCAGCCACTGGCCCGCCACGAACCTTCGTAATTGCAGTATTATCGCAAACGAGATTAAGGCCGAGCAGGGTTCGAATGTGACAGATGAATTCACAATATCCGCCACCCTGTTATCGATATAACAATAGATAAACAGATTTTAAGAGGGCTGGCAGCATCTGTCGCCACCCCCGCATCTATTAGCCTGATGGGAAAGGAATGATGGATTGCTGTTCAGATTTTCCAACGTGTCGTCATTCGATGCAGGGTGCATCTGAAATTGCGGATACGATCGAAAACGGGGGTTGATTTTTTTTTGTGAAAAATTGCGATACGATCAAGAAGGGGAAGTGGGAGGAAGATTTTATATATGGACTTTAAACTGTTTGGCTTGGAATGAGATATCGGATGTAATATCATTTTTACATTATATTGAAAATTAATTGACTTAGAACGAAATAATTTTTATCATCGCAAACGAATGGAAAATATTGATACGGAAAACATGTAAAATGTAATTTATTTAAAAAAGGATGTGGACTTAATTACAACCTGGCTTTGCAATTCAGATGTAACCTATTTTCGATGATTTATGACTTTAAAACAACGAAACACAGTGTGTCTGGTTACGTGCCGCCTTTTTTCACTGTGGCTGTCAACGTGTTAAGTGTTCCGCGTCATCGGAGGGGGGTGGTCGGGAGGAAGGGAAACGAGAGAAAGGGGCTGCGGGTGGTTTTATGCGCGAGTGTCACGATTCGAATGAAGTTTTACGACTCCATTTTATCGATCGATCGTTGCGCCTCTCGTTGAGTGAAAAGATTGCGGGCGGCTGTTGACGTGTGTATTCACGTTGCACGGTGAAAAAATGAAGCATTGTATGAAAAGTATTTTTTTTTTTGCTTTTAGATTTTAGCAGATTATCACTTTCCTCAATTGGTTTTCAACTCTGGTAAAGCGTCACGGAAATACTGGTGCGGCTGATCAATATTAATGAAACAATCTATACGGAGGGTGTTACTAGGTTGGGGTAGTACAATCGGGCAGGTGATTCTGTAAATAAAAACAACTCGAAAAAGAATAATAAACATTTCAACGAATTTGAAAATCGTCTGGATATCCACCCCAAGCAATTGAACAGAACTTAGCTAGCACGTCTGTACATTGCATTCTGTTTCTACTGACTACCATGTGACGAATACACGATTTTCAGATCGTAATTTTCGAATTCGATATTTTCACAAACAAAACAAATATATTCTTTTTTTTTTTCGGCTTCTTTTTTCTTATAGAATCACCTCCTGTCCGGTTATACTACCACATCTGAGATACCCTGTATGAAGTATTAAAGATACAATTAAAAAAAAATTATTATTACAGTCAATGTTTCAGAATGAAATTTCTATTATTTTTTACAGTTTCGAGAAACGACCGTCAAGTATTCAAAGTAGCGTACTGAGAACACATCGTGGATTCGTTATTCCGTCAACAGCATGGCAAAACAGCTGAAATTAGAAGCGAAATTAATGGCTCTCGGAGTTTAAATTAAGAGGTAATCTCTCTATCCGCCTTCATTAATTAAGAATTCGCAACGGAGTGTGCACCGAATGCCCATCAACGGGTACGCGACCTGCATAGAACGCGTGTTGCGCTCACCTACACACGCGATGCTCGGAACAGAGGGATAATCGGAGCGGTGCATTGCGTAATGTAACCGGCTACCTGGAACCACCATGATCTGGGGGATGGTTCTGACTATCATGGAAGATAGTAGGTACTGTTTCCGGGCCATCCACGAAACGAGATCATTTATGCCTCCGTGTTTAATGAGTTGGTTCGAACGGGAGTTCTGGAAAAACGTGGGATTGTTTTCAGTTGTATCATTGAGTATAGTGATTCAACTGAAAGGTATTGGGCAAAGGTTGATTTTAGCTGCATTATTGAGTATAGTTGCTTGATTAAAGATATTGAATACAATCTTAGTTATATTATCATGTATTTGACGAAAGATAGTAAATCGAGGTTGAATTTAGTTCGGTCGATTAAAGATATTGGAAACAGTCTTAGCTAGATTAGAATAGTGATTGAAATTAAGATATTGCATGAAAGTTTATCTTAACTATATTATTCAGAATAGTGATTCGACTAAAGATACTGTACAAGGGTTGATTTTAGTTACAATAACTACGTATTTCGGTGATTCGACTGAAGGTATTGAATAAAGATTCATTTTAGCTATATTATCAAGTATAGTGATTCAAATAAGGATATTGAATAAAGGCTCGTCTTTGAATGAAGATTCGTGGAATACGACAGTAAAGTTTAACCAAGCAATTTAGGAGCACACACTGTATAATCCTCATCTTTCTTTCTGCGCAGAAAGAAATCCAGTCGATTTACGACCATCCAGATGCATTTCTGCACGCCCCTTTAAGCGGCTTATTAGAGTGGTGAGAAAAAAAAAAAAGAAAAAAGATAATGTACGCGAGATGAAAAGCCGCGATAAAGTTACCTTCCGAGGTGAAGCATAGTATTATAATAATCCCGAGGTATTAATCGGAGAGCTAATTACATGTTTAATCGCTCCACCAACGTGTTCCGGTCGTTTGCGCCTGTCCTTTCGACATTTGATTTGTTTCGCACTATTATCAGGTATAATCGATATGACTTCTGTATTTTATGCTACAGTAAGCACGAATCTATCGAAAAAATATGTGATTATTACAGAACGAAATGTATATCCAATCATAATTCTACTTTCTCGATCGTTCAAAAATGGTCTTTCTCATCAAAGATCGAAACTTCGAGGGGTGGTTTCACCCCTTAAAATCGCGTCTCAGGTGATGCAAAAAAATACGTATCCCTTATTTTTGACTGCTTAACAGACATATGAAGTTTCATCAAAATCGAAGGGGGACACTTCCGTGCCTTTCCTTGTGAGTGAGAATGCTCGCTCGCTCGGTGAGTACGCGGCTTAACATGCAACAGAGAAACAGAGAGAAACAGGCGTCGCAGCAGCAAATTGTACCACCCCGGAATCTAAATCTCACCGGTGTGCCCACATACCCACCTGAGGAACTATACGCGTACTTGTACCCGCATTCCCGCGATCCAAATGGATAGACACTGACACCGTGATTAAGTGGCACCCCGCGTCCTCGTGTTCGTGCAATCCAACCGATATGCCCGGAGGGTGTGTGTGCGCGCGCGTTTGTTTCTGCGTGCACGCGGTTCTACTATGGCGGTGATTAAGGATCGATTCGGTGTAGTGCTCGATGAGTCGTGATAAACGAGAATTTATTTTACAGTGGGACCTCGATTATCAGCGAGGTTACCGAGACCGTGATGGATAATGGAATATGCGCGTTGAAAAGATACCCTAGTGGCATGGGCGTAGCCAAGAGAGGGAAGGAAATAGTAAATTTTGCCCCACTCTACAAAGAAAAAAATTTGATTTTTCCCCCTCCCCTCCTCCTAGAGTTATAAAATTTTTGGGGAATAGTTAATATTGCAGTATAATTTGAAACACGAGCAACAGCCTCTGGTAACAAAACACATAGTTTTTCGACGATTTATAACTTTAACACTAGAACTAGAAGTTTTGAAAATCACTAGAAAAGTTTTGAAAATTTATAAATTTATAAATTAGCGAATACCTTCACTTTCATATCGTAATAAACGTTCGGAACGATCTGAGAAAATATATTGTTATAACATTTTAATCATCAGACATAAAACCTTGTTATATTGCAAATATTCTCAAATAATATTTTACCTGTGAAATATCCGAATGAAACTTAATATCTCCATCCATTTGCATCAATATTTTAACCGAACTATCACGCCTCGGTCGATTAATAAAATTCGAAAAAACAGATTTTATAGAAAAAAGAAAAATTCATCAACATTGTAGAAACGCGAGCAAATACGATACACGTATACTCGTGAATCCTTACCAATTTGATTCGAGGCACGTTCGAGGAATTAACGACGAGCGGTTCGAACGGCGGGAATTTCAAATTCGATGGCCGATTGAGGATGCAAAAGTGAATTTAACCATTCAATTTGGGTAAAAACTCAGCCGAACGAATGAAATACGCGGCCTGCAGTGTGTTTCGCTTTATTGATTGGGTCCTTGAAAGCGAGGCGGGGACACGATATAATGGACGCGGTTACCGGCTGAACGGTTTAATTAAATTGCATCCGTGCCGAACGACACGAGAACTTCCACAAAAGCTGGACGCGCGTGTGCACGATTTCCAAGCGTTTAAAGTCTAGTGGGAGCAATAAAGAAGAATGGAGACGGAACCGAGGAGATAAATAGGTTCGATACACGTACCGAATAATCCCATCTTAACCATCCTCCTCCATTTCGATAATAACAATGACAATCACGTGACGTCGAGGACTGGTCGCGGAAAATAGATCGATGAAAATTTGTACAGGGATACGTATACGGCTGCGAATTGTATGTAATTATGGAGTATATATGTATTATTTAACTAATTGTACCAATTTTTGTCAGATTCAATATTTATCACATTTATAATAATTAAATTTTGTCAAATTCAATATTTATCAGGTCATTCTTTATTACGAAACGTATTGTTCTGTTTTTACTGACACATAACGATTATAATTTCTCAAAAAACATCATTTATATCCTTGTCATACGACCCCTCGCACCTATAATTATTACAGATATATAAACATACCAAAATGTACTTAGTATATCTATATGTTACGAAAATAAGAAAATCATTAATATTGATGTCATAATAATACCGATAACATAAACTACGTAATTTCTTCATCTGTTCATAATAACTTGATCACCCACTGTATATCGAAGAATAATCATTAAATTTTACTACAGATCGTTAAACACTCGAACGCCCGGAGTACCTACAGAAATGACCGTAAATCATTAAAAATTGAAAGGACAATTTGGACGGAGACCATATTAGCGACCCTATTTCCGAAAAAGAAGCAATACTGGTAGTTATTATTACCAAGAAGAGTACACCAGACTGTCTGTAATCGTCGTTAACGACCATGTCGTTGATAACGACGTTGAAACGGTAAATGAAACAGAATCATTAAATTTAATAATGTACACAACGTTAAGTGCAGAACGGCAGCATTACTTTCCTCACACAAAGGATCCCTCTCTACTCCGGGGCAAACCGATGGCCCGACCACGTGCGTGGAATTTCGCAAACATGCGGGCGGGCAAGACCGCCGCAGCCGTGGATATAATCCGTGAATTGTTCGAATGTTTTCGCACGATTTCCATTTAGATAGTGGTTATGATATGTGTTCAGCTTTTTCTGCGACCCGTCGCGATCCACAGCGGTCCCTAATAATCGTTCTTGTGGAGAACAAAGGAGAAACTCGAGAGCCCAAGGTTGAATGTAATAAAAGGATTTCTAACGAAGAACGTAGATTTTCTTTTAACGAGAAATTATTATGTGTGCCGGGAAGAGCAATTCGTTATTTAATAATAAGCTTGAATTCGGTAAAATTGTCAGCAATTTTTGATTGGGACTTTTTTGACTGCATGCTGAAATTGGTATGTACATGGTAAACAAGTTCATATTTCCACATTCTATGTTGAAGTCATGTCACATTTTTTTATAGTAAATAATTTATAACGTTAAGTAAATAATTTAAGATTTTCTATGTAGAATTTAAGATCACATATATGTATAACCTATGTGACTATAGGGTCTGCTGTATATAATAATGCACATTGTACGTACTGATAGAACATTTATCAATACTGTAGCCGATTATGTATCGAAAAATGTAAACTTTTTCTCTGAATTATCTACGATTACATTTACACTTAATGTATCAGTAATTTTGATGGATAGATCGTCAAACCGTGATCGGAAATGAGAAATTTAATTGTCATAGTAATGTAGATAAAAAAATTTAGAAAAACATTATTGGTCGCCAATCTGTCGAGTTCTGAGTGGCCAAAAATTGCATTGTTAACTATGTATTTCTAAAATAACGTCTAGAATATGTAACCAACAAGTGTTTATACAATTATCATTCAATTCATACGTTGGATGGTTTGATATAGCTTTAAATAGAGACGATTAGAAGAAACGATTTTTTCTTCAAATTTCAGAACAATTTAGAGTTTCCTGTCTCTTAAATTCAGTTAGTGGTGTCATCTTATGGGAGAGAGAGACGAGCAAGCCGCGCGTAACGCTGGTAATGCAGAGATCTGGGAGTGGGCGATAAAACGATATTAGAGGAACCTACTGCACCGGCAGCTGCGAAAACAAAGTAGGTAAAGTCGGCAAACGACGGTTTGTTGGACAGAAACCAAAGGAATCGTTGACACTCGCGGCAGTGTCAATGTCCTTTCGAAACAGCAATGATCAATACATATCAAACCTGCACCTCTTTCGACATTAAAACACATACTTTCCTGTTCTCGAAGATTAAACAAATATACAATTTACATTAAACGATTCTATAATTCAATCTGTACAGATATACATTACATTAATTCCTACATTCTTAATAACCTACAAAATCAATCACAAATAATTTAATCAATTTCCATTCAATTCTCAAACTAATTCCATTACTTGCATAGAATTTTATATGTTCGTGCAAACAGCTGCCTCAAATTCAATATTAAATTCAAATGAAACGTTCGATAACGGTGCATCGGGTGATTGAGGTTCTATACCGTTTGGAAATAATTTACAAAATACCTATTCAAATACTTGCTCTTTTGTTTTCATTAAACTTCTCCGACCGATATCAAAGTGGTATATCTCCCAGAGGTCAGTATAATGAGATTCATCACGGGATCACTATGATCCTAATCGCGACGCAGATTCCTGGAAAGATCGTATCGTACCAAAAAACGAGGGTAGTTTCCGCTAGACAGGACATCAATAACACGCCTAATGGGGTTTTTACGGGAATAACAGTGCTAGCCACTAGACAGGACCAATTTTCACGGCGAAATATGACAAGGACTCCACAAACGGCGCTCCATCGAAATTTTCGTTTTGCTCATTTTCGTGTCGCGGTCGTGACGCCCCGGCAAGGACGACACTGGTTCTGCGGTTTAACAAGTGGAACTTCGGCCAGTCTCGTTTATCGGATGATTAACGCTCTGACCACAATTAAAAAAAAAAAAAAAAAGAAAAAAAAGAGAACCAAGCGCGTCTTTATATTCTCCTGCAGATTGTCCGCAGATTAGCACGCAATACCATACCGATTTTATGTGGCTCTCTCGTGTAATTACCGTTTCGATTCTTGATTCTATGGGTAGCATTTAACGAAAAATAATGTAACGATTCAACTGATAGAAAATATTGTCTACATTAAAAAAAAAAAAAAAGAAATTGCATTAGGAATGAAACTAAATTTAATTGATATTCAAAAATCCAATTATCATGTGCCAAATATTTAACATTATTATTATTTAAAATTCGACTTTAAAAGTTAACAAATCTTTTATGTGTTCATTCATTGGTGCATTTACCCCACAAAACTTTAAATAATTTTAACTGTAAATCAAGTTCTGACCGGGGCGATACAGTTCTGTGAATCGGCAAGACCGACACATCCGTTCCAGTAAAAAACACCACAGTTTCCCATCGTTCGAGTCATTTTTTCTCCACCCCACCCACGGGTTGCAAACAGATGGTGTCCAACCACGATTTCAATTTCGCTCAAACCGGATCCGTAGCACGTGGCGATGGCATATATGTGTATACGTATATACGCGTAACGAGTAAACGCGCGAACGAGAGGGGACCAGTTTTGGCCGAGACGCCGATCGAAGGGAAATTAGTACACGACGCGAATGACAAATTTCCTCCGGTGTGTACCACTGTATCAGAGATAACGCGATCTGTGCCCCGAAGTTTGATCGATATTAACCGTGGAACAATAACAAAACTTTTTTTCTGTCTAAACGGAAACATGATCTGCTATGTTTCACCAATTAACACTAGAACTACCAACGATAAACGCATATCTTTTTCGATCGATCGATAAATATGGCAAACTTTTGAAAATTTACTTAATTTATAAATTAACTAATTTCTTTAATGTCATGTCGTAATAAAAGTTACAAAAGATCTGAGAAAATGTATTGTTATAACATTTTAATCGTCGTTGTAACAATGTATTGACCAGTCATTTTGACTGGCTTGGTAGTTCTAGTGTTAAGAGGAAACTGAAATTTCTTTTCTACACTAGGGATTCTGTGAGGTCCTTCCAAAAATAAAAACTATATTAAAATTTATCGAAAGATTTTCAGACAAGTACGCTATAAATGCATAAAATCTCCAGTCTAATTATGACACAAATAATAGGTAATAGTGCTTATAGATAAGAAGCCTACTAATTTACCCTTAGATCTGGGTTAAAGAATAACTGTTATTTCGCTCGATTAGAGTCCTTGCTATTTCTCATGAACGTAATTTGCTACTTTGATTGAACGGTTTAATAATAGTTTCTTGGCTGTTAATCCTTGGATCTACTAAATCCATTAAATATCATATACCGGTAGATAACCTGCTAATGTAGTCAGCACCCTAAAAAAAAAAAGCTGAAAGAGAAGCTAAAACTTGCAGTAAAACTGAATGGAACACCGACGAAAATTACTAGAAAATCGGTCGAACTAGGGGACAAACGCCGGTAGAGAAAGAATGCGAATGAACGAGAACAGGGGGACCAAAAAAGCGACTCTCTCTCTCGCTGGTCACCAGAGGCCTTTTAGGTATGGAAAAACGTGGGGGCAACGTCGTCGTCTTCGCGCAGAAGCATAGAAAGAACTCGAGGAGGGAGCACCACCGATGGCACAAATGGTCCGTATTTCAATAATGATAAATCACCCCGGTTCGACGCAACGACAGACATGCCCGGTTTCAAGATCTCGCCGGGAGATACCCGTCGTCAGGGGGTCTATCTTGCGCCTTCCATCTTATACGGTCCTGTCCACTCTCCTGGTACCCTACAGGACGCTTCAAAAGGCCGTCCGTGACTTTCATCCGCGATGAAAGGGGGGATTTCTTTCCTCCTCTTTTCAGTGATGCTCTCGGAAACGCGGGTTCACCGATTTCATGGATCCGACACACACATATATACACACGATCCCGTCTTATCTGATGCATCTTGACACGGCGGATCCCCTTTTGAGACGCAGTAACCGTGAGAGGACGTTGATATTCAAATGATTCAGTGTTTACTCGGTATTATACGGGCTGTTTGGAACGTGAAATGGTACGGAATTCTAGGAACTTACTGTCCAGAGATGACCTGTCATTCACTGGGCACCTAGAATGAATTAGCGACGAAGAGAGCGAACGGGACACATCGAGACCGAGTGAGATAGAGCGATAACAAAGTAATGACGCAGCTTCTCGATTGGTCTGGACCATTCACTTAGTAGATACCTAGCCAATAAGTCAGTTCTGGACAACAGATGCAGCAGAGCCTCCCGTATCCGAACTAATAGAAAGAATTCGAATTTTTACAACTTTTCCAGACTTTTTTTTGAAAACCGTTTGTCGCACGGAAATAAGTAGTGGAATATAAAAGTTGCTCTTTATATAGATCTACAACTTTGGCCTGACACGTTTTTTAATATAATCAATAACTTACAGGGTAATCGAATTAAATCGACTTTGTGTGCGTTTTAGTAATCATTTAAATGTTTGAGGGCCTTGGTTCCTGTTATTTATTATCCTTTTGATTATTTTTTGTAATAATTGGAACTATTGTAGGGGAAGCCGTGAAAAAATTTTGAATTTATAGTATGTACACGAGACCAGCCACGTTTTGATCAATATTTCAAAGCAGCCCCCCTCTGGTTCTCCAAGAAATAGCCGTAAAGGAGTCGTCTTTATTTGTCGACGACGGCGAGCGTACCTACAGTTTCCCGCGGAATCGTTCCTAATAATTTCCCGGGGATGGTTACCCGGCCGAGGCAATCCATTTCGCGGCGATATTCTACACGCTCCCGCGGCGTGTTCGCTCGCGAAGAAATCACCGCGAGATAACTCCTACACGAAGATATTATGCGTTGATATATGAACGGGTGGCGAAGGATTACTCACGCCGGGCATGGAACATCCCCGGGGTCTCTGAAGGGGAGCGAACGGGGGATGCGGGATCGATTGAAATATTTTCGTGTCGTTCCGGAGCGGGTGAAACCGACAAAAAAATAGTAGATAGTAATAAAAATAGTAATAGTAAATAATAGACAACTCCTTTTATCGTACGTTGAATTTTATGTAAAAGTAATTAAGAAATTATATACTATTTTATTTTGTAGAATTTTTGATATAGTATGTAATGTTCTTGAAGGATAATAATGGGTGCAAGATCGATCGAAAGGTCCTGTTTCTGGGGTGTGTGGAACCTAGACTTTAAGTAGTAAATAGTTGATACCTTGTTTTACTTTGAATCCTATTTAAAAGTAATTAAAAAGGATGCAATATTTTATTTTATACAATTTTTGAAATAGTATATAGACCCTTAAATCGTTGTTTCAAAATTATAAGACTAATATATACGTTGTACTTTGTTATTTTGAAGTTGAAAATATCGATATTAAACAGACCTACATTTTTTTCTATTTACTTCTGAAGGGAACCTTGAATTTCTCATGTGAAAACGTGACGATTTACGTTACATCAGTGAAATTACGTCGTACTTTTAAAATTACTGTTGCACCAGTGCAACACTGGGGGTTAAAAGGTTAACAGGCCAAAAATCGAATAAGCCCGTAAAAATTATAGATAATGTCGTACTATCTACATGTTCCTGACAGTTTTCAGATACAATCCTCCATTGCCAAAAAGCCTTTATATCCAGAAACAGTCTACCAGAAGCTTCGCTCAAAGGAAGAAAGATAAGCGCGCGTTTGAGGATGGAAAAGCACGGCATCGGCCGTGGAAACTTTTCGCGATCATCGTTTTATTTTTGATCGTCCGTTAAAAGTAACCGCAGCCCTTCTGTCTCCACCAGCTCCCATCTGGCGAATGTTTTCGACGTACGACTGCCGCATACCTGACGCGCGCGCTCTTTTCTCTGCGAGCAACCCTCGGCGGTGTTGCGCTCGCGCGCGACGTTTCGCGCGTCATCGTGACTCGACCGACCGATTCGTCAGATCCGCGTCAAACGTATATCCCCGACGACCACCGTACGAATGAAAGGCTCTCTTTTGTTCCGCGACCAAAAAAATTTCGCGCGCGATATACCGCCAGCATAATAAAAATACACGTACATACACATATACATAGGCGTTCAAAAGTTTAGAAGACACTTTGTTCTTAAAAAATAATTCCCCTTAAAAGTCCATATAACATTCCTTTAAAAACCCATGTAAAAATCCTTTTTCGAAACACTGATATTCCACGCTCGACAACTCTCCACTGTTTGACAACATACGGTTTTTTATAACGTCGTTTGCATTATCATCTCACCCGGTATAAACGGAAACGAAAAACCAATGACAGTGCGTTTACAAGTCCAAACGAAGGGGCAGACACGTGAGACGCCTGTTCTCGAGACTCATCGTGGCCCCGCGGATCATCCATCCCTCGGACATTGTAACGAACCTCATTGTACGGCGAGAATAACCCGTGATAATTGACTACTTCAAGCACGTATTTATAGCTAAAGGTCAACGGAAATCGCAGCTTGTATCAGGGGAAACGATAAACGGCGGGGTGAAGGACGGCCGATGCATGTCCCATTTCTCTGGGGAAACTCAGAACCACGGCGGTGCGATACAGATAAACGGAGTTAAATTAGAAACGAATCTCGGATTCTTTTCTTTTTTTATCAACGACACAATGAATGTATAAATGGTCCCGGCAAATCGAACAATCCATTCACTGGATCTTTGTTAAACTTGAAAGACCCTGAAAGCTCTGGCTACCCCAAGAATATTCATTCTCTTTCTCAAACATCCTCCGCCATTTTAAGTGAAGACTGGATCATTTAAATACCGTTACAAAATTTTGCGTAAAATGAATATCGCAGTACAATTTAACGGAAGACCAACAACCTTTATTAATTGAACGTAGATATTTTCCACGACTTATGACTTAAAAAAAAAAACGCGTCTGACTACGTACGGTCTTTTTTCACTGTGGCAGTCAACGTGTTAAATGAACTATATCGGATTTTCAGGAACGTATCGGATGGATACAATTTGGTTTTTTATACCTTACATTTCTAAAACATCAAGGTGACTGGGTTTTTTCAAGGTCAATGCATCTTCTTTTTTATATTATACATTCATGTTATAGGTCTCAAAATTCGTTCCTCCATCGACGACGTGGTATTAAAAAAAGATGCATTAACCTTAAAAAAAAAACCCCCCAAGATCACCTTGATATAATAAAAAAATAAGATATAGAAAAATCAAATTGTATCCATCCGATGCGTTCCTTAGAATGCTGCATAATTCATGAAAACGTTTTCTGACACAGCCAATAGGTAACGAGTTCTTTTAGACAGTATTTCTTATTGACTCACCCTGTATATCTTTCATTGACCGCCTATAGGCGTTGTTCACAGGCAAAAGATTAACCATCGTACCAATCCCTGTTACTAAAAAAAAAATAATAAACGGTTTTAATTCGAAACATTTTCCCGCCGTTTTCTTCACCTTCAAAATGACGGAGAACGGGACGAACGTCTCTTTCAGGAGAGCTGTTCGCGCAACATACGATCCAAGAACCCTTGAAACTTTCACCCTTCACGAATTCTGGACGCAAAAGATTGCTCGAGAATACCGCGATTCATGGGACTCGATCAACAGACGGTAATAATAACGAACGAAAGGGAGGGTTAGACACGTCGCGGCGGTTCGCGAAACCTGGAATCGCGGAACACAGGATTTAACGCCACATTCCCGGGACAGGAGCAGAAAAACACAGAGCAATTTGCCGTGGCAGAACGTTGAATCCAACGGCCAACAGTCCGTGGCACACTGTGTTTCGAACGCTGGATGAAGCACTATGTGTTCGGGCGCCGGATGCGTAGGTTACGCGTCCCTGACCTAGGACGCGTCTTGATATTACAAAGGGGGAGGGACCAAAGAATGAAGAAAAAAAGGGAACCCCAGCTACGAGTAAACGAGCGTGAACGAACGAAGGAAAGGCCCTCGGAGTTAAACGCCTCATAGACGTTTGTGGTACACTTACAAGGAAAGGCACAGAAGTGTCCCCCTCTGACTTTGATGAAACTTCGTATGTATGTTCAGCAGTCAAAAATAATGGACACGTATTTTTTTTTATCGGCTGAGACGCGATTTTAAAGGGTGAAACCACCCCTCGAAGTTTCGACCCGAAAATACTATCTCGAAAACCAGAGGAGATATATGAAGACTTCTAATGGACAAGGTTTGCGGTTTTTTATGTAGAATAATATAGTGCTAATAAATTGTCCAAAATATAATTTCTTTATAACAACAAAATTTCGGATCGAAACTTCGAGGGGTGGTTTCATCCCTTAAAGTCGCGTCTCAGTCGGTAAAAAAAAAATAACTGTCAATTTTTATTCAAACGATTTAGAATTCTTAAAAATTACCTTCACTCGCGCGTACGAATTTTTTAAAGTAAGCGCTTTCAAATACAATTCAAGGACTGTCCATTTTTTTTGCGAATTTTTGAAACATTGTTTCTAATGCACTCCATTTTTACAAAAATAATTTTCTTTTTAAATCCGTACGTGTAACGGAAGCTAATTTCATATAGTCTGTAAACAGATTTTTTTTACTTTATTACTTGAAAGCTCTTGAGGCGTACATGGGGTCGCTCGAGTTGATCGCGAGGAAGCGCGCAGATGATAAAAATATCGTCGGACGGTGCCAACATTGTGCACCGTTTTCTGCGATCTGCAACCGCAGTGGCAGCTGGAATTAAATTGTCACGCGACGTGACGCTTAAACTGCGGTTTTGGGCCTATTGTTTCAGGTTGTTTTCTGTGTCGGCTTTTTACGGGGTGATTCATCCGACTTGATGACCTCGCGGATTATTCTTTGTAAAAAGCGATTTTGGTAACAAAAGGAAGGCGAATGTGGAGAGGGAGAACGTTTATTCTGAAGGATAAAGGTGTTTTTGTGCGGCAAGAATGTGGAAATGGAAAGAATATTCGAGTATTATTCTTGTGATACTTTTGACATTAAGGGTGACTACAGCCGTTCAGAGCTTGTATCTCTATTTTTCGTGAATGGATACAATTAGTCTACTTTCAACCCCCAAAAAACCTTTAACCACGGGTATAGGTATATGTATTCATGAAACTGGCCACCCAAACGGAAAAAACGATTGGTCAACACAATAATAAACTGCGGAAGTTTATTTTTTCACTTGAAAAATGCAATAAAATCAAGGTTCCCATAAAATTTAATACTATTATACATTACTATTAACGTAGTGTCTAAATTCTAGCCCTAAAATCTGCTCCATTTTAATTTTGTAATATTACTACTTGAAATAATTTCGTTTCCCTAAATTGGTCTATAAAAATTTCAAGGGTATATTTGGGGCATTTGTTTCCCTAAATTGTTCTATAAAAATTTGAATTTACATAAAGATCCACAGTCCTAATACTTATGAATGACGGTGTATATTTCAGTAGGGAATACGAGTTCCAGGATACACGTCTGACAGTGAGTCGCCTGGAGAGCCAGCTGATACATTATCGTCCAGACAGTTTCCACGTAAATTCGTCGCGTCGAGGGAAAATTGCGCTACCACCGGAGCGTCCTACGTGCTGAAAATCGTGAACAAGGTCGGCACCTGCAGAGCAACCGGGCAGAAGAAGCCTGCGGCCATCGAAGGATACGACCTCGTCGACCGTTTAATATCGAAACGGAAATCCAGTCGAACCGTCTACCGTCGTTGCAGCGGTTACTAATAATAGAGTAGATACTGGAAGGATAGAAATACGACTTCCTTCGACACTCTGTACCCTTCTGCGTCCCAAGAATAACGGGGCTCTCCCGTTCGATACAGACCCAGCGAAATAAAGGGTCAGGGGCGGCAACCCAATTCACAATATTCGATACAAGTCAACGACGGAACCACGGGCTCCGCCAATTTTATGGAACCAGACAGTTGTTCCCGTGATTCTGGTCTCTTATCGACGACAACAGGAGCACCTGTTTCTTATGGTTTTCGAAAAACTGAATGTGACTATCATTGTTTTTATGTAAAAACTGTGTATTTTAAGATGTGGAAATGAGTGGGATAAAATTAATTTTAGTCTAGTGAAATTGAATTAGTTAAATTTAGAATATTTGTACTGGGTTTTTGCGAAATTACTGGAATTAAGAATAATCTGTGAATATATTTGAAAATGTAGAAATTAGTTGGATAAAATTAATTTTGGTCTAGTGAAACTGAATTAGTTAAATTTAATTGAAAGCTTGTGTAGCAGAAAGAATTGTCGATATTTGAATATTATGACGATAGAAACATCGATTTTTATTGTTCTGCTTCCAGAAACTGGAAGTGACTATCATTCTCTTTGTATAAATAGATATATTTGTACCTTTTCTTTTTTGCGAAACCCTACTAGAAATGAGAACAATTTGATTACATTGTAAGACTGGAGAAATTTATTAGATGAAGTCTTTACTTCACTATTTTCATTATAAAACATCGAAGAGTTGCATGAAACGCGACAGAAACTCTCATCGTATTATCTCAAAAGCGTAGGTAACCTACACATTCGAATGATCCTCGATGTTCGAACCAATCTTCTAAGATTCCCAATAAATTCCAATTTTTTACGACGAGACACAATTCCCGATACTAAACTACCCACGTTTTCAATTGATAGCCCTGCCATTCTCGAATCTTCTTTTTAACAACGGATCGCAACAATGTATCGATCGTTCGAACGAAAGCAACTTTCACCGGAAGTGGTCGTTCATTTTCATTGATCGAAAGATCAACGAGCCTTCAACAATTGGGATATTCTACTTGGGTATTCAGCATCGATCCAGAAACTTGATACTCCGTGGGCCATTTCGTCGCCCGTCATCCCACACGACAACACCAGCTGGTCCACGATTGCTCATTCTATCGTCTCCAAATCGAGTTAGCGAAAATTACCATCGATGAAACTAACCCAGTGTCATTGGATAGGATCACGTTGACGCGTGCAGTCTCTTATCCGCGACAATACACGACCTGCATTTGTGGGAGTGATACCAAATTGCATCGTGACAATTCGTATTGATTTTTAACGGCCTTTGGGTCTTTTCTGGCCCAATTGTATTCGCGTTTGTTTTTTAACAGCACTCTGAACCTCCGATATTTTACACCCTAATTGCTCTTCGTCGAAAATGTTTTTTCATATTTGAGAAGAAAATCTAAATATTTGATTCGAAATTATAGCATCTGATGACAAATAATATATAACAAAATTGAAACATCTTTCGAATACCTTCTTTTTTTTTTTTTTAAGAAAAGTTATTGCTATCTAATTAAAGATTTGCGATATAGCGAAACTATTTTACTTCGGTTTCACTGTCTAAGAATGCAGAACTCCTGCAGGTGTTACCTAACTGTAACTTACAGCCTATAAGTCAAAAACTTCGGGTTAGATCGATACATGGTTGCGTCTACTGCGGTGATGCAGATACGTAGAACACTTTCTGCGACATTTATCGATAGTTGTACCTCTAATCCACGAGTGCTTAATTGAAGCCCTTTTGCAGGATGCTTCTTAACGGTATTATTTTTTTAATAAATAATTATCGATAATCGGTGGATACAGCACCAAAACAAAACCGTCTATATCATACGTTTATCCCCATGAACGATGTTCCCATACCGTGCGGGGACTTACCTCATCAACGAACGATCTCTGCTGCATATTGGTCCAGCACATTTTGCACGGGCACACGTCCTTTTCCTTCCCGTTCTCGCCCCTGTCACGATCCCGTGCGTTCACCTGGGGCGGCGGCGGCGGTACAGGTGGCGGTAGCGGGCTGGTCGCCACCTCGAGGCTATCCGAGCTAGAATTATGACGCCTCGGCGGCGTGATGTTCGTGACGTTCCCCTGCGACGTTTGCTTCGTCTCGCCAGATCGTCCGTGTTCGTTGGCCGACTTTGAGTGCGACGGTGACAAATAAACATTCAACATACATTTGTTCGGTTGTGGTTGTGGCCGAAGAAAATCATCCAGAAGATAAAAGCTCTGCGCTCTGCTAGATCTCGTCGATGTAACACGGGGATCCGTTAACTCTGGCTTCGAGAGACCATCGCGTGTCGATCTACCGCGACAATCATCCTCTAACTGATGTCTGGTCTGATGATGACGTCTTTCCTCCACGTCCCTATCCTCGTTACTATCCTGATACAATCTACGGCTGACCTTCGATCGTCCAATCTGACCGAATTCTCCGTTCTCCCTGTAAACGTCCCTGCTGACACGCGACACCCTAGCCGAATAGGAGGTCGGCTGTTGGTAACGGGTCGACTTGTAACCAGAACCGGTGCGCACATCGTCCCGAAAGTGCTCGGTGCCCTCGATCATCGAGACGCTCATGTTATGGGATAAAGAATGCTGTACACCTCCACTGTGCGAACTGGTACCCGTGGGAGCCCTCAGCAACGCGCCCAGGGACCGCCACTTCCGGTCTTGTTGGCCGCCGCTCCCGGAGCTCGAGGACACCGAGGATCTGGTCCACTTCCTCTCGTTACCGGGCGACGTGAGCGCCCCTGTATTCCCCACCGACCATTTCCGATCGTTCCCAGGCGAGGTCACGGACGGTACCCATTTACGTTCGTTCGACGGAGACGCCATCGAGGTGCTCGACCACTTTCGCTCGGAGGACGTAGTCACTGTTGTTGTGGTGGTGGTGGTCGCGGTTAGGGCACGTTCTGTACCAGTCAGCTGATCCTCGCGTTGCCTGGCCTTCCACCAGGAAGATGTCGACGTGAACAGTATCAAGGCACCCCGTAAAGGGTTCTGGTTCTTCGATGAGCTACCTTTTGGCGAGTGTTCCCGATCCTTCACCTTCAATGAACAATCCCGATAGTTCGTCTCGCATTCCCGATCGCTTAACGCCGATGTGTCCCGGTCCCATAGGGCTGTTTTCTGAGCGGCTACCTCCTCCTCGTGGTACAAGGTCGCGTTCGTGCTCCGTAAACGGGGCCTGATCTTCACGAAACCGTAGTCGTTGCTGTCCTGAAGGGACTCCAACGCCTCGACACGGTGCTGTACCGTTCCGGTGGACTGTTGCAGCAGGGACGTTTGACCTGACGCGTATTGATGATGGCTGCTGCTCAACTGCAGACTGGGCTGTTGCAATAACGTCGAGGTTCTTGCTCGATGGCCCTCGCTCGTGGTGCCACGTTGCAAACAAGAGAAGCTCGCCGAGTGTCGCAAGCTCGAGGGCGGGTTTCCCGGTTGACTCACGCCCAACATCTTCCCTCGTTTGATAGATTCAGTCTTTGATCTCTCGAGTCGAATAAAGGAGGGGACCGGGTAGGGAAGAGGGGGGGGAGAAAACAAGATCTTCCGATCGTTGACTGGATGACTCGACGGGGGATCGACGAAACGTGTTTTTCCAAGCTAGTTTCTAGTCATCACGCCGCCGGTGTGATCTTTGTCGATTGATCGCTGGCGCGGCTGACAATAAGAGAGACTCGAGGCACTGTACTTCTCTCTTTCTCGGCGGTCGTCGGTCGATTGTGCACATCCTTGATGCGTTTTGCGCGTCAACCGGCTGGCCTGTCGGCTACATCCCCGTCCCCGTTGTTCGCGTGGCCGTTCGTACACCGTGCGACCGCGGTTCGTACGAAATCTGGAACAGAAAGTAGGAACAGGATAGGGGCGAGCAACTCAAAAAATAACGAAACAAACCGGCGATAACGAAGTCGGTAAGCGACGAAGCACGAGGGCGTTCGTGATGATGATCGTTCGTGCTGGTGAATGAGGATGGATGGTTAGTCGGAATTACGTTGACGCTTCTGGTTTAATGTATTGTGAACGGGATTTAATTACAATTGGTCGGAACGAACGAGTTTTTTGATACTGGAGTCGACGTAATTTTGACTGACCCTCTAATTTGGTAGAGGAACGATTCAAGAGGATGTTCTACTCTTTTGTAAAATATGATACAATATGTATTCGGTGTCAGAAATATTTTCGTGATTATAGGAATATATTTTTTTTAAATGTTGGAATGAATAATCGACATTTTACACGGAAAAAATGTGACATCGCGTAACAACGAATGACATAATGAAAGAGTTTAGGTGTTAGGCTACGCAATATGATTGATCGAAATTTAAATCTGTTACAAAATGGTTCGCGTGTTGCTTTCTTTTGAACGTTAACACTTTTACTAAGTGAATTATGTAAAAATGATGAAAAAACGCGTGTAAAAAAATCTATTGAAATATGCATAATTGAATTTTAGGGATACAGTGTCGAAAGATCCATGGATGAAAGAGGAACGAACGGTGGCGAAGGTAAAAGCAGCGGATGAGGTGATCGCGGAGATCGCTGAAGGATGAAGGTCGTTTTGTGGCCGATGCCTAAGGCCAGACATCGGGACGTCTACTGAAATGCTCTTCGGAAATTCGATTTCTCTTTGAAGCAACGTAACATCCCCCAAGAATTAGATTCGATATCATCCATGAATTTCTTTCTACTTTATCAAGTGGAGTCATAAATATTTTTCACTATCCTCTACACTTATATCGATCGAAGACACTTTGCGGTTACCATTAATAATTCAATGTAAATATTCTTAACATTATTTTCATTCAATTATTTTCTGATAATATTTAGAATATTACTGACATTCAATTATTGTCTAATAATTCCTTATTATCAACGGTAAAATATATTTATGACTCCGTGTTCAGTATACCGTTTATGTCCCTTTACAAAATACAAAAGCTTCAGATTCGAATTTTCCAAGAGTCCTCAGCAGACACCATTTAAAATATATCTAGCATCGTCGATGAATATGACACGATAATGTGTTCTTATGAGCACGTTCACAGCGAGTATTGCCATGCTCTTCAACTTAATACTATTCGCAGTAAAAAAGAAGCATGGAGAATACAAGAAAGGAAAAGTAAACAATTCATGTAATAAAGTCCAGGGTTTGCGGGATCGGCTTAAGATCAGGGATCTCTATCTACAGATTACACGTATTGTATTAATCAGTCTCTAATCTAACAAACTGAGGACCGTTTTTAATAATGATTAACAGACTGCAAATGTTCATACATTTATACACTGTAGTGCACAGTTAAAAAGGACACTTGGTCTGTATGAAAAAAATGTGATGAAAACATTTTTCATGAAACAGTGATGCGGCCACTGGCAGACCGTCCATTAAGTGACAAAATATTAGTCGAAAGCTACGGTAAATCAACAATTTTTAAATTGTTTTGTAATTTTTTTACAACTTTGATACTATAATGTCGCCAAATGTAGAATGTCCAAGCTGCCAGACTACGATTTTCTCATTTCTGACTAAGTTAACTAAAACCACACAAATTTTCAGCTGTAATCAAGTGACGTAAGAAAAAAGTTCACTGGCTTTCGGACTATATCTAAGTTCCACTCCAAAGGGAAACGTTCTTCAAAAAAAAAAAATCGAAATAATCGCACACCAACAGAAACACAACGGAATTCATCGATCAGGACTCGTTCGCTCGTCTCTGCGGCGACATCGAGAAGTTTTATAGAAAAGTCTGGCCGTGCACGACTGTCTAGCGGCCGTCTATGTAGGTGCAAAACAGTGAAAGGTTTGTCAAGCCACGACAGCAAATGACACCCACACACACACGCAAGCCTGAGCGATGCTAATGCAAAGAAGGCAAGGCCGTACACACGGCGCGGATAAAAGTTCACAGGCGTCGTCGTTGCGAAAGCCAAAGGCGGCCTGGTGTCGCAACGGTAATCACGGCTAATGGGAATAACTGGGGGAATCTGACTTAGAACTTCATTTTAATTCCGCTTTACGATACCAATTAGACGGCGATACGCCGTGCTGTATACTTTCTATCCAGGTTCCACTGGGGGCTATTATTGCCGGTGTTCTTTCGCAGGTTCAGGGATTTCGACACGAGGCACGGCGGTACTTTTTCCCGAAAAGCTGGCCAAAACTTAATTTTAGAAGTAAGTAACAGCTTACAGTTAAATATTAGCACTAGAACTACCGATGTTAACGTATATCGATTTCTATCGGATTGATAAACATGGGAAATTTTGGAAAATATAGAAATTTATAAATCAACTAATTTCCTCAGTTTCGTACTGGAATGGATGTTGTAAAATATCTGAGTAAATACATCCCTATGACTAGTAGTACTACTGATGAGTTATGATAAATAATGATCGAAATAAAAGCTATGAAACACGGGTTAATGAAATTTCAAACGTTTGCTATTACAATTTGTAGCAGGCTTGTAATAATATGGAACACTATTGTATGTCCATACGCATATATAATCCATATATGTATGATATTCAGTACATGATTCATATAGGTTATAAATGTATAATTCTAATGTCGCCCGTGTAATAAGAGGGTCTACTGTAATTGAAGGTCTCAGAGGATGAAGGAGTTACGTAACATTTCCGTGATAATTGAGTTTTCTTGGGGAACGAAGATGGTGTGTGGTGGTCTTTCACATGGTACCTTATGTCACTGTTTACTATCACAAAATAAAAAAAAAAGAGGATGAAGGACGTACACTGCCGCTCCTAAAAGCATATGGACACTTGGTCGGTATGAAAAAAATGTGATGTTTCGTAATAATTATATATACATATTTTAGGCTACTTAATTGTAGCATCAAACAATATTTATTTTAGACTTTCAAAAATTTTGTAATGTCTCGAAACATTTACTGCATATTCGATAAGTGTTCGGAGTGTTACAGAAATAAGGGCAGAATGAATAATTTAACTTAAACTCAGTTCACTAGAAACTTAATAATTTATAACATGCCAGGGTAGCTTAACTGGTCGAAGCAATCGTTCAGAAAGCTGAAGAACTGGGTTCCACTTCCGGTCCCATGGTACCCGATTTCTTTTTTTTTCCTACATAATACACATACGTGGGTCATTTGAAAAGTTCTTGAAGTGAAGTGGAAAGACGATTACTATCATTTTGAAATTACACATTTCTATTTTTTATTTAATAGACCGACGTTTGTAAAAGTATTTTTGAGAACCTTGCATTCCAATTCCCTTCTGTATTTTTTTAATACTTTACAGTTAATCATAGTAAATAAAAATATTGGATGAACGAAACATTTCAGGATTACCGATGTGATCTATACTTCGCTTCAAGAACTATTCAAGTGACCCACGCAATAATTGTCTGTTCGTACGAAGTAATTACTCTGTATAGAGCAAACTTATTCTACTGTATATAGAGCTAATAGAGGTAGCCAATGGTCTTGGGATTGATTGTGAAGCCAGTGTTTAGCAAATTATGTGAACAAAGGCAACCAATGGCCTTCTTTCTTTATTCTTCTGCCTCTTACCCAGCCCTACCCAGTGAATATAGACAATACACTACTCGGAACAATTAGAGGATCGCAACTGTAGGCGGTCCTGTTGCGCCAACCGAATGAAAGAAACGAAGCAAATGCCACAGGTTTGATGAACTCACATCTTCTCCATATGATCCTAATCCCTTTGCTTTAATAATAAAGAAAAAAACATACCGAAAATTTTCTTATAGTAACTGGATAATATAAATAGAATAATAATTTTGTAATATTGTAATTATAGGACATAATGTTGGACACAGCGATTATACGATCCTCTAATATTATGATCCCCTAATATATGAGCCGTTCATTTACCAAAAAGATTAGCTCCACAGCAATTACCAAGGAAATATAGTTCAAATGTAGAATAATTCAGAACCTGGAGTTAATCACTTTCGTCTGCGCGTAGCTCATATCATCCCTTAATAATATACACTTTCGGCTCGTAAGTATAAGGACACTTATCGAATATGCAGTAAACGTTACAAGGCATGCACGAAATTGCTGAAAGTCTAAAATAAATATTATTTAGGGGCTATTAAAGTCGCAGACAAGTAAAGTAATAAAAATAATTTGAAAAACATCATTTTTGGAAAACATCACATTTCCTTCATACAGACCAGTTGTCCTAATACTTAATTATTATCCTAATACTAATGAACTTCAAGAATTACAAAGCAGGAAATGAAACGAATTTTTCCCATTGAAATAAGGGGCCACAAGTATTGTTATTGTGATTTAAGTATTGTATAATATAAATTATTGAATCATGAATACAGAAAAAAAAAAGAATAGGATCCTTCTTCCGCCCAGTCTCAAGCCTAAGCAGCGAACCAAAGACAATTTCCTGCTGGATTTAATTCCACTATACATACGAAACCGCAAACTTTGCTAGCGAATTCTAATGCGGTACCATTAACCGGCATCGTTTAATATCGTAAAAATGGTAACTTCCCTCTCGAACACGTTCAAGATCCTTGGCGGTCTCGCGGCAGCGTTACAGAGCAAAACGCAAAGCGGCGTTTAATTAATCCGTCGACTTGACCGAATTTTTTCCAGCGGCCGCGGATGCGGATCATCCTAGAAACCGCAGAAACTGTATAGCATTCAGTGCATGAAAGTGTGGAAAACAAGAACCGGGCAAATTTCTGTTACAGCCAGTTCAGACGATATGGTTTTTCGATGGATTCGGTAATTTTGCCGAATTGATAATAGCCGAAAGCAGCATTCATTTCGGCTGCTGCTAGGGGAAAATGTGGCGTTGGGATAGTACCTCTTACCATTTGGTAAATGTATTTCAGGCACTGAAATAAATGTTAATTTGAATATTAATTTATCATAAATTTCAATAACTCCCGATACTAAGTGGTAGAATTCTCCGTTACCCTACGCCACTTTTTCCCCTAGTGGAAGCAGAGTTTGCACGTCAGTGTATGTACAAATAAAAAAAGTAAGCATACGTATGAGAATTGGATTTTCGGTGAAGATACGGAATCGTATGAACGCTGCTTTATTATCGAATCGGTCAAAAAAACCGTATCGTCTGAACTGGTTGTAAGTTACAACTTGTAACACGTCAAGCTCACTATCGATCGAGAGTAGAATCGAGAGTAGAGAACAAGAACAGAAAAAAGGGGGAGAAGACAAGGAGGAAGATGAAGAGGAAGAAAAAGTTGGAGCCAGTCGGTTTTCGAACGGATGTTCGCGGACTTTGCTCTTGCATATGCACGTCGATTGCTCGCCTTATACGCGATTCTCGAAACTGTATTTCGTCATTGTTCGTCCGCGGATGCCATGTCGGGCGATCAAGCCCCTCTAGAAGCATTGTTTAACGCTATAACGGTTGTAACAGAGCTGAGTAAAAATTAGAGAAGAAATATTTCGAATACCATATTAACCGTTCAAACTGCTAACTGAATTTTTGTACTACAGTAAACGCCTACTTTATCATTTTAGTAGAAAAAAAAATGGTGTAACTGTGACTATTATTTCGTAATTTATCGATTTTACTCGTCAGTACCGAACAACTGGTAACTTCCTACAAAAGTTGGAATTTGTCTAAAAATTGAAAAATACGTTTCCCTTATTAGAATAAAAAAGTCAAAACTAGTTAAGTTTGTATTAATCAGCGAATTTATCTTAGCATTTTCTGTATTAATGATCAAAGGGTACGAATTCACGAAGATTATTAACCTTCAAAAAAAACGTTCAAGAAGATCCATACTCTTCGTTAATTAATACAGAAAATTTCAAAGATACTAATGAACGCGAAAAGCTTATTACGCTCAAACTGCTCCAGTTTTATCCGCCAGGAACCGTGCAAACTCAAATGCACAAATAAACACCGATGAAACCGCTGATAAAATCAAATAAATATTTCCATAAAAAGTCGGTTGCAGAGCCATTAAATACAGTCGACGGAAATTCTTCAGGAATCCACGGCCACAGTCGCGAAAGCAACATCCCCCGAACATGAACGTGGATCACGGAGTGGATTCGCGCTCTGTATACCTCCTGTCAACCTGGATCGCGTAATTGGCCGGAATCTTCGGCCGTGACTAATTGCACGGCCGCCCGCCGCGACGGTATGTAGAATAACCACCGCGGCTGGGCGCCTCCGTGCTGGTTGCCCAAGATTTTTCGTTGCGAAAGAAATTTGAAAGCTCTTCCTCGCTGCTGCTGCTACGTCGTCGTCGTCAAGGTGGGGAAAGGGGTGGGCGCTGATTAATTTTGAAAGGCGACGAGTTACGTGAACACGGCCGAGGAAAATGCATGCATGCATGCACGGGTGGCAAATGAAGGAGAGGTTCCCGTGCAAACGAGGGGGATTGCACCACGGAAACCGACACGATTTATTTCCTCTTGCACTTTCGCGGGGAAATACGATTTCACCTATGTGCCCAACTATTTGTGAGCTAGTGATGGGCGATGATTATCGATAACTGTACATATCGAGATTTGCCTATCGATGTTTTGGAAACTAATAATTACAGGTATCGATCATTTTTGTCGAAATTTGATAATTTTTGTAAAAAAGGAAGCTCCAGTTACGACGTCAGTCCCATTTGAGAGATTTGTTTCTCAAACTGCATTAATTTTCACCGAGATATTGTTTACCTGTACAATATTTTCAACGATTATTATTTTTAACCGGCTTGTTTTTCATCGAAAATGTTATTATTTCTAGTTGGTAATTTGATATTTTTGCAATTAACATTTTCATACGTAAATTACAGTTTCATTATAAATTGAAACGTTTTCTCATCACAGGTAATCGCGCATAATTGCATAAAGACAGTACAAGAACAGTTCTCTGATTCCTCCCCTCGTTAATAGCAAAATGGTGACTTCACTGCGTGGAACCAAGCTCAATTCAACCGATCACAGAGGAACCCAGCAGTTTCATGTCCAAGGATAACGTGAATAATCACATTTTCGTCCTTGCTAATGAAACATTCCGTTTTGCACGAAGTTCGTACGACGTTCCATCGAGGGGGAGACAGGGGAACGAAAGATTGGAGACGACCGTGGTCTTGCCACGCGAGGCCACCATGTAATAAGAGTAGCTTCGAGTTCGGGAACTTCCGACGAAAGGATAATAGGTCGCCCGGTATTCCGTGGTAATTAAGAACAATAAAGTTAAGTAGTGCGGGAAAACGGTAACAGACGATCGTTGGCTGATCGTCGGCGGGGGACAATACACCGTCGTACGATTATCTCGATTCATGGACGAAGGAGAACCAGTGTTGGAAATAAAGTGTACGTCATTTGGAGAACGATCTATAGGCTGGGGACATCTGTCGTTGTTCCGGGAGCAGACATTCCTTCAGTCACGCGATCCAATGCCTTCAGGAGGTTCGACAGGGTTGTGTTCAACGCGTGGCACAATATAACTCCTCTGCTACAGACATCGGTTCTTACGAAAGACAAGACTACGTGTAATATTGTAGAGGATATTGTGGATTGCTGGTTCTGAATTGGCATAGCAACATTTGTGAATGTACTTTTTAAATTGAAGGGAACTTAAAAGAAGGTCTGTACAATGGGATGAATAGTGGAGGTAAATACGGCATATTCACACATATTATTATTATATATATGTATGGTGTAATATAAGTGTTGTAGGTCCCTGAAGTGGGTCACTCGTGAAATAATTTGGAACAAGTTTCTCCTTCGAACAAATGTTATCCGAGGCTTTGTTGGCGAGATATTAACGAAAAACCCCGACCAATCAGAGCTCGGCCGATAGACTCGTGCTGGTGAAAAAATCTATAACCACCTAATTTTTTATGAAAATGTCATTTTTTGTAACTAAATAAGAAGTGATTAATCATTCCACAAGGCTCGTGCTAAAAATAAATTTTTCCGTTTCTTTTTCAATAATTTTATCGTTGATTTTGCGATTTTTTGGTAACAATCGAAAGTTGAAACCTCTAAGAATGTTCTGTAATTATGAAAAATTTGCGAAAGCCACCTTAAAAACCCCGACATTTACACAGTAAAAAACCCCTCAATGTAGACCACACCATATAGATGAAAATGGATCTTACTTTCCCACCGATTCAGTATAAATAGATCGCGGTAAAAGAATATAAAAGAATCGTCTGACCACGATAAGTTCCGAGTTTCTTGCTTAATTACGAAGCCGTAAGGAAGTCCCGTCGAAACGGTTACGCCCCAATAGCAAGAACTTCGCACGATCACCCTCTCCGCTCGATCGCTGCAAGCGTCAATGTTTGCTCTGGAGCCGAACGAGAAGTGCCGATCGATCGTTAATACGAGCAACCAGCTCCGTAATCGAGTGACTACGGCCGAGCCGCGGTTGAAAGGATTAGCACAGTTACGGAGGGGGCCTGCTGCTCCCCCTCGCAGTAACCAGATAGGTGTGCACTTACACTGTCCAATTTGTCGTACATTCTTCATCAATGAACGGCCGCTGAACCGTATTTTCCCGCCGCGAGTAATTACAGATTGAAGCTACGGAGTGTAGACAATTTAATTCGTCGTGTATACAGCACACGACGTCCGTTGAATCACTTTACAACGACGAATTTAGAGCAGAACACGACGTTATGGAATTACAGTAAATCCTCGATGAGTGTTCGAAGGTTCCTGGGGCATTGACAAAAAGAGGACCCCAGGTTAACGAGGTATAGCACAGTGATAGAGCTTGGAATTTGGAAGCCAATGATATTTGTTTCAGACGCATATGGTTATTAGTTTAGGAAATATTTAATGTTCAGTGCCGAAAAACCTTCGAACACTACTCGAGGATTTACTGTATGTACATTGTGAATCAGGAAGTGATCACAATTTAACATAGCATCCCTCCAGAACCAAATAAAAGCGAAACAAAAATAAAAAAAACCAGGTCGGTTTAATATCGATATTTTCGACTTCAAAATAACAAGATACAGCATCGATCTCATGATTTTGAAATAACGATTCAAGTGTCGGAGTGTTAAAGGTTGTATCAAATAGATTTTTGTTAACATACTGAACACTGTATAATATCATATGTATAAATAAATAATGATTTTCTTCTTTTTATCAGTTCATATAATCTAGAATCTTACTATACCCTGTTCCACATCGATCGTGGGCGACGGTAGTGGCTTTTAAGTTCGACACCCGACGAGGACAGGCGCGCAATAACATAATTACAGTGTAATTACGCGGGGATCGACGTCCGACGCGAATATTTTTTTTCATTTCGCGGTATGTGTATCGCTCACGGCACGGCCGCTAATGGATTTTCACCGGGAAAGGTGCTTTGACCTCGTCGGCCCAGGGGGATGGAGAAGAGAGAGAGAGCCACCCTCGGTTCGCCCCTTTTTTCATCCCTGTTCGCCCCAACGCCGAGCTACGAGGCGGGGGTAAACGTCCCCGACAAAAGAAGAAAATAATTGCTGTTCATGAAATCGATACGGGCGTATACGCCGGTATGCACGTGTACATCACGTGCCGCGGCTGATATATCACCGGGACTTCGCCGGAAGTCTGCACGGAATAACCATAAAACTGTAGACCGATCGAAGATTGGGCCGTTTTTTAATGAACAAGCATAAACATACCTCCACTCGAGAGTGAACTCAGAATATAATAGTTATTTTTTTGTTGTTATTTATTAGGTACACCAATAAGTAATTCACTATTTTATCAATGAAATCGAAATAGAATTTATAGTTAAAATAATAGATACTAACTTCTTTCACCCCTTTCACCCCTTAAAGTCGCGTCGCAGACGATAAAAAAAATATGTATCCCTTATTTTTGACTGCTTAACAGACGTACGAAGTTTCATAAAAATCGGAGGGGGACATATCCATCCCTTCCCTTGTTACTACATATATAAGTCCTTATATTTTTAAACTATCTCCAGATCTATGTACAGGTGGCCTCTATGTACCTCTCTATAGGATTTTACTTTGCAATGTAAATTATACTCTGAATAAATAAATTATTATATTTATTCTCCACAATTTACGACCTCTTCCGTTAAACAAAATAACACTTTGCAGTTCTTATACTAACAGTTCGATGGGATCCTGTATAAACCTTTTGGCCGAGCGCATTTCCCTGTAACATTTTAATAATCCCCTGGTTCTCGTTCACGGTCGGTGTAGCCGAGCTCGTTAGACCGCATTGATTATTAAGCAATTACTACCCCCTTCGGTCTACCCTACGTCCCGTTAACGCGTATTACGAATCCGGTTTCGTCGTAATAAAGCACAGAGGGGTGGGGGGTGGGTTCACCTTATCCGAAGTTTCTAAAATATTCCGACGGCGAACGGTCCATAATGTTACGCTTCATGATCGGTAACCATCTGGAGCGTTACACGGCGTTCACTGTAACCGATCGTTAAACCAAGATTCGCGGTTGCAGTCAATTCTAATTTTGCGGGCGCCTTTCATGCAGAGTGGCTTATCGAATCTGTCAGAATTGTTAACCTCTTGAGGGAAAAAATATTAGGATCGGAAAGAAATCATTTTGTTTTCTTTTTCAGCTGAATCTATGTAATCTTTTGCACTCCGACAGTCTTTTATTCTGAACGACTGGTGACTGTAAGATCGAGTGAGAACCAAATAATTTGTGTTTTTCCAATAAAGATTTCTAAGTGGTTGTAACTGAAATTTTATTCGTTAGTTTAATTTGTATTGCCATGTATATGACATAGATTTTACGGTGATTTATGTTGGTGTAACAGAGCTAGAGGAGTGTAAAGGGTTGAAGAACCTAACCCAGACAAACTATAGAACGGTTCTGAAATGTCACATCACCAACATCGTAAGAAAACAATCACAGAATGTGCTTTCCATTTAAAGAAAGGAAATCAAAGTCATAAATATTATTTTTTACCCATTCCCAAAAGTTATATTAACCCCACAATGTCTCTGTAGGGTTAAAAACAAATTATACCTATTCCCCGATTATTTACAGGATTGGAATGTCAGAGTCCTCCTTGTGAGATTTAGATTTCCGTTAAATTTCAATGTCTTCTGTAAGACACTAATTTTCGTCGAAGAACTTTGCTCTGCAGTGATTGTGGAGTAAGTATCGTGAGCTCCAACACAGCACTTATCAGAAGACCACCCTTCTTGTCTTCTCCACTTCATGGCCAAATTCTCCAGGAACAATGTCCTTGGTTCTTAAGGCAACGCAAGGTTTGGCCGATTGCCATATCCGACTTTCTCTCATCTGTTTCAAATAAAGGGTCCTATCACAGCCAATACACCTGAAGTACCCAACATGATCACCAGCTATCGCGTGACATCGAGGCTCTTTGGTCTCCGCGCTGCTGGATGACCAACCTCCTGACTCACTGAAAGGCCCCAACCGACAAACGCTGTGTCGAAAACAGCTTAATCATATTTGTTTTCACTCTCTTCACAAAGTCCAAAATCTTTAAAGAAAACTTACTGAGTCACCCTCTAACTAAGAGTCGCGGCAACCAAATCTCCTAACCAAGTCGACCAATTATAAGGCTGTTGAAACTAACCAAAGCAGTCAAATTGACTGATTCGTAAACTCTTATAAAAATTATACTGTTTAACTAATTTGAACCTTTTCTTCGACCGTATAACCTTCAGTAATCTGTCAACCGTTTTTTCCCAGTACCTACAATTTTTGAAAAAATTGTAAATTATCCATTTTTGAGAAATTTCTCATTTTTTACATGAACGTTCCAGAATGTATGAAAAATATTATATGTGATTTTTATTATCGAAGAACTTGCCCTTCCCTTGCTCTAATCAATAAAAGAAAAATTGGTGCTGTCCTTGCTGACCGAATTTGATTGATTGCTGGCCGAAAACGCTGCAATCATCGACGTGCAGACCTTCGTGACCGCTTTCTCTCGTAAACCAACCGAACGAAACCCCTTCGGCCGCGAAGCGTTAACGTAACGCGTTCGCGGGCATCAAGCCGTGATGCTAGAAATCTCTCGTAAGCAGAGCGTACCGACACATAAAAGGAAGGCTAGCCGCTGACAAGAAGAGGACAGAAAGAACGAATCTAAAAGCACCCCGACCAACTATGACAGCAGAAGTTTATGATAAACTGAACAGAAGACTGATTAAACATCCCCTTGGAATTAACTGCAAACGTAGAAAAGCAAACACAAACAGAAAATAACAATCTTAAAATGTCATCCTAATGGGGGTTGGCGTTAGTGTGATAATAAATCTGAAATGGTAAAAAGAAAGTTTTATAGCGTTTCTTTCCCAATAATTTTATCGTCGACCTTGCGATTTCTCGATAGCAATCGAAAGTCGAAGCTTTCAAGAATGTTCTGTCAAATTTTCAACTAAATTTCTAATTATTAAAAATCATTAATAAATGGATCTTCTATTATTCTATCCTATCTATTTTTCTCATTCCAATTCAGAGGTTTGCAGAACACAAATTACATATTCATAAGCCTTTTTGGAATCACGACTATACATGAAAATTCTGGCTACAAAAAAAAAACGTTGCCACTGTCTTCAAGAATTACTTTAGAAAATGTAATTTTGCATAAAAAGTCGCAGTCTAATAACGTATCATGGAAACCTTATCACGTCATAAATATTGTGACTGCTCATTGTATTGGGCTTTGCCCGTCAATTCTAAATAAATAATAATAATTCAGTCTCCTTATCGTCCAAGTTACTCGTGTCCACGCAAGGGCAACACGAGTGGCGGTGCATACACGGTTCTCGAGTTCAGGTGCGACACCAAAGTAACGTCTGTCGAACACGATGCGCGCGCCCGGTAACGTAACACGTTCGCGGGCACCTTGCGAAAGCGTGTCCGCGATTGTGTACGCTGGGATCCGCGTTACACACCTTCTTCTTCGACGTGGTTTAGCGAGGGTGGGTGGATGCTTTGCTTGCGTGCACACACGTATCCTCCTGTTTCCGTACACCCACGCGACCAGCGCGTAGAGTTACACGAAGGAAAAGGCAAGTTCTTTTCTTTTTCTTGTTTTTTTTTTTTTGTTCCTCGCTGGCCAGGCTATCGGGTAGGCCGAACGACGCAAATGAGGATGGATCTTGATTACGAAGTAGGAAGACGGTTTTCTAAGCGCACGGAGCTTCCCGTAACGAGCACGAAATCCTTCGAATGTCTCCGATTACCTTGCGCACTACAGCTGCTGTTTCTCTTTTCTCTCCATCTAGCATTCAGATACGCCAGCACGCTGGTTTATACCCTTTCCCACCCCCTCTGAGTTCTTGGTATTAATTTTATTAGCTACGTTCCTAGCCGGCAAGGCTCGTTTCGCAGTTCTGCTGATTAAACCTCTTCCTAGAGGTAACCCTTCCTGTATCGCTGATTTTATGCCCGTTTACGGAGATACGGAGAGGATAAGCGGAATTTAATTAACTGCCGTGGAACTGGCCGATTCTTGGTGCTCGAGTTACGAACTAGCAGGTTTTGTTTTGGACAGGTGAGAAAGGGGTGTATTTGTTTTTGCTGGGAATATTTTTGGAGATAGAATCGTATGGGTATCATGGATGTACAAGGGGTTTATTGAGGTATGCAATTTATTTAGGGTCTCTTCAGTTCAAATTTGCTGTCTAGGGTCGTGTTTATGTCCAAGCTTAATTTCTTTTTTATAACATCCTTAAGCCAAATGTTCAAAATGTAGATTTTGATGAAAATAAAAATTCGGAGGGATATCTGAGAAAAATAGCAAACCCGAATTGCCATATCTACACTTAAGAATTTATAACAAATGAATATTATGGATCGAAACTGAACTAATATTTGTGAATTTAATTTGGCTGCTCGTGTGCATTGTTATGTTTGTTTATCCTCGTTCGCCAAATTTACACATAGATTCATGCAAAAGAAAAATATTTTAGATCTTTGTAGTTGAAACTTAAAGCTTCTGGTGCACACTTTTCGTCACTGATAAAGGTACAATCCAGAGACTTGACAAATATTTGACAAAAATTATCAATACATCGCAATGCTGGACATGTCTTTCCCGATAGCATCCTAGACGGGGACCAGACACCGACAATCTTCGGATCCAGATACCGATGACTATCACTCACGACGCCTGACAGTGACAACGTTAGCATTATCAGTCACAGATACACACCATAACTTAAGAGTCGCCTGTATCGTGACCCACGACCCTGTAATCGACGATATCAGGTCCCACTGTTCCTAAGGTTGTCGCTGTCGGACTTAAGCAGAGATGGACAAACTCATTATCTAGATAAAAAATTTCAAATAACGAATAAAAGATAAAAAAAAAAAAGTATTTCGTCATTTGTAATTGTTTAAACGTGGAAATTTTAATGTTTATAATAAAATAATACTTCTTTATGAATTAGATACTGCTGCTTTTTACTGTGTCTTATTCGAATGAAATTCTGCCCAACTCTGGACTCAAGTATACAAATCATTACAAATGGTCATTTCTTATTTTTATTTCAAAGAGAATTTTCCAAGATCTGCATACACCCGCGCACTCCTCCAATCGAAATTCAGCTCCGTTTGGTACGGAGTCACGGTTGTATCGAGGCTTTCGCCTCGATAATGATGCTTTTGGTCGAGATGTATTCCACGGGATACTTTTAAAAGCCGTGGACACGCAACCGAGGCCAAATACGCCGCACGGACGAGCGTAAGGAGCCAATTACACGTAGGATTCTCGTGGGCCTGACCGGGCGGATGAAAAAGAAAGCAGAAGAGGACGCACGCGCGCGCGAAGACGACGACACGAAGAGGAGAAGCTTGTTAGAGGAAAAGGAAAGAGAAAACGGATGGACGAAAAGATGGAGGCGGAGAACGAAACCGACGCGTGCCTGGATTAAAGAAAGCGTGAACTTTTATATAATTAAGGACTTTACGAGCTACGATCATTAATTGCCCGGTGCTTCGTTGATCATTAGCGAGGCGCGCATGCATGCCAAACCTTTGTTGCTGATTGGCGTGTTAATTACACTGTATATTGCCGCTGATTCCGACACACACATACGTACATAGGCTCTGCGCGTGAGAGTCGTGATTGGTCGTTGCCTGTATCGTGTCGGTGAAAACTGTCCATCGACGCAAGGAAATTGCGAATACAAACTGACGAAACTGGTGATTCTTGTAATTACCGTTTTTAGGGGCACTGTGTATGTGTGTGCACGAGTGCAAAGGTAAGAAACTCGACGGAGTTTCTGGGAAATTTTGTGGAAGCCAGAATAGAACGAAGTGAATAGTAATTTGGTTGCTAGTATTATTATTATTATTATAATTATAATTATTAGACTCTGCGGATTGTTGAGCAAATTTTATGGGTAGATTTCTTCGAAATTGGACTCGAAGGGAAATTTATTTAACTTGTTAGCCCACTTTGGAGTCCAAAAATAAAGAAATATTGGTTTGCGAATTTTTTTGCAAAAGTGATGAAGTGAATCGGAAATCTATTAAAAATTATTGTGCGTGTACAATTTTAAAGAATAACTTTTATTTTTGGGTTCTAAAGTGGCCTAACCTCTTAAGCATTAAGAGTTCTGATAGATTCGAAATAGGATAGGACATCTGAATAAACCTTCTGAAACTTTTTCCTTCTAGATTTTCGACAATTGGATATTTTAAGATTGCAGAAACTCGGCAGTCTGTTCATAGTAAATGTTCAGTTTGATACCACTGAAAATATTCAGGCAAATATTCCTAATCTGACGAAGAACGTAAAATATATATTAGAGAGGAAATAATTACATAATATTTTATATGAAAACAAATAATATGAATATTATTATGAAATATTCATTATTTAATTAATATATAGACCATCCCATATATTATTTATAATTAAAAATTATCATAAAATTAAATTGATTTAATTCCTACTTTGCATAAATAAAGAGAAATAAAGAGTTTTCGATACGATAATGCATTCGATTGATTTATAGCAAAAAAAAACCTACGAACAAATTCTCCGTTCGACTGATAGAGTTCTTTGCGAATAGTATCTGGCTGCACAGTGATTAGGGACGATAATCTGCGGTAATCTAACTAACGGCCGACGAGAACGAAACGTTGACCTTAATAATCCGCGCGCGCCGAGACGATTAACCGAGGAACCGAAGAAACGCATCAAAGAGCTATTACGTATATATACGTGCGATTCATTTTGTATGATAGACGATCGCCGAGCGGATAAGCGGGTTAGTCTACAGTCATCTGGCGACCTCCCACGTGAACTAACCTGAATAAACGTGACCACGTGGCTGCAAACAGCTGTATACGAGATAATTTTTAAATTGTCGCAATGTATTGGAATTTTTACTCGCTGTGAATCTACAGCGTATATTAAAGATTATTAGGTGTGCCAATACTGCCCTTCTTACTTAAATTTCCAATCTGACAAATTAACGTTTTTCAAGATTTTTCGAAATATTTGGAGCCCCATATAATTTTTACTTTTTCGTTAAAGCTAGAATGCCCTTCGTACTTTTTAGGGCTCTAGAAACAACCTAATGTATTTGTCCTAACTGGTTTTCAAATGATGTATTAGATATTAATATATACAGTGGGTAATCGGTTAACGAACTGTTCGGACAGCGAACAAATCGGACAATGAACGTAGTATTAACAATGATTTTTATTTATTTTTTGGCTTTCCAGAGAAATGCTTCCACGGACAACCGTGACGTCACCGCCTAATTCATTGAAAAGAAGCAAGTTACAAAACCGACAATGTTTTGCAAATCACCGTGTGCCCTCCAGAGAGCGAAACAAGAATAGATTGGCCATTGTACGCCGTGGACGGGGTCCAGCCCACGCTTCTCGAAGCAACCGGCAAGAGCGACAACCAGCAACGACGGTAGCTTCCATTCAGTGGCCGAGAAACGTTTAACCGGGGGTCGGAGGCTTCGTCGACCTCGACGATCGCAAATTGCTACGGTTCAATCGTCCACGCGTTCCGTAAGCACTGGCGCGGATTTCCATCGATCAATTTTAATCTGGCTTTGTTCGTGGTCGTACGACGTCTGCCCGCGAGTACTCGACACGGCAGGAGTGTATCTTCGAGGGGGGAGTGTAGATTACCATGTGAAGTGACAATTGAACTTTGAGTTATTCGTCACATTTATTAAATGTCAGAGACACTCTCTAATTCCTTGGAACTTGTTGAATAATTTCTCCGTAATATTTTAGGTGTCGGGACGACCATAAATCTGGTGATTTTCCATTTTCTTCCTTTCATTTTCTGACTCTCCTTTGGGGTATGTAGCAATGCAATTGTAACGAGACTGACGACTAGACTACGGATTTTTATCATACTGAAATTCTAACCCTTTGAGCGTGGAGGACTTCCAAAGTAAACGATTAAAAACTATGGAGGGTTTTAATGGAACTAGAGATTTCCACGTACACTGAATTCGCAGAAAAACTTGCGTCGAAAAGAAATTCGTTTACTCTGCTGACGTTTTCCGTATGGAACAACGCAATGAGAAACGGTGTTACGTGGCGGTTGGAAGAAAAATAAGCGCTCGTGGACGGGCACTTTTTCGTAGCTAGTGGTTGCGCAAGACAAAGAGGTGCTCATAGCGAAACCTTTGACTCCAAGCGAGTATATGCAAGCACAGGCCAAAGTGAACTTTTCTTTTCTAGTAGATATATGCGCCAACAGTACTCAAAGGGTTAAGGGTTCCACTAGCGTTCAGATAAAGTGAAAACCTCATTAACCTTGATTGAAACTTGCCCCGTTCCGAGTCTCGATCGACCGTGTCTGCTGTTAATACATAAAATATGATGATCTGCAAAAGTATTTTTTTTCACTGCTAAGAACTCTATAGAAATATTAACTGTTTATAGAACGTGTAATTGAATCTCTACTTTCTTTTCCTATTATAGAAAATTATCCTATATTGAAAATATAAATTTTTATACAAATTACGACCATTGTATGATAAAAGGTAAATATACACGGTACTATAAAAAAAAAACATAATATTGAAGTGTGGACATTTCGAGAGATTTTGTAATTAATAAAAATGAAGAATATTGTTCCTCGACTATTTGTTGATCAAAGTAATTCATCCAATCTAAGTATGAAAATAATCCACACGTTCATAGATGCCGTAGATAAGTTCCAATAACACGTTGACTGCCACAGTGAAAAAGGTCGTGCGTGGGCAGACACGCTTTATTTCATTTTTTTTTTTAAATCATAAATCATTGAAAATATATATGCGTTTAATTAATACATTATTGTTGGTATTGTTTTAAATTATTCTGCGATATTAATATTTACGTAAAATTTTGTAACGGTATTTAAATAATCCTGCCATCTTTGCAATGTACGCGCAAATTTGGGTGATCTGTGCAGTGAACCCGTTAAAAGTTACAGACCAACGTATTTCATTTTTCAATTATGTCTCATTGCTCCATAAATCATTCGGCTTTTTTATATTGCTTCGAATACAATTTACATTAGTCACAAAGGGCTGATGTCTTGACAAATGCAAATTGTTTGCGAAAACACCGCACATGCCAGGCAATGTAATGTGTATTGAAATCGTACCCAATTGGTTCAGTGCTATTGTATCGTTCTCATGGATACCGTGCGTGGTTTCACGTCCATACGGGACGTTAATCGATACTTCTAACAGCCACCTTCGAATCGATTATTGTTCCGCGAGTAATTGTAGTGGTTCCTTTGGCCGGTCGAAGTGGCACGAGGACGTTCGTTGAATGAAAGCGAAACCAATGGTTGCAGGTCGGAGGGAGACGACCGTTAACGGAGTGAAATGTGAGCCGGCCACATAGCTCCCTAATACTACCGAATTCATTTCGATAACCGTGAACAAACATCCGAGCACACGTGAACGGTTCCGTAATTTTTGTACTTCAGTTTCCAATAGAGTCGTCGGACACTTTTGTTCGTCGATCACTCGCGAATATTTTCTTTATACTTCGGCTGTATTTAATTAAACACCTTTAGAAATATTAACGACACTCAATTGGTAGAATATCCTTTTTTGTTTGGCGAATTCCCTACTGAATATTTCATTACAGTTTCGGAGTGATTCTTGAATGAAAGAAACATTAAACGTACACGTACGTGTCAGTATCCCAGAATACATTCACTCAAGGAAAACGAATGGTAATGGGATGTGGACGAAAAAAGGGTCATTTCAACCCTCGATAAAGGTTCATTGTTTACTGTTCACGCGATAAAATTGTTCATAAAGCTTCATAGATATACAGGGTGAACAACGAATCGTGATCAGTAAATGTTTTTATCAGGTATAGCATGGTTTCAAAAGAACTTTAACATGCTTATAGCAAATTTTTTGTCAACTCTTTTTTTTTCCATGATTTTTCAAGTTCACCTTCAATTTTTTGCAAATACACCTATAATTTGTTTACGCCTATCTGTTAGAGGATTTCCAGACGAATTCGGTAAATATCGTAACATAACTTTTACCTTATTTTAAGCGATGATGCACTTGCGTAGACAACGAATAAAAGAGTGTTTAGCACTATGGCCTTCGAACTGATAGCTGAGCATGCATCCACAATTCTGATCATTTTCGATCGGACTGTTAATAAGCAAATAATCTCTAAAAAATGTATTAGATATATCTACCAATAAGTGTTCTACTGTTTCTGACAAATTCAAAGAACACGATGTGTACGACGACCGCTATCATTGGGTCAGCGTGACCCAAGTAGGTACAGTACACGTAATCCTCTTCCGTGATCTGTCACACAGTGGTTTATTACACGAGTCGTAAATCGAGATCAGTATCTGCTTGACCCCGTGGATCTTTGAGGTAGCGGTTCGTCTGGCTAATCCTACAGGAGGAAACGGGCGGTCTGGCATACCGGCTCCATTAAATTGTAATTCATAACGCGACAAAACACGGGAACGTCCAACGATCCCGCTGTTTCTCCTAACGTATGTGTGTACGTACATACATATAGCTACGCAATTATGTTTCGTGGCGTGTATCGGTTGATCGTACTCTGGAGTCCGTGAGCTTTTATCCTCCGTCGATATGCAACAGGATGGAGCAGCGCAAAAAGAAGATTTTCTTAGAAAGATGTTCTTTGGGTGGTGTGGGCATAATTTCAGAAATAATGGGAGAAATTCCGGTACAGGCTGTGCCGTGTAAGTTACTTCTGTTTGAGACTATTCCTGAGTTGTCGTATGTTGGTTACATACAGTAAGTGAACAAACTGTGACTGCCTGTGTAAATTGACGATTTCACGATTGTTACTATGGTTTTTATAATTTAATGAGCTAAGTTTGATTTTTTGTGTTGTGTTTTTAGTGGACAAGCAGTAATTAAAAATTGTACAGTTTAAAAACCTTGGAACTGTGACTGAATTTGCATAATCATATGCCATCGTGAAACACCCTGTATTTCGCGTTACACGGTAGCGTTTAACAGTTCCTCCGATAGCCGTGGATGAAATACGTAATGGGGGCCCCCTAGATCTCTGTAATCCGGCTATAATTAAAATACCCTATTCGGATCGCAATTTCTAGTAATCGTCCTCTGTATACAGAGGGGTACATTTACAAGGTGGATAGCCGGTTAGGAGATTATCCTAACAGTTCTGGAATATCGTCGGCCACGGGGAGAGCGAGGGAAGGGAGAAGAACCCGTCGCAACGTGACGGTTTAATCGAATGTAATTCGGAGAAGGCGGAAAGATGAAAGAAACGCAAGGCCAGTCCTGGGTCATTGCCGTCATGCGAGCTTCGTCCTCACATGCGACCCATGTTCGTGCACAACGAGCGCGTGTGTACATATCGGGGAACACGCGTCCTCTCTGTGTAGGTACAATCCAGGATCACTATATGTATACTTAGAACCATGTCTATGGTCATATACCGGGTGATTTAAAATTCCAGCAACCGTTGAATATTTATTGAATCACTTCTATCTATATACACAGTGTGTGATATAGAGCTCAAAGGAATTCTTTTGTCTTTCCTGGTAGATTAAAATAACATGTGACTACTTTTTGGAAAGTGTAACTCAACGATTTTAATTCGAAGAAGGTATAAGTACATTCTCCGAAGTGGATTCACTCCACAAAATTTATTTCGAATACCGATCGAGTGATTTGGAGGTAAAAAGAAATTCGAAGAATGATCGGGATCATACTGTGATAAATCACTGTCGATTGGGCACACCATTTCTAGACACATTTGACTAAATCAATACTGTTCACAATTCGTCTGCAGATAATAGCAAAGAAACGTTGACGTCATTCTTTACTTTCCTACTAAAATAAAAGCTACAAGTTCTGCGTCTCAAGGCAACAACAGACCATTCCCAAATCTAGCCTCGGAAACTGTACACACAGAATGGTCATTTCACATGAAATCGGACATTTTTTTGGAGTAACACTTCGGATTTTGTAGACACGCCAAGCTGTTCATAAGAAGGTCAAATAGGACTATATCCTCAAATTTTTAAACAATTTTTAAATAAGCCCCACTATTACAACATTACATGTCTTCAGAAAAATTGCAAAATAAGTGATTAAAAAATATTTTTTTACCTGAAATGATTTTTATGAAGCACTCTTATGTCACCACTGTAAACACCCACAAAGCTCATTCTGATCAGTTTATCAGTTGTCAAAAGTGACTGTAGAATCAACAATTCTTCAAATTTTCAAAAATCCTTCAAGCTACGTTTATATATCACTAAACACAACAAAATATTAAAGTTCAAAAAAAAAAACAAAAATCCAAAATGTTACTCCAAAAAGTATCCAATTTCGCGTGGAACGACCCAGAATAAGCTTCTCCAGCATCAAAGACCGAATCTGCTCCGATTCCATTCCGAAGAACCGAAAGAGACCCACGAGCCCAGGTCACGATTCGAAGAATCAATCCCCCACCTAATTCTCGGTGATCCTATCGGTTCCGAATTAAAATATCATTCCGGTGGTAAACGGCCGGTGTTAATACACGGCATTCGAGTTTCCGTGGGGTAGATAGGGGATCTTTAAGGGCGCAGTGGCATAGCGCCGTAGGACCAGCCGGATATACATGGATCGAGCTCGTCCAGGAAGGATAACGTCGCGACTGCATAAGGCCGCGTGCACGCGCGCGCAAGTGAGCTAAACGCGTGGGCGTTAGTCGTTCCTCGAGCGCCCGTACCTGCGCTAAGTGCACCAACGGGTATTTGTAGGTACTTGAAATAGCGTCTTATTCGCTATCTTGTTGGAAGGTGCGATATATCGTGAACCCGGTCGGTCATGTCCGTGGTTGTCGCGTAGGAGTCTTTACCAGCCCGCCCCAGGATGCACCGGGATGATCCGCCATTTTGTTTCTCTCGCTCCGGTCCACGAGAAGTCGCCTCTTGTTCACCACGATTCCGATATCTTCTTCCCGCTATTTTCTCGGTCTTTCGCGTATTCCCTCTACATTCGATTCTCTACTCTTCGCCGTTGTTTCTCCATTGTTTTTTTTTTTCTTTGTTTCTGTATTCTATTCGACGAGATACCGATCCTGGTGTACGTGGAACTTGCGAATCGCCGCGGCCATTTTCCTTGCGTCCGGATTCACGTTATACGGTGCAATTACGAGGAGGGTAAAGTCTTGGGTGGATCAGTGAGTTATTGCCACGGGGCTGAAGAGAAATTTTGGAAAGGACGTGTGAATATGCATACAGGGTGAGTCGATAAGAATTGTTATTTATAATAACTCGTTAGCTATTGATTGTATCAGAAAACGTTTTCATGTATTATGTAGCATTTTAAGGGATGCATCGTATGGATACAATTTGATTTTTGTATATCGTATTGTTTTTTAAGTATCAAGGTGACCTTGAATTTTATCAAAGTCAACGCGTCTTTTTTGAATACTCAAGGGAGTTCTGCCAACCCCATCTGACCGGTTTACAGTTAATCCACTGTTAGAATGAAAATAGTAAAATTTTATTTACTGCTGCCTAGATAATACTGATAATAAGTATCGTCGATATAATTCAATCGAACGTTTCAAGATCCCGAGCAACATTCGCATCAAGGACCCAGAGCAGAAGTTTCCTCCCGAGAGATAGCCGTCGATGGTAAGAACCCGGGGGCAACACCTGCTCGTGATACGCCACTTCGAGCGTACCTTGTGTACCTGTTATCCCGTCTATGTGTTATATAATACGAGACCGACACACCATACCAGCGCGCTCTAGCTGCTGCTACCCATGGTCATGGTGGTTACACTGGTTACAGGGGTTATGAAGTCTCGTCTGGAGGAAGAGCGACGAAGTGGCGTATCGGTACAGAGTCCACAGGTAGGTGCTCTCGCCACGGAACTGGCCAAGCGTGACTCGAGCGCCAGGTAAAATTACCTACTATCCCATTCGGTGCGATTCCAGACGACCGAGAGTCCATTGGAAAAAAGGATATTAACCGCGAGGTGAATAAGGGGGAGTACTTTTAACCAGGAACCCATTTCTAAATTTCCTTCCACAATTTTTTATATTTTATTCTAAAACAGCATTTGGTATATTATTACGAGAGAAAACTAACAGTTTCGGAAAAGCAACAAAGTAAAATTATCTATGCTTGTCTAATCTGTTAGAATAGAAGAGCTAATATCAAGACGACTTCAAGCACCTAGTACACTGTGACCTTGAAACGATCTTGAATTCCGAAACGTGGAATCAATTATTAGTCTTTTAATTAATCTTAAATAATTATTATTTTCACCACTGTTACTGTATCTCTTTGTTTATACTCATACTATCTTCGTATCAAAGGGTTTTCCCCGTTAAAATAAATATTATTATTATTATTCTATGTAGATATCTCAGACACAACTAGTAATTCGCACCTATACCTCCACATCGCGTACAATCAATCCGTCCATTGTCGTTCCACTGGACACCCATCAGAATCGACGTCGTAACACACCGTGTAATGCACCCCCCTCTCCGAGGGCGAGATGTCCAAACGCTTATGGTACTTGGCCGTGTAATTAGGATCCTTGAGTCCCACGCATCCTCGCCATTCAATTTCGTTTCCGACTTTATGGTTCGTCTTATTGAATTACCGACGTTTACCGTAATAGGCTGCGGTCGTTCGTTCGATGGGGAAGGTTGCGGGCACTAGGTTCACGGGGTATTAGACGAACGCGAAGAAATCCATTTTCCATTATTGCCAGCAGGATCCTCGCTGAATGAGGGGAAGAGGAAATCTCCACTTGAAGGATCCACTCGAGTGGAGGATCCGTGACACGTGGGCCGCGAAGGAAGAGGGGGACACGCACACTGTAACCCTTCTACCCCTCCCCCTTTGCCACCCCCATAACAGGATACCGATGTTAAGCACTTCCGTGATGTATCGCGTGTCTCCTTTGTTTTCCAGCCGTTTCGAGCGGAATGTATTCTGTACCTAGGGTGGCATGGTAATGACGATAACGACTACAAGTCGGAATGTCTTGGCGGAGAACTCGATCTTGGAGAAATATTGTTAAACGATGAAATACTATTCCTGCCCCCCTTAGATCAACTATTCGAATATTTTGATATTATTACAGATTCTCAAAGATCCGTGAGAAATGAAGTTTTATTATTTTCTTGTGTTCTAGCCTTGGTTTTTTTAACTCAGATATCTTTAACAATTTCATACTCGTCGTTATCGTTATTGTTGTTTAGAGAGATGCATTCCGTTGTACTGTATGCAATAAAGATTAAATATTGCTATTATTATTTTATATCTTTCTTCCACGCTCTAGTTTGACTAAATTTTGTTACTGCAAGTCACCAAATATATATAGAAGGGAATCGTTAAATAAATAAATGCAGACGGAATATTACGTAGACACAATATTCCTATAGGCTTACCAGCGATAAAGAGAGTTTCGCTCGTCCTCCTCGTTTCTGCCTCGAGCGTTCTCCAACGCGTGTCGCGATACGAGCACTTCCCCCTTCGAGCTCGTAACGATCGTGTTCAGCTCGCGTGAACGCAAGGGAGGAGTTCGTGAAAATTCATTAATAGGTTTTCAGCGAATCTTATTAGTCTCAGTAGAAGGGACACGCGGCTACGAGGAACGATTTTCACCGTCGTGCCCCGTTTTCCCTCGCGTGCGTGTTACCGCGCCCGTGGAAAAGAAAACTCGGCTCTAACAACGATCTTTTTGCCCGATTTCACTATTCGACGTTCCGACGAAACGAAAATGAAACGCGCTGGCACGAATCGGGGCTTCGAATAGCTCGAAGCAGAGTGGATAGTTTTTATGATTCAGACAGCTTTTTTTTCCACTCGGAGATGAGTTGTTATCGCAGATAGTATCACCTGTAAAAGTGGAAATCGTGGAGGAGCTCTTATGCCTGAACCGTAATAAACCACTAGAATGGAGAGATCCATTGGATCCCCCTAGACACCAGGATGGAAACTAACGTGGAACGAAACTATGCTTGAACGATAGGAAGCTTCTAACAAGGGAACTCATCCAAATGGTAAATTAGTTTTGAACAAATAACGATTGGAAGCTATAGCACTCGACCCTGTTATAGGCGTACAGTTGAAGAGAAACGTAGACCTTTTATTATCGATATGAATGTTATTTTAACCCCTTGTCGTACGATTTTTTTTACAACTTCATTCTCAGGGATTACTTTATCGTTAATATTTTCCAAGATACAAAAGGAATTCTATTCTTACGGCAACTGTTAAATTATGAAACTTAAATATTAATACCAGCGGAACAGTATTTCACGTCGACTCAAAGAAAACGAATAATATACATGTTCACTAGATTCGTTGATTCGATGTTGAAAGGGTTAATTAAAGAAATAAATAAAAACAATTTGGTGTCGGTAATTTCTTTCACTTTTCAAATATTCGTTTAAGCACGTGTGAATAGAATAACTGCTTATTTTGCAACGAAAGTTGCGAAAAATCAAAGAAAAGTGTTGTTAAATTTTAATCGCCAATATAAGAATATACTAACCAGTCATTTTGACTGCTTTGGTGTTAATTTGCAAGTGGAACGGTCGGGAACAGGTCAACGCACGTAACAACGCAAAACACGACGATTTCATGATCCTCGAAATCGTTCGTATGGAAACGTCGAGGGGGCCTCAAGGCGCCCACCGGAGGGAAAGATTTGATATCAGATATTCGCGACTCAAGGTGCGTTCGTTAGATACGGCACACGCAACCTGCGTGTCTCCTGCGTGGATTCCCGCGTCAGCGCTCGCAGTGAGCCGTCTCGATCATCGATACTAATAACAAGTTCGAAGCCTCCAGCAGACAATAAAAAAAGAAACTGAAATCGAAAGGTGGATGGGGCCAGGTTTGATAATTAAAAAAAAGAGACAAATATTATTCTAAATAGATTTGGTAAAGTGGTAAAAATGACTTGTATATCTACCGATTCCACAACTAAAAAATAAAAATTGAAATACATGCACAGATTTCCCTGGACACCTGGTTCCCTCGAGTGCTGAAAACACGATCTCGAGAGGGTCACTCGCGTGTGGAACGAATGCACCGGGTGGGTTATGCATTTAAACGAGGTTCGCGATTATAATTGGTAATAACCACACGGTGGAATCGAACTCGGAAACGGCTGTCAAAGAGAGAAAAAAGACGACCCCTCTGTCAGGCTCCAGAGGCTGTCTGATACGTGTGAAATGGAGACTGAAAACGCGGCGTAAACCGGCATGAAGCCTCCTCGGTTAAAAGTAAAACGATCACCAGACACCCTGTTCTGCATAGTTCCCATTCAACGAAGCCGATCTGACAATGAACTGTGCACGAATTTTTTGTCGAACTGAATCATTTACAGACTATACGCCCTAGATGAGCTACTGCCAAGATCCAACTTTAACGACGTCCGCGAAAAGTGATCAAGCACGGTTTTTATTACACTATTTATGTATTAACATTCTGAAGGTTCTCACGAATCTTTTATTAGGCTTTTTTAATGCTGTTTGCGTTGTCACGAGCTGATGAATCTAAGAAGACCGATGAAAAAGTGTTTAAATTCGATTAAGATACCTCGACACCGTGGTAAATTGTTACTGATGGTCTCATTCGCTTGTGTTCTCTGACTTTACTGTATCGGTATTAGAATCGATTTAGATTTCAGGACGTAAGATTTAACACTTAGGACGTTAGATTGTAAATTTATGATTTAAGAATCTAAATTTCATTCTTTAAATCTATGTATTGGGTGAAAGATGTCGAATCCTATGATCGTGGAATCGACGCAACATTCTGGGACCATTTCTTCCGTAGGACCATTTTCACTACCATACCCCGTCACATTACCAAAATTCCTCAAACTTAATACAAATTATCCACTATTGCTAAATCCTGTCTTCGTTACTGTTATTTCACACAAAATCATACTCAACTATATCACCAGGTGCTTCAAGCCCAACCTCTTAATCGGACCATTTTCACTGTCGTAACACCGAAACGTCGTGGTGCACGGTAACGGTGGTTTCGCAACATCGTTCGAAATGATACCGGGTATGAAACGTGCAGACGTGACTAACGTTTGTTTCATTAACGGCACGGGGCGGTGCGGTGCCGCTGCCTTTCTTTCTCTCACGCTGCCGTTTTGATATAGTAATTCCTCCCCGACACGCCACGGCGTACGTGGGAGTTGAACGGGCGAACGAACGGGGCGTCGTCCTCTCTTGCACACCAACAAACACAGGAGGAGACCACCACTACCCACCCTGCATCTGTACCTCTCTCTCTTGGCTGGCCAGTCATGGGTCAGTGAATCCCAGTTTCCTAGTCACGAATCTGAATACCGGTGGGCGTGAGCTTCTTTAAACGGACTTGCGTTTACGCTGATAGCGGGATGCTGCACGCCTGTGAAACGCGCGCACGCCGAGCGGATTCTTCGACCGCAACTGGTTTTCTCGCGGACGATCAACAATCACGGTGAAAAGAAATGAATTACTACACATTTGAGAAAAATTAGTTCACTATTCAAGAAAAGATATTTTACCATTTAAGAAAAGATAGTTTACCAGGTAGTTAAGAAAAAATATTTTAATATTTCTGATAAAATAGTTTGGAACTTGAAAAAAGATATATTACTACGTGTTTGGAAAAAATATGTTTATCATTTCAGAAAATATAGTTTACTATTAAAAAAAAATAGTTTACTATATATTTAAGGAGGAATAGTTTACTGGAGAGATTCTTACTTTTAAAAGTTATTTGTTTGGTTGAACAATGGGTTCCTTGTTTTCACGTTCCACTCATTAATTCTTGCTAACTTGATTGCCACATTGACTAATATGATGGGAACCTTATCTCTTTCCCAAACTCAGAATTCAACAAACAAATCACTGTTTCTGTTAAGAAATCTATCAAGGCCAACAGAATCTAATATTCTTATTCAAATTATCCCTTTATTCTGATTCGTTCATCTCTGTCACAAACTCATAAAATCGTATATATCACATTACTATTTTTTCCATAATACAGTTAGAATCAAATTTCACATTAAAAAAAAAAAATGTCTAATTTCACATTACCATTTTCTATACAACACAGAATCAAATCCTCACTATTATACTTCCAAATATGTGTACCTCATAATCAATTCCTATACATTACCCGAAAAGAAATCATTCAAAAAGAAAAGAAAAAACGATTTATCATCTCCATTTCGGTTGAACGCAGTGGACCGGTTATAAATATCGAAATTTCGTCAAAACCTAGTCCGACAAGCATTCCTCTCGCGTCGGTTGTACGTGTCTAAAACCAGCTTAAACCGTGGGGGCCGCTTCACGCCGCGCTTCTTTTAATTTTCCGGCCTGTACATCACTGTCCCGTTTCGTTTTGGTGGAGGGGCGGGTGGGGGTGTGAAGGGGTCCGACTTTTCCATTTGCTCGTGTCACGTGTAGCCTCCGATTAGTCAGATGCGTTCGGCTATATCCTTCGCGGCGATGCCCCCCTGTTTCTCGTCCTCGTCTACCTCCCGTGCCTTTTCTATCTTTATCACCACGGTGAGTCTGTCGCCGTTGGACCCCTACCAGGCGACAATTTTTCTCGACGCTTTCTACTCTTGGCATTTTATTTGTTAAATCTGTTTTTGAGGAAAAGGATAAAGAAGAATGGAAAACTGGATATCAAAATGGAGTCGCTGTATCCGAAAGGCATAGAGGATACTTAACCTTCACACTCTGTGCATAGTAAATTTTCCATGGTCTGTGCACGGGATCAAGCTGACCCCATATATATTTTCATATATTTTGTAAAGTCTTTTTTTACAAAATAGTTTTTTATCTTTTATTTTCATTAATTCATAAGAAATATTTTTTTTAGTTGTCTGGGATATTTATTTGGTGAAAAAACTTATTACATCGCATATTACAATGACTGGGGTCCATTTGACCCCAATGCACAGAGTGATGGTTAAGGAAAGATGCAAGGAATGGAAAGAATGGAGGAACGTCGTGAATAACTGGCCAACGCCGTAGATCGCGTATCGGTGGAAAAGCTTAAGGTCTCTTTGGGGCTTAATCGTTTCGGCGATAGGATCGTGATATTTATCTCGATCGCACAATTAACCCCGCAGCCAACCGGCGACGTAATTGCGGACTCACCGCCGAACCGCGGACGATCGTGTGGCCTCAACGCTGTGCGCGCAGCCCCCGGTTTGATTGCAAATTTGAACGGCGATGGGCCCGAAGATCTGTCGGAACGATACTTTATGGATCGACCGGATGAGGGATACATATCGGCCATTATTCGTGCCCGTAAATACGTAAACTACCGAGCTCTCGAACGTATGGAAACATTCGCCGGTGATCGAGATTATTTTGATTGAGATTATTTGCATGGTCTCGGTGGATCTAGATCCTATTTACTTGCTTACAATGTGCACTTCAAGCTGGCTGAAGGATTAAATGTATCGGGCGTGTCTGTAGAATCGGAGGGATGTGGTTTTCACGTAGAAACACAAAAATGATATGTACAACGAAGTTTGTTTTCCTTGTGGAGTTTGATCGTGGAAATGGTAAAAATGAAGATTCGTCAGTAAAACCTGGGTTAGTGCCCGAAAATTGGGCCTGGAATCCGGGTAATTAGTAATTGTAAAAACAATCGATTCTATATACATGTAGAATCAACATCGAAGGTAGGAAAGGACAGCGAGTGAAAAAGAAAGACGGACTAAGCGACAAGGTGACGACAACTTTAAATGCCTGCGTGTGGATAATGCAATGATGAGAATTTTTCATTTTTCTGCTAATCTAAAAAGCAAGTGAGACACTAATAGTGCTCACGTTAGGTGGGACACCCTGTATAATACAAATATAACTATTATATTATACAATATAAATATAATCTAAATTGAGTTGTATTATATAATAAATATAACTAAATTTCCCCGTGATCTAATAATATATTAAAATGCAAATAATAAACTAAAAGCCAACACGAATATCCGACAAAAACGCCTTCATAATTTCAGTAATTGTAAAATAAGAAACTTGCAGCAATCTCCGGTACAATAAACGCAAACGATTACAGGCCAAAAGCCATTTATTAAAAAAAAAATTCACACGAAATATAAGGCGATAGATCGTTACTTTCCCTTATTTCTAATCAAAATAATGACCGAACAATTGTTTTCCAACTGTGACAAGAAACGGAGGAGGGAAGCAAGAAAAGAAACTTCTATATTTATGTATGAGAGCCGCGGTAAAGGGGTACGATCTAATATACGGTCGATGAATGATTTATAGAACGGTATCCTGCTTTTTATCCGAGAGTTTCAGGTTGTCGCGCTTGCGGGCACCAGTTGCGCCAAGATTGGTTGCCGGAGGATGCAGGGGCCGTTCCGTGTAATTGCGACCATAAACATAAAGGCTGTTTAATAAAATTCATCGCCGCAATAAGACACCCGGCCCCATCGGCCGGCTGTTCAACGTGATTTAATCCCGTAAAGCGGGACAATACGGTCGCGCTTACGAAAACGATTTCATTAACGATTTTTATTTACACGCCATTATCGTTTCTTCTTTCACTTGGTATTTTACGAATGAAGGACCCCCCAACTGTTCAATTTCGATTTTAACGGGGTATTGTACAGATAGTATACATATTCCTAATGATATACAGGGTGAGTCGATAATAAGTGCTATCTAACATAACTCGTTACCTATTGATTGTACCAAAAAACGTTTCGATGAATTCTGTAGAATTTTAAAGGATATATTGAATGGATAGAATTTGATTTTTTTTATGATTTATTTTCTTGAAACATCAATGTGACCTTGAGTTTCCTCAAGGTCAATGCATCTTTCTTTTAATACCAATAGAAGGACGAATTCAACGACCAATAGCAGGATGGTATTAAAAAAAAGATGCATTGTTCTTTAAAAAATTCAGTCACCTTGATATCTAAATAAAGAAATTAGATATAACGAAATCAAAATGTATCCATCCTATGTGTTCTTTATGCTATATAATTCATTAAAACATAATAATAAATTTTATTGTTTAAAAACTATGTTTTTCTAAGTGGAACACTCAACTTCACTTAATCGTCGTACAATGATACGATTGAAATCCAAAAGGATTTCTGCGATTGAGCAATCATCATCTTGATCCACGTCCGTCAACGTTTGTTTTCATCCGCAGGAGAGTATATATGTTTCACAATTCGCCTCTATTAATAGTGGATACTATATCCTGACATTATCTAAACGGGATCATCGTCCGAGTTCTCGTACCGCGAACGATGTCAACGGGAAGGTGTTCTATTGTACTGTTTGAAATTGGCGCGGTTCAATTATAGTTGCCGCGGTAGCGACGGACCAGGTGATGTATTTATGGCGGAAAAGTTTTGCAATTGGTCTTTATATAAAATGTCTGTATGCCGCGACTTATGCAATATACATATATACAACGTGATGCAATCGAGGTTATCAGCGGGCACGAAGTTATCCAAATCGAAATTGGGGTTAAGTAACGTTGCCGGGTGTTTCACAATGGGACACACAATGACGAGTCATTGAGTCGAAGATTACAATCGTATTTTCCTATTTTAGAGTCAGTGTTTGTAAAAATGGCGGCGGTACTTGTGGAAGCGATTTTGTTGCTCTACAGTCTACAGAATACCATCGATGTGGTTTAACCAGGCGGAAAATATTGATCCCTGAAGAATCTTCAACTTATTAGGCGTTGGATTAGAAGATTATGATTGTTTGCACAAATTCACTTGTTCGAAAATTGCTCTTTAGAAACAGAAATATTTTTTCTGTTGCAAAACATAGAATAAAAGTTTTACTACGTTTTTTTAAAACTTCAATTACCTAATAAACGATAAATAATATCCTTATTGCTTGCAAAAAGAAAAACGCATAAAATTAAATGTTTCCTCTAGCACGAATCGCGTTGCTCACCGGAAATGTCCGTCATTCCCTCAACCGTAAAACCCTCAGCAGAGGAAATAAATGTCATAAATTTTTATTTTCTAGAAAGATTCATCCGCAAAACGCTACAAAACACCGGCACCGAATCAGATCGAGTCAAGTAGTTTAGTGGATTTCCAGACCAGCCGCAACCCAAAATCACCGATGTATGCATTACAAAAGTAGAAAACTATTTATTACACAACCGCCAACGGTTTCGTCGGTAAATAGCGCATAAAGAAGACAGTTTAATCGTCCAAGTAAAAATGTCCCGCAGGCCGCCGTCAAGTAGCGTAACTTCCGCGAAAAACAAGTGTATTATCCGTAAGGAATGCGTCTCGCTTCCCGAGGTGAATACCGCTTCGCGAACGATTATCGTGTTAGAAATTGTGTCAGCGTTAGACGATGCTGCGCTGTCTTGCCCATAGAAACCATGAGCGCGACCATAATAGAGCACATTACAGCAATTCATCTCTAATCTGCCAACAGCGTAGGAGCCACGAAACGCACTCCATTAACATACCACCCCATTATACGATCACACGTCCCGGCGCGACGTGAATCACACTCAATCGCGGTATTCTCCCGTTACATGTCATTCTATCGAGGATCGGAGGAAGTTGGTCCTTCCGTATTTCGTGAAAACGAGGAATTTTGGGATATTGGGACTTATACATATAGAAGATAGTGCAATTTTGCACGGATCGAAGGTTGTTCTTACCTATTTTTAGAAAACGACCGATTTCTAGACATTAGGACTTGTATCTATGGTACATTCTATAACTGCAGTATATTCTCTCGTTACATGTCGCTCTATCGCGGATCGGACGTTATCAGTAAAATCAATTTTCAAAATGTTCAAAAATCCTTCAAGATACGTTTACATACCATTGAAGATTACAACATGTTACTCCAAAAAAGTGTCATATTTCACATAGAACGATCCTTTATCAAGTATACACACAGTTTTATCTCCAAACAGAATGAAACAAGCGTTCAACAGCTCGTGGATAATATTAAAAGCTTTCATCTCCGTTCGAAGGTCAAAATCAGTCGGTTCTCGTATTCGAGTCGCGAGACAGACCCGTTTCGGAACGGACGAAAGAGCAGAAGACCAATGATTTTCGATGACTCCGCAAGGTATACACAAGGAACCGCCCCGGGAATCAACGAAAACCTCGACGGCCAGTGTGTCTCGGCCAGGCCGGGCCGGCTGGATTTAAATTCACGGGGAGCGACGAACTCACTCTCGCACTTTGTCGGCGGTTGGATTCAAGGCCTGCCCCGTTCGCGGCATTCACGGATTCGTCACACTTCAGTGTCAACGGCCTTCCCCCCGCCGCGGTTTTATTTTTAAGCGACCGTCATTAAGGCTAGGCGCACTTTCTTTTCCGACCGCGCGGTGAATCGGGCACGACGACGATTGCCGGTCATCGCTCACGCTGACGCCCACGCGTGTGTTCTGCATACCTATTCATCGTGGCCGTTCATCGCAACGTTCGACGATAGTTACCAGTAACGAACGGGTTACCGGAAACCGAATCGTGAAATCTTCTTTCAACGGAACTTTGTTCGCACCCTTTGTACACGATCTGCCATAAGATTGTTTCGTTACGGTCGATACACTTGTGTGGCTAAACTCCGTGAGAGAGATTGTAACTTTTACATTAGGTGAACCAGTAAGTAATAATTATACAGACTCCTCTCGATTATTGTCCTGAACTCAGGTCCGCGCCAGGACAATAATCTTGTAGGGAGAAATGCTTCAGGTTCTCGTAAATTCGTTTTTTCCTCGAAGCTCAAGCCTCGGCAAAGCGGAGGGGCAACAATGTATGCGCAAACAAACGTGCAAGCTTCTGTATCATCTATCGATTCGGATCAGTGACATTACTCCTCACCACGCATCGAAATCACCAAGCGTTCCTACTACAGTAGCCGACGAAAAAGGCACCTCGTTTTCGATTTGTTTTATTTTTATTACTTTTTAACATCACCTTAAAACTTTACTATTTAAGGTTTTAAGTTGACGTTAAGAAATAATAAAAATAATAAGAATCAGAGAAGTGACAACTTTCTGTCCTCTACTGTACAAGAAGATTTCGACAATTCTAATCCATGACAATTTACAAACATGATTCACTGTATAAATAAACGTATGCTAATCAAAGGTGTATAAAATATAGTATATCAAAATTTTAAGTTGACGTTAAGGAATAATAAAAATATGAAGAATCAGAAAAATCAGAACTTCTTTGTCCTCTACAATATATGTATATACGTAAATGTGGAAACTTCTGGTTTCCTGTATGCAAAGCTACCAGACGTATCCACCGTCTTTTCAATGTATTGGCATTCCGCTGACAGCACGGGTCATTTAAATGGCGTCGCGCTCGAGGAGTCAATCCAATTTTAGAGCAGCTTGTGGACGTCGGATGAACGTTCATCCGACGAACGCGCGGCATCCGACGCGAGTGTGTCAATGGCTGGTGAAAGGTGTATCAATGACTTTTCTCTCACTGACCTCCGACAAGGAACTTTCAATCTCTAGCGCGCGTCAGCCGCGGTGTGCCGCGTCTACTTACATAATTCGCGTGCATATTACGTATTCAGCCGGCGTATCCGATCATTTGGAAAACCAATCAGACAATTTCTTTGTCAATCCGTAGTAACTATCTTTAGCCCCCTATAACGCCATATAATTTAGAAATTATAGAAAATTCATATACGTATAGATATTTTTTTTTAAATTTCCTTAATTTTCTTCGCTGTCAAGTGGCGTAGCATTGTATCGTTGTACCACTTATTTGTAATCAGAGACTTTTACTTGTGGTAATCTCCCAAGGTAATCTCCCCAACCCCACAAATGCCAATTTTAATGAAACTTATACGGAAGATAGTCCTTCAATCAGATACATAATTTTCATTAATTGCAATTACTGTTTTAGTTTTTGCTAATGGGGTGGCGTGAAAAAAATTCAAAAGTTGAAATCAAGACCCACCCTACTGTTCATTTGGGAGTATGTATTCGGGACGATTTTAATCAAATTTCACGAAAATTGGTGGACCTTTTCGGAGCATCATACATTCGAAATTTATTCTCGACAATCATACGAGATGGTAAATTTTCATTCTTGACCACTACGCGATTGCGGCACCACGCCCGTGTAATTTTCGGTAATCAATGATGATTACGTGAGAAAACGTAACGCTTGTCGCGGCGGCAGCCGGGGCAGGTCTCGAATTACGCGCCCCCCGGGGGCAAACTGGTTCGCCGCGGATGGCTAAATATACGCGGCGGAACGACGTTGTCTTCCTGCGGTGCGTCGTTAAGCCGTAGGGCAGACCGGGGCTAGTTAACTAATTTTTAACATGTCTGATTATAACAAATGAACCAGTCATATTTTGTTGACCTGATGCGTACCAAAAGTTCATACATTTACTTAGGTATACAAGCCTAATTTTGAAAATCGCTTTAATTGACCACCATTTATTCTATAATACAATAGTTGAAAGGAGTCAGTCAATTAACCTCATTAATAAACTATTAGTAAATTTAAAACTTTGTTTCAAAATTACAGGAGTGGGAATGACGGTTACGGTTGGTCGATCCATCCACCTGGTAGGATACAAACTAGCGTTATTTCAGTTAACTTTCGATACTATGTGGCGATAAAGGAAAGAAAACAAAATTGAACCGAGACATTAACGCGAGGAAATCGATCCCGGGACGCGTTTAAAACAACCTCCCGACACACACGGACGCGTCCGCATTTTGTGGTGTAACCGCAGCGAGAGACGAACAAAGCGGTAGCCAGGTATATACATATAAAACACCGTCGTCGCTCCCTCGCCCCGCAAGAAGTTGACCTTCGTCCACGGTGTAGTGTAGCCTTTTCTTTGCCAACCGGACAGTTCCATCCGTCTTTGCGTTTCCAGCCACCGTATCGCTCGGGTTATAGATCATTACTGGGGACGGGGGTCTTTTAACCCCTTAAACAGAGAATTTTTCACTGTGTGCTGTATTTGACTTATTATACAAAGGTGAACACAAAATTCCGATCTTTAACCTTTTGGTTTACTTTGTTTCCTTGTGTATGAAGTCCGGATCTGTTTCCAGCAACAAAATGGCGGATACTAATGTCGGGTACGCTCAATTATTTAAACAATTGTATTTTCTTGAAACAAATACGAAATGTATCGCAAACAAACCTTTTTCGTACAGTGTCTATCTCATACAAGTAGTCGGTTTCGTGTTTCGAAAGTTTATCGCGGCTCCTCTTACACGTACGTGTCGCTTACTGTGTCTCTTAATGGATCCGAAAAAAGAGTCTCCCAGCCCGAAGAAATGCATTCGTAGTTCACGACGACACGAGAATTTCATGGGGAATTTATTAGACACTGGCCATTCGGAGGACTGTCGTAAAACGTCCCTATTGCGATTTCATGGATAGTAACCTGGAGTATTGGTTTCTTGGATGAATTTACAGGAGCCAAAATTAAGCAGAAAGTTATCGTCTACGTGTGAACCAAACGTTTAATTTTATTGCAATTAGTATCTAGAATCTGAATCACGTCATATAGCACTGTCCAGATTATGAAGATGAAGGTAAAATATTATTAATAACCATTAGTTTATGAAATATTTAATATTCAGTGCCTTAACTTTCGAGCACTCATCGAGGATTTACTGTATTAGGACACCTGGTGTGTAAGAAGAAAATATCTTCTGTTATTTTATAGGAGCATAAGCGTTGTTCATAGAGTTTTAATATTCCTTAAAAATTATTTATTTCAGACATTTAACGATTTCGTAATGCCTCGTATCATGTACCGCATATTCAATAAGTGTCCCAAAGCACTTATGAACAGGAGTGTACGTAATTTAGTGACACATTGGCACGAAAAAAAAAAAAGAATAAAAATACTTTCAACCACAGAAGGTTAACAATTAAAACAATATTCAATTTTTAAATGCATATCCATGGAGAAATATTTATGCATATTTCGCGCAACATATGTAGTATATTTCTGCGTCAGTGACAGAATTCAAGTCATGTCCTTATCATGTTCAGTACCTCTTAGGACCTTCGTTTCGAGTGAGTTTACGATACGAACGTGCTACTTTTCAGAGCAGAATATCTCGTAAAGTATCCGCCTTTCGATATCCTTATCTGAATACATTCGAACGTGGACAGCCCGAGAAGACTCCATTTTACGTAATAACATTACGTGGTCTCGTTTAAACAAAAATGTTTCACTTGCACTTCCCAGCTCCGTCGTAAATCTCGATCGACTTTTAAGCTCTCGTTTTACCTGTGCGATTATACAGGGTGTGGCTGGAACGACGGTGAACCCCGTAGAGCGGGTGATTTATTATTCAAAAAGGAGTTCTGAAAATTTTCAGAATATCTTGGATGTGTCTACATTAACAATTACATTTTAATTACACTGAAGTTTAGAAACTTCAATGTGAACTAGAATAGTGGGCTAAGGTATCTGTTTAGTAGTTACCATTTCTACTTTCTACTAGTTAGACCGCGGAAGTTCGTGCAAATCCACAATTTCAAATACTAAATATCTAACAATGAAAATAGAATAGAATTTTGAATTCTGCATTAGACTTTAGTACGTTGATCCTACAGACAATTTAACTTACTTAACCTACATTAAATGTTTGTAATTCTAGTATTAATAATAATCCCTTAGCTGTTGATCGTTGGACCTACTAAATCCATTAAATAGCTTTCACCACTGAGCTGTTGTCAAGAATTACCAAAATATCGTTTTTGCTATTTAAAAAAAAAACTCTAAATATCTGAAATATACTAGTTCACACCCACCACAGACCAATTGGCACTCGTATAACAACATTGTGGCGTCACATCGTTGATATTTTCCCGATAGAAAGAAAAAGAAATAATATTTCTGAACAGGACCCCATTGTATCCGCCACTCAGCGGTCCCCTCTGGCTCCGATTCCATCTTCGTCCCCCCAGCCAGCGTGGTTTGTCAACACACCAAACCTCGTGGAGAGTGTACGGAAGAATGACTGGCGGTCAGATTTCGGAAGCAGGTGGTTAAAACGTTTGATGCTCTCGGTAAGAGAATCTGGCTTCCCCCTGCGCCTTCGGGCTCGTTCACTCGGCAAAGAAACAGTCGACACAAAGGCTTCTGGCCGGATCCACCGTCGTTTACACCGGGCAACCCGTTCTCACCATTTATGCTCGATTCATACCGGCCATTTCTCCCGCGTTTTCACGTTACACGTGTCGTGGAGTCACAACATCAACGAAAAGAGGACACGTACAACACGGAATAGGGATGAAATTTTTTTAAAAATTCAGTACACGATGAAAAATCTTCATTATTCAAGTGAGAGTTAACAAAATGTAATACCTTTGCTATGCATTTGTTATATATTTTCATAGTAACGCGTGCGTTACTTTGAAACACCAGTTATATAGATAGTTTGAAGCTTCATGAACCCCGGGAAAAAACGATCGGTACGAGAATGACACGATCGACGAATGCAGGGTCACTTCGGCCCACAGTAAGAACACAAGATAAAATTTTATGAACAAACATGTGCACAGAATCTGATCTAATACACAGTTACTATAAATATGTAAAGAATAAGTCTGCATCAGCCCGCACCCCATCTTCCTCGTTAATCGGCGCAGATTAATCACGCTCATTGGAAATTGCATCGTGGTCGACTGTGCTTAAACAGCCTCGCCTTGACACAGAAGGAGAGAAGGAAAAAAAAAGAAACGGGGGAACAATATTATCGAGTTAACGTTGTAAACAGACGCCCAGCGATAGGTATTGTTCGCTCCGAGCTAGCAACCCACATACCCGTATCAGCGTAAACAATAAGTGACCACGGAGGGAAAGGGGCAGGAAGGGTGACGGGGATAGAGGGGTGTGATGTGTTCAGGGATGCTGGGTGCTACGAAACTGACTGTTAGTAGTCAATGATAAGAAGTATTGGCGTTACAAAGTTTCGAGGACCTGAGGGTGACGACATTACCAATGAGAAATTGGAAGTATTGGGATCATAAACTCCTCAAATTGAAGTCTTCAGACACGTCCTCCTAATAAGGCGGGAGAGTATTCTCAGTTTGGGGGGGCTAGGAATTGTAAAACGAAGTGGCCAGGTATTAAAAAGGGAAAATATCGATGTTGAGATGGGCAAATTCATCATATAGATAAAGAGTTTCGAATAACGAGTCAAAGATAAAAAAAAGTCAGTTGTTATTCCTTATTATATAAATAAACAAAGATAAAAGTTTGAGAGAATAACTTTTGTTTCGCCGTCTGAAAATAGCAAAACAGAACTCAGGTCAAATCTGATCCCATCTTATCTAATTACGACCTTAAAACCTACTTTCCCATTTGAGGGTTAACAAAATATGCTTACAGCTCACTAGATCGTTACACACGTAAACTACCGGTGTGAAATTAATTTACAATTATATTACTTACGGGAGAAATTTGTAAATTTTTAATTATACCATCTACACGAGAGAAATCTGTACATTAAAGTCCTAGTTCGTGTCCAATTGACCCGGAACCGTGCACACTTTAGGGGTCAAGCATTTCCTTTTCCGTCCGAGTGCTAAAACGTTAAATTTGACGCCATTATTTCGAAAGTTACGATCACACGGGCGATCGTTCGACAAATCACCGGTCACACACAAGCAAGTGATATAAATCTCTATTCTCATCGAGCGGCAGTTCCATCCCTGAAATTATTTCTGCGTTTTATGAAACCGCTTTAAGCATATAATACCGTCTTAGAAAAGGAAATAGAGACAGAGAGAGAAGGGGACAGAGTCGTTCCAAGTCTTTCACCATAAAAGCAGAATAATATGACACGCATTAACATTCGAATCTTCGAACGACGGTGATAAAGAGGGGAGTCGCGGCGACGTTTCCTTAAAGGGTAAAAAAAAAATCATTCAAGACGTACGCGACCCTCAAAAATTTTTCCGGCCATTTAACGACGATCCGCCAATTAGAAACGCATTCGTTCGAATGGCTTTTCGACGGGACGGCTCATCAATATTCGTTTCTTTTGCTCGTGGCGCGCCGCGCAACTCGCGCGCTGACCAACGGTAACGTGCCGGAAAAACGTCCCCTTCCCGCTGAAGATTTACCATTATTCCCGGCGCCGCAATTCCCGGGACCGTATAATGTACACTGTGCACGATGCGAAATTAATGGACTACGACGTGTTATTGGTTCAGAAACAAAATTCAGTTTTTTTTTTCTCTGGTTGCAACGGTTGGAGTTTCTTCCTTTGCTCGTCGCAACATACCGACCAGTGATTGCTGCTATAAATATCGTGCGAAAGATATACCAAGCACTTTCTTTTTTGTGAATTACCGTTTAGCAGGCTGTCCCGTAATTACAGCTGGGAACTGTTAATGACGGTGTAATTAATGCTAATAATGATGATGATGATGGCGATGATGATAGAGGCCCGAAAACGATGAAAAGTGACGTTCATCGAAATTCAATGCAATGAATGATCCTGTACCAGACGCCTTATGTCTCGATTCTTATTTACGAAGTGAAAATTTGGACATGTAGCTATCACGAGAAGGTTTATTTAACTTTCGTTCATTCGAGGACGCGTCACTTCTGACTTGTCCTTGTGTTTACGATGTGAGGTTAATAAAAGAATTAACAAATATAATTTACCAGAAAGAATGCAGATTTTGCAATGACAGTCAACTTATGTTGTCCCTTAATGGGACAGGGAAAAAGATAGGTGAATCGTGAAACCTATCAGTAGTCGAAGAAATATTACATTCTAATTTCTTTCATTTATATCAACTACTTTGAACTACAGTAAATCTTGGATTGATGCTCAAAACTCGGGACTGCTTCGGAGCAGTTATCGTAGAGGTACACGATGTTGAATAGTACTCTCAACTATGTACATACTTTGTACCACTTGCAGCCCCCGAAATGCAACTGACAATTACTCGTATCGCATTCACTTCTTTCATTTACATTAACTATCACCGACCATCACCTGGCATGATACATCAAAAACCTAAAAACCACTTTGTTCCATTTAAGACGACCTCCGAAATAGAAAGTTACTCGTATTACAATTAATTTCTTCCATTTACATTAACTACTTTCAACTACATCCAACCACGTTATTCCATTCAGACTTTCCGACACACAACGAAAAGTCTCAATCATCCGGCGACCTAATATGTACGTGTATCACACGTATCGCCTGTCACGTCGATCCGACATATGTTTCTCCCTCGTCGCCGATTGAAGATAGAGAGCCAAGGTGTCCCGACACGGCCGCATATCCCGCTAAAATTTCTTTTATTAGAACCGTAGCCCCCGTTCGACGTAACAGGAGCATCGTATCGAAGTTCAATCGGTCGACGGATGCCAACGATGACCCGTGTCGTACGTCGTCGTCGTAGGTTGTTGTCGAGCGGGCGCAACGGCCTCGCGCAGCCACACGTCGGGCAAAGAGACACGAAGACGCCGACAATGCGGTACAGTATGCACCACCCCGTGTGGATTCAATAACTTTCGACCGACACGGCCAAGAAGAGGAAGACAGCCGGGAACCGGTTCTATAATTTTCAAACGAACAACCGTGTCCGTACGAGTCCTCACGCGCGCGTCGTGGCGTTAAGGAGAATGCAACAACGCGGTGTTCGTTCGGGCGTCCACACGTACTCGCCCCCTCGCATATAATACCGTCCAATTAAGTCAATTATCAACCGACGGGGCTTAACCTATGATCGACGAACACCACAACAGGAAATCGCGCCCTTTCTTCGTCGATGGATTCATTGATTTTCGATTGTACGGTAAAGTCTCGATAACTGCGCGGAGAGATTTCTACGTTAAATACCTCTGATTCATTCCCAGTTTTTGAAATACAGAAATCGTGTTCCTATGCTACTACGTCTGAAAACTAAGCTTTGAGAAAATTCAATTCCAATTATGTATAATATAGGCAAGAATTGAGAACTTCATCAATTTCAGACAAAATCGGTTTGGTAGATTTTTTCTAATGAAGAATTTAAGAATGACATCTAAACATTAAAAAAAAAACGGTTTACTGTGACTACAATAGTGCCGTTATTTATCGTGAGCAAACCCACCGTTTGTAAGAAAAACTTTCTTCTTAATGCTCTAAATAGTCCTATAAATGACTATTGGTTCTTGTTATGAAAAAAACTTTATACTAAATACCAATGCAGTGAATGGGTTATGCTTCGAACAAACATTATTTTTCGACCAGACCTCGAGTGTTTTCGAAACAACCGAATCACGAGCCGACAGGATCAGCTTCCCGTTACCATCGCCAAGAATCACGGCAAGAAGCAGAGGAACGATCCGTTTCCCCCCGTTCAATTTCTCCAATTTACCATCCACGAAACCGCGTAAATTCGAACGACCAACGTCGTCTGGAATCCGTGGAGTGCACACCGGGCGAGATTAAAGTCGAGAGTCGCGCGGGTCAACACGCGGCGGCGTCGACAAGAGCAACAGCCCAGTTGGCTTTGGTGGGTTGCTGGTGTTGGCTGGCTTTTCAAGGAATCTTTCCTCGATGGACCAGTTCCGGCAGTGGTGTGCCGCGTCGCAGCCCGTTGGCGAATGGGAATAGATCTGGGGACGAGGACAGAGGTAGAGGAGCGACAGGGAGCTGGAGGAGGACGAGTAGCACGAGCCAGCTGCCGCGGTAGGGAGAGGATAAAACAGGAGCAAGGTTAGGAGAGGGTACGACGAAGGAAGGAAGAGGATGAGGTTCGCAAGAACAAGAGCAACAAGAAGAAGGAACCTGTAGGATAGAAGAGCAACGAGAGACGAACACAGAGGAGGGTCAGATAGAGGCAGAAGGACAGAGGAGAGGGACAGCCGGAGAAGCTAAAAGATAGGGGGATAGGAGAACCGGGATGAGGGGAAGAGGATGGGACTAAATTGGACGAGCAAGTAGGCAGATGAGGGGAGAAGAGTGGAGAGGACCCGGCCAGAGTGTTGGAGGAGGATCAGAGAAAGAGAGTAGTGATTCAGACGGGAGAGGGAAAGACGGAAGCCAAGAAGATAGGCTAGCAAGGAGACAGAGAGAATGAAGACCTGACGCGAATGGGTGAGGAGAAGAGAGATACCGAAAGGGGCTACGAAGCAGCAGGCACCCAGCAGGCGTTAGATCCGACTAGACGCAACAGCAAAGAGGAAATGTATGTACAACCGCGATGGAACGTCTTGAAAAATTATCGTCTGTAAATCCTTAAACCCAACTGGCTGCACGCGGAATCGAGACGCGCCGTCAAGTGTCTTATATAAAATCGGCGGCTTTCTGGAAAAACACGCGCCTGGACCCATCGAGCTCGTTATTTACGAGCAGCCTGCGCGCATCTTATTCCGTAGGCGTGATTCATTCGACAAGAGGCGTTAATCAGCATTTAAATTTAGCCCACGTGGTCCACGGACGTCCACGAAACGAGGAAACGATTATCGGCCGGAATGATCGGGGGCACGTTCGAGCGACACCCCTCGTCTCATCGATCGCGGAACATCCCCCTCGTTGTCACATGATTCATCACGATATTAGAGTCTGTTGAACGCTCACAACTCTTTTAGTAGGATATTCCCTATAATTTTTTTTAATCGCAAAAATTTTACCATGATAAATCAAGCGTGTACCTACTAATTATTTTCAAGTGACAAAAACGGCTCTAATAACCCCGCTATAACATAAGCCGATGGATTAATTCAACACCCTGTATAAATCGAAACTTCCTCCAGACTAGATCGTTACCGGCGCGTGAAATCAAAACCGAAACCGTGCGATGATCCAAGATACACCGTGCAACGATCCCACCGGGTTGGATGTGTGTATATCTTATCGTCCTCGGGGCCCGAACGCATCCCCCTCTGAATATGCATCGCAGGGAGGGAGGTGTGTGTGCACTCCTCCTGCTCCCCATCGCGGTTCCTCTCGCCTTATTTCTCATTTTTGTCACCGGGCCCCGGTAATGGGCTTAATTCGCCACGCAGGACTCTTCCCTCTCCCTCTATCGATGGGCCAGCGTGGAGGACGCAGGAAGGATCCTCCTCATCGCCGCCAACAGCAAACATCAGACACCGGGCCGGTTGGCGTGCCGGGTCGGGTCGTCGGGGGCTATAATCGTCCTCGCGTGTAATGTACGATCGGTAGGAGGACAAGACCCACTGGGTGTTTCTTCTTGGTGAGCGAGAGGCTGGTCGACTCGCTCCTCGTCGCGGGGAACTAGTGTGCGGCGGGCAGCCCGATGTCAATGACACTGAGAACCGAGCAGCTGCCGCACACATAAGTCAACCGCATCGCGAACACGCGCGAGCGCACGCAACACAACACGTGCGGCACGCAGGTACATACGTGCGCGAGCACGCTCGGTTGCTATAGATGAGACGACGTCCAGTGGTGGGGCCAACCACGGACCCCAGAACAGCGAGCTATAGGATGTTCCATGAGGTGTGGGACCACCTTCAATTAGGGGCCTGGAACGTGAAGTGAGTGAAGAAATTCTGCGCAGACCTGTTAGATTGTTGCAACATAAGTACGGTAATGCTCGGTTATTAGGGAAGGACCCCAGAACACCGACCAGATATAGGATGTTCTATGAAGTGTGGGACCACCTTCGATTAGGAATTAAGAATGTGAAGTTAGCGAAGGAATTTTGCGCAGCCCAGTTGGATTATTGCAACATAAGTACGGTAATGCTCGGTTATTAGGGAAGGACCTCAGAACACCGAGCTATAGGATGTTCCACGAGGCGTGGGACTACCTTCGATTAGGGGCCAAGAACGTGAAGTCAGTGAAGACATGGCCTTCTTAAATTGTTGTGAACAGGGTCTTCTAATTAAAACAGGTTTTTGTAATTAAGAATTACTGGTCTGTGTAGTCTCCACAATTGGAATAAAATTATTTTTCATTATTTTCCTACCCCCCCACCCTTCTCAGCTTACATAACTGTAATAAGTCCCAAGTATTATGAGACAGCCTGTATACCTGTATTCATGCAGGTATTTGTTCGGCCGTATGTTACGTATTTGAGGGAGCCCGCGCGGTGAACACGTATCGTGAGCCTCGCCGTGGCTGAAGGAGGAGATATCCTACCTGTGTACACGCCTCCCAAGGGCAGAAGTCAAATATTTCCGTGCCTTCTGTGACGAACGGGGCCCTAGATGCACCATCACGCACCAGTCAATAGGAAATACAGGACGGACAGATGCCGTTCCGAGCGATTATTCTGGTGATCGATACGGGGTAATATAGATCGATTTCTTCCTGAACGACAATTGGACCGTGGATTTTTTTATTGTATTTGCTCATACACTTACATCCCTTAAACTGGGAAGAAATATTGAATCTAAGGACGCTACAATTTAATATGATTAAGTTTAAAACGAAAATATTAAATTTGTGAGATCGATTGGTGTAGAAAGTAATAATGTCGAGATTTTTCTGGCCCTTTTAGGCGGAAGGTGAAGATTTTCGACGGCATACGGCTGAGTTAACATCAGATATACCCGACGCGCGTGCCAGAAGAACAGGTACGCGTTATCGTAATTACAACCTGACAGAAACTTCTGGCGTGTAAATTAAGGAGAATAATTCGTGTGCTATTGTACTTTTCCTTGGGGGTTTGGCAACAGTTGGAACCTGGTCAGTTCCTTCCGGTTGAATGAATAGGATGGAATTGTAGGCCAGGAGAACTTTTACACCGACCACAGAATGAAAGAATAAAATGAATGAAAAAGTGTAAAATGTGTATTATGTTAACTTGTATAATATAATAATTATGCATAATATATAGTATAATTTAACAGGATATAATATAACAGACAATTGAAAGTCGACGTAAATTCCGCCTAAAGCATTGTTTTAATTTCAATAATCGTAAAATAAGAAATCAGCAATTCGTCACTTTAGTTCTAGTGTTAATATGTCTATTTAATGTTGCAATCCCATTGCATGAAAAATGATAAAAACGATAGTGTGCACCGATATAACATAGTGCATCCATGCAAGCGTTAAAAAAATATAGATATAGGTACACGTAGCCTGTCTTGTCGTCACGATAAATTGGGTTAACTAGAACAGCGTGCTCTCGAGAAGGGACCAAAATGGAGACCCGTGTACGAGATATACAAGAACCAGTTTCGTGAGAACGTTTTCCGCCAGTGGACACGGTGATCAAAGCCACCGTACTTAATCGCGCGAACTCTGACCCGCGACTGGAATTTAAACTGGAATGAATTAAACTCACTCGTAGGGCGGACCAAGAGCGTCCCTTTGAAACAGCTTCCTAAGGTTATTAGCCGCGTTTATCTATAAAACAAATTCCCACATTCAGAGCCTGACCTTTTAATTCAGAACTCTTTGCGGTGAGATCAGTCAAAATGCAAATTATTACCCTGAATCATAAATTGACTTTATTTTTCCCTCTTTAACCTTTATCTGTAACATTCGACGTTTGGTTTTTCGTTGCCGTCTTAATTACAATCATTTGTGTACATTAATTCGTATCTCGTTAATATCTCGTTAATAAAGCCTCAGATAACATTTTCGCTAAAGAAAAACTTGTTTCAAATCAATCCAGGAACTCAACTTTCTCTCCCCTCACTTTCGGGAAGAGAAACATTTTTGAAACACCCAGTATACACCTTGAACGTACACGCGTGCGACACCTGGAATCAAAAATTCCTCGATTGAACAACGTGTCCCCCAGGCGTAATATAAACTTTACACGGTTCACCACAATACGATGGAACCGTTACATAATAGTCGAAGACTGCGTTATACGTCGCCATAATGCGTTATGAAATAAAGAAAACGATTCGCCCGGCAATACAAACACGATATTAATTACGGACGATACACGTTCTCCGATCTACAAGTCGCGCCATCCACGTGAACGTACAATCAAGCACAAAGGAAAAGAAAAAAATAAGCGAATCGGAGAGTTCGACGAGTGAAAAGAGAAGAAAAGAAGAGGATCCATAACGAACGGGCATTAATCAGGCTCTCAGTGGTGCTAATAAATCTGCGGGAATAATTTCCATACAACCGTGCCGCGAATATCGCTTCCTCCATTTATTAATGGCCATTCCTGGTTTACGATCGCGATAGAACCCCTAATCGTACTGACATTACACCCGTTATCACTGAATTCGCGAAGGGGAACGCCCCAAACATAGATCCGTTATCTTAATTCTTTCGAATAATTTAGAATTAAGTCAGGGAGAATCAGGGAGCTCTCGATCACACAAAGACATTTAAAGCCGATTCTCGCCGGCGATACACAATCGTTCCATTAAAACTGCTCTCCTCCGTGGAATCAATGAACGGGCGGGCAATTTCACTTTCGAATTAATCGCGAAATTAAATCACCGCCCGAAGGTGCTCGTTCGAACCACCTTCCTCGCCCCCCCCAGTACTCGCTTTCGCTCGATTGTCCTGCACACGTTCGACTGATCCACCGACTAAGGCTAATCAATTTAATTGCAAGCGGTACAAATTAACTGCGCCGCCGCCGTCGATCCCAGGACCGTTTACGAAAAGCCGCAATTAACGCGTACCACGGCGTTCACGGGAGAAAGAAAAAAGACCGTTTTCTCACGTGCTTGGGCCTGATATACGGGGGAGAGCGCTAAAAGGTAACGGTAACCAACGGAAGCGTCTCGGACCAACCACCAGTCGCGAGTGATTCACAGTTCCAGACAGAACCGCGACATCCGAAGTGCGTCTGCACCAGAATTGGGCAGAATTTTATTCGAATAATACACAGTAAAAGGCAGCAGTATCTAAGGACATGGTCCTGAGCTTTAAACAGTTAATAAGATTAAATAATTGTTCGATAAATATCGATTCATTCATAAAGAAGTATTATTTTATTATAAAAATTGAAATTTCCACGTTTAAACGATTAAAAATAACGAAATTTTAATGTAACCTGAGAACCTGAAAATGGAGTGAAACCGTGAATATGATCTAAAATCCTGTGGATGTGACGGAAATTTGAAAGCGATCTGAAAACTCGTGCCATTATAATCTCCGTGAGAAATCTATAACCACCTGATTTTTTATGAAAATTTCATTTTTTGTGACTAAACAAGAAGTGATTAACTTCTCTTTAGAAGTGATTTATCGTTGGTAGTTCTAGTGTTAAATTACATGGAACACCCTATATACCACAAATGCTCGAGTAGGATAAACAATCGTAGAACAGAAAGAAATCGAGCCTGACGGAACTTCGACACTTGAGCAGCTTCAACCTTCTTCCTCTTTCCTTCCAGAAACGAGTGCGCGCTTATTTGGCCTCTTCCCGTCCTATTCCGGGGCGTTCGAGCTGGGAATAAAGATATAGGGGCGAAAAAAGCGGGGAATCGTGGGAAGTAAGCGATACCAATCGGAAAATCATCGTCCTCCTCCTCGGGCCATATCCCCGTGCTCGATGAAACGATGTCGTAAAACGATACCGTGTGCCACGTAAGGGACATCGGTGGGGCTCAGGGCACCGTTAAGGATGTCTGGTGTGCGACCGTTTTATCGAAAAACCACGCCGTTTCCTGAATTGCGATGGGAAACTCGCGTGCAAAACCTCTTTACCGCGTGTTCAATGCAATCTTGCTCGTTTACGGTGGAAAGGTTAATAGGGTTCAAGAAGGTGTTAGCGAGACCATTTTCGCACCCTTTTAAGCGAACCGGAATGATGGCCCGGCCGAGTGATTGCTAACGGTACGAAGTTGAATCGAGGAGACCGTGTCCTGAATGTGGAACATGAATTGGAAAAAAGAAAATAAAAGTTAATTCTGATTTGAATGTGATAGAAATACGCTGAAATGTCGCAAGATGCCCTATCAGACTTACTATTAATGCAATCCTTTATGATGATCTAACTTATCAGTACCAAAGACAAAGAGTTATTGATTCCTTTGGTTGCGTGTACATTACCTCGATTCGCCATGATGCAGTTTATATGAATAGACTTTAGGTTTATTCGCGTGAATGGCGACACGTGGGATGATTCTTTCATACGAAGGTCAGGGATATTCCAGTCGAAAGATTATGCTAGCTAAACGGTGGATATTTCTACTAATTTTTGTTTATTTTTTTTTTTTTTTTTTGGTTAGAGATACTTATAGTAGATCGATACGTTTGTATATTATAAGTCATCTAACTCACCAAAGCTACTTTAATAGTCCAATATAAATCATTAATCGTATAACGATCATCCCGAGAAAAGGTTTGAATAATTAAAATTTATTTTAAATTAAACAAACCAATCGATCATGGTATGGAAGATTCAAATTTCCTATTCTTCTGTTATCATTACGATTAACCCCTATCTCCAATTAACGCCTTAATCAAGTCTTATTTTCGATTACCGTCCAACCGAATTCCGTTAACGATCCCGACACGCTATCCACGGGGTCTGATCAATGGGAACGAGTGTTATCAAGGTCCACGTCCCCGGACGATTTACGGTCGAAGATATATATGCAGTCGCTGGCTCGCAGCCTCTGTTTAATCAACGGTTGTGAGCGTCGCCTTAAGTAACGTCGCGTTACGCAAACGACTTGCACTTTCGTATTGGCCTTTTTTTTCCTTCCCACACGTCGCACGCGTACACCCACACCGACCCCGTCGCGATCTCCCCACTTGTCCCGTCTCCGTGGACCACATCCCGTCGCTATTTTTCCGCAAATCGAAGTTTATACACGCCCGTCTTGTATACCACGCGAACTAGCTATTCTCGGAACGATCCTCGACTCATTGATACGAATGGGAAAACGCTGGATGGTGTTTTTCGACCTCGACGTCAGATTAACTCTATTCAGAGTTCGTGATAACGGTGCGAAAGAAGAACAACGGGTGAACATGGTCCCCCCGTTGTTTACTGCGAGACCCGGCGATCGAATTCTGTTCGGTAAATTGTGCCCGCTCGAATATTCAACGAGAATGAAACGTGGATATCGTGGTATCGTTGGTCGAATAATGTTACGATGTTGTGGCGTTACAAGGTAAGCAGGCTTGAGAATTTTCAGGTACTATGAATGTTGAAACTAGAGGAAATCGGTATATATTACCCCCGGACTCGATTGGCCCAATAGGAATCACCCTCGACTTAAAAAATCCGATAGATAATAGATGCAATGTGTACCAGGTGTAGGTAGGGTTTTGGGAAGTTGAAAGGTCATTTTTTCTGGGGGCCAGGAAAGTTCCAGGATTCTAGGGGATTCTGGGATTCTGCAGGATTCTGGAGGGTTAGGTGTACAATTAAAAGTTGGAGTCTAGGGACCCTTGGATCCTGTGGAGAGTCCAAGGACCCCTGGATCTTCTCTTTTATTTGACCTTTAATATTCTAAATTTTCAATAAATCATCATGACTTTTGCTCGGTTTATGGTCATTATCGTGAAGCAAACTGGTTCTTTGGAAAAATCCAGCGTCTTATTACTGTCCAATGTGAATTAATATGGACGGGCAAATACGAGCAGTAGTGCATGTGCGTGTCGAAGATTACGAGCTGGCCCGTACAAGACGATACAATATCGGCCTGTTATTAATAATTGATTTATAAATGCCTGTGAATACCGATATCCGGCCGTAATCGGTGGCCCTATTTCCTCGACGGCAAATCGATCCGTCCGTAAGTGTTTTCTCGTTCGATCCCCAGCTCGAATTGAGACAAAGACGAGTCGAGATTGCAAATGAATCGAGTCTACCACCGAGTTCGACTGAGAGCGCTGGCTACGCTGCTCGGTCCGTATATCAGAGCCAATTTACCGGCCATTATACGTTTGCCTCGGTAACGGGGCTCCTCCGCGTAGCCTTTAGTTTATTGCCCGAGTGCGAAAATATTGCACGTAATCTTCAACCTAAATATTTTAACGCAAAAGCGGCTTGCTCGGCCACGGGGCATCGCCAATTAAATAAATCGATGTTGCACGCGTTAAATCGACTAATTAGGTTTATGTATACGAGTTACGTTACTTAATTAATATAGTCGACGTGTGAGGCACAATAAACTTCTACGTGGGTATATACGAGGAAGCGTCGGAAATCTGAACACCCTGTGAGATACATTTAAAACGAGGATTGGACCAATTCATCACGATGTTCATTAGAAAGAAAGTAATCTACATAACAGACATTATACCGAACACAGACTAGAGAAACTAGATACGAAACACAGAAAAATGCATCGGAACGAATTATATTTCGTTCCATTTTAGTTTGTTTTCTGTAGGAACAGATGTGAATTTAAATAGATCCGATCCCAAATTACTGAAACGTGAACAATATAAATGAACTGTTCGGTTTCACTTTCCCACTAACGATAGGAATCTTTTATTTGTAAGCACTCTTATATTCAACGCTATAACAAGTAGCTAATCCAAGCGATACCTGAAGTGTTCGAGGCCACAAAAAGCACATCTCGTACACGCGATCGCAGTATTCGTTTACTAGACTGCGGATTTCATTCGTTTATCGTAAATACTGCAGAAAAAAAAATCCCCCAGAAATCATCCCTAATAACCTCCTCCCCCCGGTTAAGCCGAATCATGCAATTGGATCAATGATTTCCAAAGCCCAGGCGGATCGTAGTCATTAAGAGGATACCTGAAGAGGGGGTTCTCGAAAGGGGCTTCTCGTTACCTCCAGAATTCACCAAAAAAGAAAGTTATTGGAAGCTTTAACGACCGTTCGATCGTCCGGTTTTATCCTTCGTCGAAGTTCCCCGAAGATCGCGAACAGAACCTGGAGATCCGATTCGCGAGAGAGAAAGAGATAGAGAGAAAGGGAGTTGGTTTCGAGTCAGACACCACCACAGGCCGGGCATTCGAAAGGAATGAGGATAGGAGAAGGAACGGCCTCCGAGCCAGGCCAGATATATTTAACCTCTTCGGCTGCGCAGTCCGTCCGAGCAAGGAGCAACACTTGCTCTCTCTCCGCGATTTAAATAAATGTACCGCTCCGAATACCAGCCATTGTTTCGTAGGTCCGCGACCACTTACCAGGCATTTGCAAAACAAACAACCGTCCCCCCGTTCCGTCGTCGCTGGAGCAACGATAACGATTCCGTACCTGTCGTTCGTTATTAGACACAACCCTTTCGCGAGAGGAACAACCAACGTCTTTGGATTCAACTGTTCTTGGTTTTTTGTGTTACGGAAGTTTTAAAGTGGTCGCGCCACGGTACGCAGAACCAAGTACAGTAAATCCTCGATGAGTGTTCGAAGTTGCCAACTTTTTCCGAGACAATTCCTGGACATATTGCCCAAAACTGAAATATATGTATACATATGTATGTAATTTCACAATACTCTCCACTGAGAAACCACTTAACATAACATATCTAGTATCCCGAGGAAATTTTTTTTATGCACATTTTTAAGTTTCAATTTTCTCGAAAGATATACATAGGTAGTAGCTTTCAGCTTTAGTCTTCAATTTTTGGAAAAGTAAAAGCCTTACAAAATGGCAGACATATTCGCCAATTCCGAAATCTGTTCTACTAAAACATCGACTTTTCAAAACATTTTAATACCATAGAAATGACAACAGTTTGACAACCCACTTTTTAGAGAAAAAATTCCACTCTCATTCGAGTAATGTAGAAGAATAGAAAATTCGCATAACGATTCGCTATCGGATAATAATTACCACGATTCAAAGAATAAAGAGAAGAAACAAGGCAGCAAAGGTAACGAATAAGTGATATTACAGACATAGAAAATTCGAAACCGTACTCAAAGTGAATTGATACACAGTTCCCCTTCCCAAGTGCCCCAAATACGTCGAGCTAATCTTCTTGCCGGAAGCGCACACGCTACACTTTGTAGGGCACCGAGTTTCGCAGCGAGGAGTTTAATTGCTGAATCAGAAATCGGACAGATGTTGGTAACCATACGGTGACTCACGATGACTACATCTAGTTTTGACAGTGTGACGCGACTGGGGAGAATCCTCTGCTGTACCAAATCAGGCCTATGCACGTGGGTTGCCGACAAAAAGGACACTTATTCAGTCGAACGTCTGAAAAATCCTCACGGAATTTCGCGTTATATTTGAACAGGTGTCGCGTCGTCAACACATGACCTTGTTGACAAGTCTTTTTTGCCTTAGAAACACATGCAGTGTATAATTATCTTTAACAATACCGATGGGGTGCGAACAATCCACGGGCTCTTTCTCACAGATTCTATACTCTCGAAGGACGGATCCGCCTACGAGTTTCTTTCTGTTTACGTTTCCGTGTAGAGATTCGAATAAAAAAAAAAGGAACTTATAAATGCATAAGATATTAATTTTTAGACGAGATTTGTTTAAAGCAGTGCTTTGTAAGTGGACTGAAAGGACAAAGAGTGATTCATTGAGTAATTTCCATGCGGATATAATAAAAATTACATCATCGAAATAATTTATCAAGCCCATATATCCTCCTTGATGATATAAATGACCTCGAACTATACCTTCTTTTTCAAAGTTCATTTATATACAGTTCTTAATACACAAACCAAAGCATAAAAGAATCATTAATACAGACTCCTCTCGATTATCGTCCGCGTTTGTTCTATACGATTATTGTCCAGGCGTTATCCCCACCACTGGAGGAGGGTGACTAGACCCGACTTCTGGACCATAATCGAGAGAAGTCTGTAGTAAAAACAAATCAACTTCATTAAAACAACAAATAAACAACATCAGAGTTAGGAAAAATGTAATTTATCTACAAAAACTGAATTGCAATTACAATATAATTGCAATGAAATTGCGGAACAATTACAATTACATTATTCTTCGTATTGCAAACTTAGTATAGTTATAATTGTTTCGCAATTACATTACAATTACATCGTAATTGTGATTTAGATTTTGTAATTACATTACATTTTGCGTAACTCTGCCAATAGCAAACAGCTCCTGAAACGTCTAATTGAATTGGAGTTCCAAAAGGATCCCGAATCAATCGATGGGAGTTTCTCTATTCCTCCAATAATCAAACAGTATCGGTCGCACAAAATCTTTCTCAGTATGTGGTTCACGTGTAACCGTGTATGTGCTTCATTCGATAGACGCAAGAAGAAAAAGGAGAGTATCTACGGCTGAATCACGAATGAAGAGGAAAATCGAGCGCCAAGACACGCCAGAAGACGAAATGGTATCGAACCCACGGGATATATGTGCATACATACACGGTACTCGGGGATAAAAATAGACAGTGAAACAGCTACGAGGACCCTTTCGTCGGGGCCTAAGTGCGTAAGTGGCGTGGAGTGGTTGACCAGTCAGTCGGAAGTGCACGCACGCTGCTCTCGCTCGATGGGAGGATGTCAGCACGGATCGTGACGAAGGGATGCAACTGGTTGAACAAGGGAACAGGGACACGCCAGTAGCATATCGACAAGCAAGGAAAGATGTTGCAAGCACGGAGTGAGAACAGGCAATCAAAGTTGCGAACTTGGTAAAATTTTTCATAATTATACAGAATGTTAGATAATAACGTTCCCATAGAAATGTGTCTTTTATAATATATTTATAGAATTTTATTCGGTGCACCAATGAGCTATAATTTATATATATTTTAACTATTCAAATTTTTCAATTCATAAATGCAAGAGTATTAGGATTCTCAATAATTCATGTAAATCTTGCTGAATCATCCCTCCTGATTCTACAGTTCTCAACCACTTATCCATAATATGTCGTGAAAATAACGCAATACATTTATTTTCTTAAGATAAAGAATGAGCTTCTGGTTGTGAACTTTATTCCTTGTGAACGTATGCAGGAATTACCATTTTCGTAGGACGTTTTACGAAAACCGGGTCGAAGGAAAAGTATACTTCACCAATTAAGGTGTTCATTATGTTAATAGTGATGTAGAAACTGTATTAATCATTCTTAAATGTTCGTATTCAATTCGCTGTTTTGCGCACAGTTGGCCACGACATAAACCCATAAAATCCACAGTCTACTTACTGGAACATACCAAAAGAAATTGCATGGTTATCAGGAAAGTAGGTAAAAATGTTAAACACTGGAAACCGATAAAAACTCGTGTCCTCTATTCAGATAATATTAAGCCACACGTGTGATGGCAAAGAACTTTTTGAAATGAAAATATTACATTCCCTTCGCCTACAGCGAACATCCTAATACCGACAAACGCAAGTGTAAAAACAGTACTCTCCCCCGAGGCATGCTTTCCAACAAGAGTTTAACAACACGTTCGTCGAGACCAAGCGTTTCGATAAACTTCGTTCAACTAATTTAATATCCACCAACGAAATTACCATCAGATAAAATTGTTACTAACCATCGCTAATGTCCATCCCAATATCAAGTTTATTACGTTTCGCAGTTCTCGATGTTCGGTCTGAAACACGCTCGTACACTATGTATACATATATCCTCGTTAAAGGGGATCGAGGAGGGGTAAGGAGAAGGATCAGCAACGTGATATAATCGCATAATCATTGCGTCGAGAGAAGTCAAAGGCACGAATCCGCGGGCGGCACGATCATTTCGGAGCGGTTCGGGCCTCGTGATTCCGGGCTGGCTCCTCTTCTTCGTGCACGGGAATCCGAGGAAAGAAAGAGAAACACGGAGCGAGCGTTCGAGTCGTGCCTCAACTTTCACTCTGATCTGTTACGCCTCGACAATATCCCGCCGCTGCCTTCTTCCGTCTAATACCTTCGCATCCCCTCTTCGAATCCTCCCCACCGTCTGTCTACCATTGCCGTCGATCCTGTTCTGATTTCTGTCGCGAGAGGTACAAGGTAACGAGACGTATAAAATGCGTGCGACCGGTCATCGATAAACCAATAGAACCGGCATTCGCTCTGGTTCAATGTGACGTCGGAGACTCAGAATCGATAGAGATTAGAGGGTGTGGAGGTGCGTGCATCGTGGATCCGAAGGGATCGGTGGATCCGATCGTACACGATGACTCTAATCACACGAAGATTTTGATCACACGAAGGTTCTGATCATAAGGTGATTCTGATCACACGAAAGTTCTGATCATAAGGTGATTTGATCACACGAAGATTCTGATGACACGAAAATTCTGATCACGCGATGATTTTGATCACACGAAAATTCTGATCACGCGGTGATTTTTATCACACGAAAGTTCTAATCACACGAAGGTTCTGATCACGCAGTGGTTTTGGTCGCACAATGGTTTCGATCATTTGAACCCTCAAACTCTAATTCTTTGGAGTCAAACTGAATATAACATTTTACCTTTTATTGTTCATGTTCTACTGGGTGATAGAAGTTGACGTAACGTAATTCCTCTTGATGCATGGCGTACCGATCACACCTCGTTTTATACTCGGAGGGCAAGATACAGCGAACTCGTAAAATTAACCCCCTGAGGAGCGGTAACCATTCATACGGTGAGACCTACCAGGCTAAACGCTGAACCCAGGCTACGCTTAGGCTCGTAAATGACATTCTAGTTTAGGACTCGGAGCAATAAACGAAGAAAAATATGTTGCATAATAAGGCTAACGGGGACTGCACGTTGTAAATTTCTGTGAAGAGGATCGTTCTGATGTGTGAAAAACGTCTTTACTGTCATCGTAAGTGCTTTTACGAGATTGGTATATAGATATATAAATATATATCGTCCACCAACTATAGTGTTTCATTTACTTATTTATTCGCTAAAGAGATTTATTCTGGTCGAGTCGACGATAGTGATGTGGCGAAGTAAGAACTCAGCGAAGTCATGGACATTGGTTTAGGTCCGATAGTCACAATTGGGATACCGAAGAGATGCCTAAGATCTTATCCAGTAGTGTGCAAAATATCCTCATTCTCAATTCATTTATTAGACCTACCAACAAGTAATTATTATCATTATTTAATTATGCGGCGATATATTTCACACTGAAACTGTGTTCTCAATCTTTCAGTTCCCAAAAACACTGTCGAATCTTGGAACATCATTATATTAATATAAAAGAAACGGTATAGCTCCTTAGTTTATGCAGTGACGAGTAAGTATACTGATTTCCCCAAGAAATAATGAAATTAATATCGCTAAAATATCGTCAATCTACTTCTACAAATAAATCCACCTAAACAAACGATTGTAATAAAACGATAGAGTGAAATTTAATTGAAATCGGGAGTCCCTGTGATGTTTCACAAGGCGTGTGCGGTCCAGGCTATTCCTTTTTCTTTTTACCGGTGTTTACACGTTAAATGTGTTAATGGACCGGGTTTAAAAAATGCTTTAAAATTATCCCGCGGTTTTATTACGAGTTTAAGCGCGCCCGGGGCCAGGTAGTGAATTTCACGGGCGAAGAAACCGAAATGCATACTAACTGCGGGGCAACGAAAGAAAAAGTTATCGCTCCGGAGCCCAGACCAGCGCTCGCGCGCTGAGGTTAAAAATATGGCCAATTAAGGACCCACACAAAGCCTGAATGCAAGGGGGCCAACGTATTCCAACTCCACGCACACGCCCCGCTTGACAAATCCAAGATGAAACGGGCTCGCGTCGACTTTCCCCATTTGTTTTCTCCCTGAATGTGAAATATATATTATCTTGGCAAGAGGACTTTTTCAAGAGATTTATCTGATCGTTCCTCGCGTGCCTCCGCCTCGGACGTCCGCCGTTGAATTTATGAAAAAAATCGTTAAATGATGTACATACAACGGGCAGGTTTTGGCGTACACAGTTGTTTCAAATTAGTAACTTCTCGCGTACAATATTGCTATTTTCTTTCCTTTATCTCTGGTATTACAATTATTGAGGTCTGTGAAGTTAGCACCCCCAAATGCAAAATTTTATGAAAAACCAATAGTATTCGTTTGACCACGATTTTCCCACATTTGTCCAACCAAAATTTTCGTTTGTCCACCCTTCCAAAAAAAAGTTGTAAACAAATAAAGAAATTTGTCACCAGCACCCCCAAAAAGTGCAACCCTTTCATTATATAATGTACAATAAAATTAATCTTTGTTTGAATCGAAAAAATCGAGTTTCCGTTACACTATTATTGAATTTTATAATTTAAAAAATCGTCGAAAATTCGTCGTTATTTAAACAAGAAAACAAATACATTTTTTCATCAGCCTGACCACCAACCGATTCCTTTTTCAGTCGAGCCCCACTTTTTCGTTCTTGTTCGTTGCGTGCGTACACGTGGGACGATCGAGATTTAAGACTGGCACGGAAGATTTAAGATCTGGACGTGTTTAAGCCACGAATATGTATAACTTTATTCCTGCAAAATGTTGCAAACTTCACGGTGCACTGGAGGAAAAACGAGGAATACACGAGACAACGCTACAGAAGTTGAAGAACAAGTTCGCGGGGACAAGCTTCTTTAAAAAAGTAACCGTCGAGGCGCGGTGATTCAAGACTCGTACGATTTTCACCTGCGTTAGAGGTGAACTTGAACCGACGAAGAAAGTTCCAGCAAAAAAATGGGAGTGAAATGAAATACATTCTTATAGACGATCAAGGTAGTATAACCGTGAACAGAGAAGAAAATTCGCCGTAATTACATTATCATCGAATAACCATGGTATAATATTCTTTAATTATTTCTGCATACTCCAATAATTCTTGTCGCTGTTATGTAACTAAGGTTATCGAACGACAAGAATTATATCCCATTCCTCATACGCATTACTAATCTATCTTCAGTCTTTTTCAATATCGTTCTAATTAACTTCAATTAATATTTTATTACATATTTACTCTATTTATGTAATTTTTCTGTAGATACATTATGTAACATATAAGTCACAATTATCAGAACGATACATGACATATTATCGAGAAAATGTTGTAGGATATTAATTTATTTTTCATATATAAATTAACATACTGTACATATAGAGACAGCTCAACTGTGATGTGCGAAGAGTGACTGAGAAATAATGAAATAGAAATACGGAAACAGTAACAGAACCTTTTGAATTTATGGTTCTAAAAGGTAGAAAAAGAGAAGAGATTTCATAACAAAACTTGCCAATAATTGGATCAATATATAAAATTCAGGTTCCGAATGCTTTCCTTAAATAGAAGAAATTACTTATTTTCGTCAATTGATATGAATACGGAAACGATAATATTGACGAAGGATGCAAGTCATTGTAGCATAGTGGAGGGTAACAAACAGCTTGAACTTATCGACATAGTCCTATTATAGGTCCTACTGTCAGAGTTCTGCGGTTTTAAGGGTCAATCGATAACGGATATAAATATTGACTCTAACCTTTTATCAGTATGCATGATCCGTAAGTACCAAACGGCGATCGTAATTCACCGTGTATCTTGTGTATATACAGGAAAAAGACGGAAACTCGTAAAGGCTGAGTTCACCGGAAAATGAGGTCATCAATACAAACAGTCGCCCTTTTTATAGCCCTACGATGTAACAGACCCCAACGGGCTTTGAGGATAAGTAGCCAAGATTAAGATTCAACGAACCGTTCGGATTTGTCTTCGATCTTTCACGCAGCCCGTCATATTAACGATTAGCAATATTTAAACGTAAATTATTGTTAAAAAATCCCATAAATTGTTACAGAAGACATTCAAATGTAGATAAAGTTTCACCTGTCGTTTTGAAAATAGCGAATATTGGATTACATTTGTCAATACTGATCACAAAATTCTATTGCTCCAAAAAATCAAATACAGCAAAGATTTTTTTTTTTTCGAATAAATTATGATCGAAACTGCTACATAAAAATTCATTTGTTATTCTTGCACCTTTCGAATAATTGTTGTGATTTACATTGTTATCTTCGTTCAATAAGTAAAATAAAGTTAAAACAAAACCATCTCGATGAACATTTTGCGATAAAAATTTAACGATACGCCCGATGCGACAGTGTAGATTAACGGAGACCTGAAAATGCGTTCGGTATACGTGTATTCCAGTCGAGATCGATTGTCGTACTGCGACACTAGTGTTGGAATTGGCAGAATTCAAGGGTTGCCGTACACGGCTGGCCCTGAGATCAAACTCCGTCCCACCGAGACCTTCCAAGACGCTCTCTCTACGTTCAAGAGTAAAGTTTGATCAAATTTAGATATCCCCCGCCTCTCCTATCGTTCCTTCTACAGTCGTCCACAATTAAGATAACACCCGAATGGAAATAGCATGAGTATCCTTTAATGTAAATACCACCTGCAATCCTATTTTCGTAGTGACAATTTTGTATTTATTTTTTATGAACTGTTTGACCCTTATTTTTTTTTTTAATAACTTCACTTACAGTAAGTTGATACAACAGACAAACGTAACACGAATTTGAATACTTCTCGTAAATCAACTCCCTTAGAATCTTTTATTTGAACCCTCTATATTCGTTGTTTCTCTGCAATATTACGACTAACTTGGATTTTCTGTGAACCAACTTGGAATTTATCAATAGTTTCTCGTGTATTTACATACGCGATATTGATCGATTAAATACGGCGGGAAAAGCTTCCGGTACTTACGGAAACGTTGTTTTTCCATCAGCAGCCGTTCCCGAGAAAGGGTATTTTTTGCATGTGGTAAAATTGAAAAATGGTTCGTGCCCTCTGAAGTCACACAATCCCTCTTTCCGCGAAACGGAACCATGTCACAATAAATTATTTCCTGGTATTACGGAGTCATCGATAAAACGCGGAGAGCCTTGGTACCAGAAAACACGAGAACGGTCGGGCGTCAATATTTCATCGGGTACTTAAACGGGAATAGGTAAACATTGGAATTATTCAGAATCCGTGCAACGTCTCGTGTGCAATAAATAAAGCGATAAATCTTTTCCTTACTCGAGACTCCTATTCCAACATCGCAATCCCCCATGGCTGGGTCACCAACGACCCATTGATCAACAGAGTTCTCAAATTGTTTTATACAACAATAAAAGGAATTTCCTATCCGGTCATAAATGACCCACCCTAGTCTCTCACAGTTCACAGACGCGGGGGTTAAACTGAAAATGATCTCGAAAATTGATCCATATTTTCACTAAACCGTTTGATGCACGAAACCATTCAAACGAAATTTACAATTCAGATGAGAATTGCAGTTTAACGACTGGATAAATAACCACTCGGTACTTATGCATACATCAGACTACGTAATTATGATATCAAATACACACTATTTATTTGACATTTAATTTTCATACTGAAAAACATGAAAGCTCTGCAGAATATAAGTCTAGATTCCCAAATAGCTTCGTGCAACTCGGTACCACAGAAGTTACCAGGAGTTATAAATTACGTCCTTTAAGGAATTCGTCTCTTTAAACGAGTTATGAAAAAAATGACGCGTAAAGAATATGTGAAAAGTATATTTGAAAAATATTTTCACGGTAGTTCATTATTTTGCATTTCTATAGAGGTTTAACCGTGTTCCCTCAATTTCCTGCCTGTTTATCCTTCTTTTTCTCATCTCACTGGTAGACCTCGACTTTCGAAACAACTGCCGCGCGGGGGTTTCGTGGAAACGGAAAAAAGAAAGCGGGAAAAGAACCTAACCACGATAAAACACCGTGCAACGTACACACACGCGGTTCAACGCCGAACTTACGGGACCCGTTTCCACGGCGGATTCATTGAAACGTTTCCTGTCCACTTGATTACATTACGGAATTCGCGAGATGCCCGCTGAACATACGGGATGAACGCGGTATAATGCGATGACGTTAAATTTCCCGCTAACAGTAAATTGCTTCCTTAAAACGACAACGGAGTATTTATTCACGCTGGGGTCTGTTTTCTCTCTCGACGAGACAGACAGGGGATAGCAATTTAAATGTCTCGCGAGGAGGAACACTCGCGCTTTTATTAGACTTTCATTTGATACTTTCTGTCACAAGACTCTTTTTACTTTCGTTGGATCATTATTTATTGCGCATACGTCATGATCATTATATTCCCGCCCATGATAAATATAATTGCAGTTTTATTTCTGAAAGACACTTGAAACCTTTAACAATCGAGAATCGAAAGTCGAAAATCGATAGTTGAAATCTGAACATCGATAACCAAAACTTAACCCTCGGAACATGAAATATTCGAGAATCATATTAAATTTTATTTTCATTAAATTCTTCAAACCGTACCGCGAAACATCGTGGAAAAATGATTTCGTTACTTACATTTGTAAAAGAATAAAATTTTCAGTAATTATTACCTCCATCCAGGACTGATACGGGTAAAATGAGCAGTGAAATGGTAACGAATACTGTCTCCATTAAAAATCCACCATGAGCACGGTACGAAGTAGTTTGCAATTACATCGTGCAATTACGCACAATTTCGAAGTCTTATGTTACTAAAAGCACCACTCGTTGTTATATATACACACATGTGCACCGATCTCACGTCCGTCTCTCAAAACATGTGCAACGTATCCATCTCAGGAACGCATACACCGACGCACACGTATACACAAAAACACACACACGCGCGCGAGCGCACGATTTGAAATAAAAAAACGACAATCTTATTATTAAGCCGACTCGTTACTCCGAAAAGAGTGTTTTCTTTCGGTTCGCACTTCACCTCGCGACGAGTTAGCACATAAATTTCCTCACGCTTCCGTTCGCAAATTGTATAGAATTGTCTTATTCCGGGTCGTTCTAAATGTTGTACGCGTTTAACCATTTCTTTCGAGCACGTTTACGTCGTAAAACTGACCTGTTTTCTTTCAAAAACAGAAAAAGTGACGTCAAAGGACGTCGTAACAATATTTTTCAACGGTAACCTAACCACAGTACGTTGCCTACGTCCCCTAGCGTCGATTTTACCCCGATTCAAATTCGCGGCCGGTAACACGTGAAGTGTCGTTATCGCACGCCGCGGCGGGTAAAGTGTCGTTTTCAACGCAAGAAAGAAAAGCCCTATCCTGCATCCGCGTTCGTCTTTCTCTCCCGCCTTGTTGCGTCACTTCACCGCGGTCCCGAACCTGTACACTTGCACACACGTGTGTGAAAACCTTACCCAACGTTCGTTCCCTTTCTTGCGTCCGGCTGAATCCGATTTTCTACGCGGAACGAGACATCCTCTCTTTCGGAGCGGAACGGAACGATCGCGCGGGGGTTACGTTCCTACGCGTAGAAGAATACGGCCGCGACACCTCCAGAAAACACCGGTCGGACGAGAAACGAGACGGAACAAGAGGTTGATTCACGGCTACTTACCATGCAGAAGAACTTCGGCTCGGCGTTACGCCCGCGCACGAACACAATCTAAGATGATGTACACCAAAAAGAATAGGAAATCCGTAATAGCGGCGATCCTGGGTCGCAGGATAGGTCACCTCTGGAACGCACGCAGCCTTTTCTGTCCCTCCAATCCCTCGGTCTGGTCACCGTCGCAGATACAGGTCGTACGGACAGCCGGCGAATAGAAAAAACCTCACACGCGTGGTCCTGCGGCGGATAGTAGAAAAAAGAACGTAACGCGACGAATCGAAGTCAAACGCGATACACACACGACAACCGTACGGCGCGCGGGTTCAGCGGCCGACTGAAAGGATGCAGTCGCCTTTGGTCCGCCATGGTCCGCTCACGGACCCCTGTGGCCCCTCGTGGCCGGCTAACCCCCCCACCAAAGGCGCAACCAACAGAGACAAAGCAGCTGCGCGCGCACCTATACATTTTTTGACCCTCCGCCGTTCTCCCTTCCCTCTCCGCCCCTCCCCACTCTGCCAACCCTTAGGCTCGATTCACCGTGCGCCGTCCCCTACGTTCCATCGCCCGTAACACTCACGCACATTACCTAGCGATGGGATCGATCCGGTGGTAACTTGTAATTTACCGACCACTTTCTTATCTTTCATTTTAAACCTTACAATATCGGAATAATTGAAGCATTCGATCTTTGATACGCTTCCTTGGTACATAGTACGCGCCTCTTTGCAGCATCTAACGGATAGAGTTCGAAGTACATATATGTAACTTTCGTCTCCAAGATGAGCAACTTCGCTGTCCGTTGTGTCGTCTGTTCATAGTAAAGATAGGCCCGTCACAACAAAACCACGTGACGTTCGTTAAGAAAGGTAGCCCTTTCATTTTTCTATCCTGTATAACTCTACTTAATTATTGTGATAATAAAAAAAGGGCAGATATTTATTGAAATTGAGGAAAGGCATTGAATATGATGCCTAATTCAGAAAAATAAAAGAGAGGGATTGTAGTTCAGACTTATTGCAAGTAGCCTTTTCATCGCAAAATGTACCAATCAAAAGCTGATCGCATGATTCGTCGCGTCGCCATTGGTGTTGTGGCGAGATCTATTTTTAATGTAAACGGGCAATGAATATTTCAAATAACCAATCAAAAATGACGAATTAAATGCTCGAATTCATTATCCAAACCTGAGAAATTCAATTTCTAAAATAGAAGAATATTTCTTTTGAACAATTTTAAACGTTAAACATAGTATAAACATCAGAATGAAACCATTAGATACTAAGTGCTGGACCCTCATTTAACCTTTCTATGGGTAAATGTGTGTACGTAAGCGCCATAAGAAAGAAGACAAAATTCACATACTCCTCCACTGCTCAGAAGTGATACAAAACATTAAAAACGATAAAAAGTCATAACTTACATAGCATTTGGCCCCTTCAGAGTCACTTTTTGCCAAGGAAAGAAATTGTTCCTCGTATATCCTTTTGAGTACGAGGGTGTTGCTCCCATTGCTAATAAGGCGACGTACACATCGCTACCAAGGAGTCCTTACTCCTTAGTCGACACTCTCGCCCGTTCTGCTACTCGGCCCCTCTTCCTACTGCTTGCACACTCGTCATAGGCCCTGTTTACACCCCGCGAGAAGGAGAGACTGTTACCGGTCCGGTAGCTTATATCGATGTAGGAAAAAGTACCGGCCGATCCTATTGCACTGGCGGAATCGAGGTAACCACGCTGCAATTCGACGGACCAATACCAATGGTAGCGCAATACACGCATAAGATGACGACCTTCTAATGCATCCTGATAACGCGTTACTTGTGCAGCGTAAAATATAAGGCACGCTCCGACTTATGCAATAACAGAACAAGAGCATCATTAATAACAGCTCGTAATATAAATTATCATCAAAATGAATTACTTAACTTTCTTCCCTTCCTTTTTGTTTTCAAGGAACGACAGTATTGATGGTACAAATACATATGAAGTAATCCTTCGTATAAAAATATGCCGAAATTATGGAAGAAATTTTTTTGCGAGAAACTTGGTTGTGAAGAAAGTCGACTTTACAAATTCATCTGATACACGTACAGTTCGATTATCGTTAGTGTTTACGATAGTCGATAAGCAGAAGCTGGATCAAAAGGAACAGACGCAACGAATACATAGGTTATATTGAATATCATGTGAATTTAGTGATTTTTTGAATTCATATGCAATGAATAACTAAAGTATTCGAGCCACAAGTTTTTAGATTGTTCTAATCAATGTTTATATGCGCAATGAATCTTTTAAATATCTTCTTATTTGAACACTTTCGTTTCTCACTACGTATGTATTCATACCAACTACGCCATATATACCTGATTGTGACATCATACCACATCATACTGACCTGTTTAAATGTGTTCCACCTTAAGAAATAGATACATAGAAGAATTACGTTTAATATTTTGTTTGTTAACAGGGCGCTCCGATGTCCTGATATTATTAAAAAGTTTAAATTTATTGTACCAGTACGGTGTAATTATTCTAATTACTTCAACTCAGTATTGTTTAACGTTACAAATGCTTATTACTCGTATGAATTTTCATTCACTTAAATGGGATAAGTAAGTTATTAATTCCCTTAATACGCAATTATGACGACCTATTCCCACTACAAAACAGTAATTATTATACCTCGTTTCCTAATAACGAAGCACCGGATATCGTGCTTGATTATCAAGAGTTAGGCGCGAGCATCAAGAGGTCTACAAACGGGAGCTTTGATACCACGATAAACATAGTCGTAGACTACGTTAATAATGTCGCTAATTGTAAAATAATCTAGATTGTGCTTGTACATGAAAATTTGTTATTTTATTTAAACAACTGGGAAATATACAAAGAATGTGTTAAATAATTCAACATTTGCTTTTTTGCCATATTATTATATTACCATTAGGAGAATATTTTCTATTTATAGTAATGTATGTGGTAAATGTAAAAACGTGACTAATACATTATTATATCAAATAAATACTTTTAAATAATAACTTATTATCTGGTAATAAAATGTGCAGTTTCTTTTACATGTAATTTGAAATATTGTAAACACTTTCGTTTATTAAAACTAATAAAACCTTTGAAATTGCAATATTAGATAAGTAAATAGAAATTATATTATTTAGAATGTTGCTACGTCTATGGTTTGACATTACATCCGGTATTATGGATAGATATTACTAAATGGAGTTCAATGAAACTTCGGCTTATATAAAAACGATGTTTGCAAAGCTTTTATATTCATGTATCATGTATTATTGGTATTCAAAAAAAGTCTTTATTTATTGTGGTGACTGTTTTTTTAATTTAAAATTGCCATTTGTCTTTACATTCTACTAATTAGAATAAATTCTACAGATAAATTAGCGGTTTAATATTACATTGTTCAATTAAAATCATATTTACTCATTTTAATTGGTCTAGGTAAATCAAATTGTACAGTCGCGCCTCTCTATCGGTAACGTAGAATGATGAATTGTTTTGACAATTAGCGAAAATTGCTTCATCTTTAAATAATAATAATGAATATTCTTATAAATAACATGTATAAAGAAATATCAATTCTGTATATACTAAATCTAAATATAATATATTTAAAATTATTACAAATGTCACACATATATATAATATGTACATACATACTGTTGCATATAATCTTTCGCAATGTTTGTCAGTTAATGTAATCTTTATGTATACATATCAGAAAAAGTTACGTTAAGAACATAAAATCCTGTATATTATAAGAGGTTTGTTTCAAAATATATGATACTGTGCAGTTTGTTTGAAAAAGTATGTATGTATGATGTCATCTTCGTTGATTAACCTATTCAAATTCAAATATTAGTGAAAAAACGAAGGAAAATGTTTTAACGGGAGAGTATTTCTGTAATCGATATCACTAAGTATTCTTTAATATATAAAAGTTTAATTTGATACCAAATATCTTGCAATAACATTGTCAAAGTAATAATAACTTTATTTAGGTTTATTTTAGTGTTGTTTAAGAATTCCAGGCAAAGAAGGTTAAGTGTTTAATATCTCTTTTTCAGTGGAATTTTACAAGAATCTATATAAAACATAAAAATTTGTCACTAGTGCATGCTGATCATGTTAAACTATAGTATACTATGAAGAATATATTTCTTTTCATCATTCTGGTAAGATATAATTTTTAATAAATTCCAGACAGTAAATCACTAAATTAATTTGTTAATATTAATTTAATAAACTAATATTATTTTAGCAGGTACCCTATGTATTAGCATTTAAAGAAAAATTGTTACATTATATATCTGATGAAGTTGCTGGAGGTTCTTATAAATATTATAGTTTAACTTATGATGGATTTATTAGAATAATATTAACATCTGAGTAAGTAAAGCAATAAAATGGGCATTGTTTAGTTATTAATATACTCATATTATTAAGATGTTATGTCTGTGTATATGGTATATACCCAAAGTTTTTATATTATGAATTTCATAGAATCGGTGATGCAGATATTTATGCTTCTCAAATAACTGCAAAACCAACTTATGAGCCAGATCAATATTGTCTTAAATCTGCTACATGTGGAGAGGATATAATTCTTATCCCTGATAGGTATATATTAGTTACATTGAATAACATAACATGCAACAAATAGATTTTAATATATGTATTAATTTTTAGTTTTGAAAGACCAGTTAGTATAGGTGTTTATGGACATCCATGGCATGAAATTAATAGATATGTTCTGTTAGTGTATGAAACAGAAAATACAGAAAATATATTTTATGAAAAGAGTGCAGCTGATATTCCAAAAGACTATAATAATGTATGTTTTCTTCAACAAAATTACATGAATTGTTACATAATTACCTTCTTTCGATACTTATTTCTGTGTAATTTTTCATGTATTCAAATTTTATTATTTCAGGACCAAGACACATCAGTTTCAGCATTGATTACATATTTAAATCTTTTAGAGGTCTTTCTTCAAATTTTGTTTTAATGTATAAAGAAGCATAGTTAGAAATTTAATAATTAATTATGTTGGAATACGAGACTCAAATATTTTTAGAAATACTCCACGAGGATGGTCTCGTTGTTACTGCAAAGTAATTATTATATTATCCATTTTTTATAGTTAATATTCAATGCTGAACTCATAATTTATTATTTACTTTAGAGGACTTGGCATAGAAACTGTCTTTGCAAATATATTGAAAGCTTATATAGATCCAGGAAACTTGGTTATAGTCCTAGGGACTACAAATCATGATGAACAATACTTTATTGATACGTTAAAAAAATCAGGGGTAAAGCAATTACCCCGGGTTATAACGTCTGAATGCTCATCGGATGAAAGGTTGTAATTAAAATTGTTTATGCTAAACACGTAAATTTGCTTTCTTTACGTGGAAACTTAATATTTTCGTTCAATAATTACAGAGCAATAATGTATTTAGAAGGTGGAGCTATGTTCATGTCAGGTCCAATTCTGGTAGTAGACTTGTTAAAAAACAGAGTTCCGTTAAATTTAGTTACCGGAATTCTTGTATATAGAGCACATAATATTTTAAATTCATATCAAGAGGCATTTGCTCTCCGTTTATATCGGCAAAACAATAAAGTATGTATTTAAAAAAAAGGAACATGGATATTTATTATTTATATAGTATGAAGTGTTATATTTATTAATTGCGAAATATAAATATGAATTTTTATAGACAGGTTTTATTAAAGCATTCAGTAACTCGGCATTAGCGTTCACTGTTGGATTTATGCAAGTAGAGCGAGTAATGAAGACATTATTTGTAAAACAATTGTATTTATGGCCACGTTTTCATTCGCTTGTAAATAGTAGTTTAGGAGAGCATGAGGTAAACATACCACGTAATTGTTAATGTTATGACACATAATGTATATTAAAAATTACAGCAAATAATTATGTTTCACAGCCTGAGGTAATTGAATTCCATGTAAAAATCACACCAAAAATGTTGAATATTCAGTCTTCTCTACTTGATGTCATGAATTATGTCGTAAAAGAGATAAAAAAGCTCAATAAATATGTAAATATTCAATTCTATCTGTATTTTGAAAAATAATCTTAAAACTCATTCAAGATTTATTTTTGTAGGTAGATTTAGATGAATTGACTGTTGAAAATGCAATTGCTAGAAAATTTCACAAACAACTACAGTCTCAATTAGATCCAATGTGGCATCAACTTAGTTCAACTTCAAAACAGTTGTTGTCAGATTTGAAAACGTTAAGAGCTCTCCTCGCGTAAGTATTTATGTTCATAATTAAATAAATAAATAAACGAAATTAATTTTTTACATAAAACTTGCAGCTGTCTAACACACGAGGATTGTGTATCCTTTTATTCAATGTTAAATCGTTTACGTACTATGGAATATGCTGTGAAAAATAGTGGTTGGTTAATGCTAGATTCTGTAGATATATTATTTAAAAACGCAAAGGACAGAGTTTACAATGAAAAAACTGGTGGTACGATTTAAATCAGATTTATATTTAAAAAAATGTTTTGTATAATTTCCCATTATTTAATAATAATGTACCTCTTATCTATAGAATTGAAGCCAGAAGCAAATCCTAAATGGACTGCTTTAACAGAAGTATTGTTAGAAATTCAGCATCAGAACAAGAAAAAAGGAAACAGTGGGGATGTTGAGAAAATTCTTGTGTTAGTACATGATCGTAATATATGTTACCAATTGAGAAATTATTTAACCATGGGTTCTGATAAGTATTTACTGTATGAAGCAATGAAGAAACTCCCTCATAAAGAAATACTGAAATCAAGGTACATAATTAATCTATATAAAATAAAATTTGCCAAGAAGATTAATCCTACTGATATAATTATATATTTTTTGTTATTATAATTAGTGAACAGAATGTAGAAGGGGAGTCAACATCTGGAGAGACAAATAATGACGATACAGACGAAAGTGAACAAGACACTTATGTGTTAACATTATCTCAACAGATTAATGAAGAAGATCGATCTAATTCATCTGAAGATAAAGACAAAAATCAAACTTTATTTCAGGATTGCTCACAAGTAATATTTTGTTGCATTATTTAATGCCAATGACAGTTAGAGTATTTAATAACAACATATATCTTCTTTTAACAGATGGCAGAATTAGATTTAACTAGTGTAACGACAGATGCACCTATTATTTTAATACAATCTTTGAAAAGAAACGGAGATCCTATGTCTTTACAACGTGCTTTAGCAGAACATATGCCACGAAATATTATTATGTATGTAGCTGATATTTCTGCCGTGCGACAAATTGAGGTATGCATAAAAAATCATAATATATTTAGTTAATTCAAGAACAACCAGTGAACATGTATATTGAAGAACATGTAAATGAATATTATTTTCATAGGTTTACCAGAATAATAATCCGACAATAGACACAAAAGTATATTTTTTAATTTATGAAGGATCTGTGGAAGAACAAGAATATCTTACATCATTGCGACGAGAAAAAGAAGCATTTCACAAATTGATTAATGCTAAAACTGTAATGTCACAATATTTTACATTAATATTACCGTTTGTATGTATCACAATATATATTCTTCTTATAATTTTAGACAATGATCATCCCTGCTGACCAAGATGGAAAAACTGAGGATTCTTTGAGCCTTTCAATGCAAACGGATACAGACGCCGAAGATAATACACGCAAAGGGGGATTACAAATTCCGTCCGATGTTACGAATACTGTAATAGTCGATATGCGAGAATTCCGAAGTGAACTTCCTGCTATACTTTATACGAGGGGCTTTAAAATCGAACCTGTAACATTACAGGTATATTAAACAAGAAACTTGGGATTTTTCATTTGAAATATTCTCAAACTTAAGTTTTATTTGTCTATTACCCTTTTTATTTACAGGTTGGCGATTATATTTTATCGCCAGAAATTTGTGTTGAGAGGAAAAGTATTTCTGATTTAATCGGTTCATTAAACAGTGGGAGATTATATAATCAGGCTATATCCATGACAAGACATTATACCAAACCAATGCTTTTGATAGAGTTCGATCCAAACAAACCATTCTGCTTTCAGGTAGATACGTTTTCCTTTGTCACAAATAAAAAATGATTTCAATTTATTTTCAAGAATTAACTATATCATTACAGGGATATTATTACGCTAGCAAAGACGTTCAAAACATGTTCATAACTTCGAAATTGCAACTGCTGACTATGCATTTCCCACGATTAAAGCTTGTATGGTCGCCTGGACCTCATGCAACAGCACAATTGTTTGAAGAATTAAAGGTAGTAAAATGGATTTCTTATAAGACACAATGAATACATTCCATTCTTTTTATCAATTTGAAATAAAAAAATTACAGCAAGGAAGAAGTCAGCCAAATGCAATTACAGCTGCTCAGATTGGAGTCGAAGAGAATAAACAAATGGGAACAGAGAAATTTAATTCCCGTATACAAGATTTTATCGCTAGATTACCGGGAGCGACTACCAAAAACGTACATGCAATTTTGAATAACGGACAATCATTAGACCATCTTAACAAACTTACAAAAGTGAGTGTTTAAATAAAAAAATTTGTATACGATATCGCATAGATCTTTTCATATTCACATAAAAATTTGATCTTTTGCAGGAAGAACTTACGGAAATGATAGGAAATAAAAATGAAGCACAAATGTTATACAGCGCGTTTCATGAAAAGATTTCCCCAGCTGAAGAAAAATCAAAGACTAATGGTAAAAAAGCCACATACAGTAGAGGTCGTGGGAAAAGACTATTTTCCAAAATAAAACAATGATGTATAAATAATGCAGTGTTTTTAAAGGTATCGATTACTTCGATTATATTTTAGTCTTATAGGAAATTGGAATTTTGTGTGTAAAATTTTTCATAAGAAATAGAAAATATTATTTTTTTATCGAAGTTTAGTACAAATTCAAAATAAAAACTAGTCAACTATAAAAACACGTTTACATAATGATACAGAATATAATTTTATTTTTGTCTCTTGTTCACGTGTTTAATTATTCTTGCATGTCAAAAGACTTCAACAAACATAATATGGCTTCATTTAAGATATCTTGTAACAATGATATACAATTTTCTGAGATTAGTAAATCAACTTCAATTTGTTTTGCTTCTAATATGCTGTAAATTCAGAATAATCGAAATGTATTTTAATAACAGCTTTTAAAAGAAGTTTGTAATAGTTAAAAATTATTTAGCATACCTAACAATCTTTAAGTCACCACATTTTTGCATAAGTTTTGCTTTTTCAACAGCTTTTAAAGCTATTTGGTGTGCAACTTCTAATACTTTATGTATAATTTCACGAGTATCAATTGAAATATGTTTCAAACAGAACTGAAAAATTATGCGCATGTAGTTTAATTTCGGCATCGAATATATACAATTGTTGAATTAACTTACTTTATTCTCTTTATAACAAAAGACATAAGCCAGAATGATTTTAGAAATTTGCGAAATAAACATTAATTTGTCCTCTTTAGTCATTTGGTCTGGATGAAACTGCTGTAATAACTGATAAAGCATAGACTCGGTTATGCTTTCACATCTATGTTTTGGAATTAAATGAACTTCTTCATACATACGCATATCCATGCCTAACGGAAGCATGATGAAAATATAAGAAAATTGGTAAATATAAATAATGTATCGTGTTCATGTACCTGTCAAATAATCAGACGAAAGACAATAAAGGCCATTTAAATATCGTTCAGCCATTAAAATGGAAGCTGTATCACGAACATCTATTGTATCTACAATATTATCAAGCCAAGATGTAATAGAATAGAAATCAAATCCAGTATTGCTATATCCTGTATCTTCTCCTTCCATAGATATTGGTGGCTGATGCTTCTAAAAATTAAATTACAGTTGCAGATAATAAAACTCAAATATAATATAATGTTATCATCAAATGAATAATTTAAATCATTAGCAATAATTTTACTCACAAGGAAAACTTTTGATTCTGTCTCCATTTTGGGTTCATCTATAAAAAGATATTCTCCACAATCTGAAATTACTATCTGTTTAGTAGGATGTTCATAGTATGTCGTTATACTCTCTAATGTATTCAAAGTTTTAATTCCATCCACAAGCTGTCTTTATAAGGCACGTAAATCACGGTAATTAAATTTTGTTCATTGATTGAGTTTCGAATAAACAGATGTCTAATACAAAACTATTTTTTCTTAACTCACCCAAAAGCAACGTAGTGATAATTCATCCATGGATTGGGTTTTAAGCATACAAAAAACTGAGATTCATTGCAATGTTTTCCGTCATTTGCCATTGAGAGAACTCCACGACGATCATGAGGAATGCAATAAGACTCATCAGGTATCACATTAATATTATTTACAGAATTATCATTGATTTTAGGTAATCTAGTGCCTTTGGTAAATAAATAGTTAGATAACAATAAGAAGCAATTATATTACGTTTAATGTATGTCAAGTCTTATAATACTTTATTTCACCTCCACATTGAATCCATCCATTTTTTACTATACGATGTACATATGTATTTACATAATATGAATCTCTATAACATTTTGCTACTTCGTCATATCCAATACAAAGATTTAAAAAATGTTGACAAGTTAATGGTAACAAATCAGAGTACAGCTAAATGAATATGAAGTTTAATAAGAATGTTTTTTAAAACCAATAATGCTGTGTAAAACTAATACAAGTGTGAATTCTTACCATAAACATAAAAGAGCCAATTATAAAACCATTTTCAGCAAATGTAAAGTAAACATATTTTCTCTAGAGTGTAGTATTGGTTTTATATTACTGCATAATTTATAATTTATCAATGTATCCATTATTATTTACAATCACTTACCTTAGATTTTTCCATGAATAGTTTACACCGTTCCATGGCAAGGTTTTCGTAATACCCTATACTAACAGGTAAACTAAAAATATAAGATTCACTTATATAATGTACAAATTCCACATCACTACCGAGGAATTTGTCATTAATAAAGACTGCTACAGTCCGTGTTAAAGACCACATTTTACCACCAATTTGCTAAAAGTTATTGGACACAAGTTATAATTAATTCACATGAGTAGTAGTCACAGTGTACTTCATTAAATACAAATAATAATTACCCTTTTCCTCTTTTCAATATATTCGTACCAATCTACTTGAAACATTTCTATAATTTGAGGAGTTGTAAATTTAATTGGCATATGTTGATGTAATTTTTCTGCACATATTCGAGCTTTTTGAAAAGCAATAGTATTTATAATACCTACTACTTTAAGTCTAACACTATCGTTTTCAACAAAACCTGAGCAACAAACGTTATTAATTTCATTAAGCATCATCGTGATTTAACAAAGTTTAATCTTCTTTAAAGATTATTTAAATAACTTATTTTGTAAGATGATATGTGTACATGGAATGAAATGATGTAAAGATAAAACACTGTTACATAAACTATATTCACATTTGTGACTTCTTCAAGTGTTCATATATATTGTACATGTAAAATGAAAATACTTTTTCTTTAAGAAAACAGGTAATGTAAGGTTTATGTATACATCAGAACAAAGTATTATACTAAGAACATTAATAAATATTTATTAACTGGCATTATTTTGTTTTAGTTCTCAGTTACGTTGATAAAACCTTCCTAAAAAAAAACCATTCTAATGTAATATTCTGTTACACATGTAAAATGTCTATTCTTTTAGTATTTCTTACACTGCTTCTGTAGTATTTTCGACATCGTTTTCCTCGTCACTACTGCAACTTGTATCCAGGTTGTATAAGAATGAATCATTTTCACACATAGGAAAATAAAATCTAAAATTTTATAGTCATTAATAAGTATTACTAGATAATAGATTAATACGTTAAAATTCATGTATATTCCATAAAATACTAACTCTGGGTGATCCCATACTTTTTGTATAGGTATCTTAAAATGATTTTGTCGCTTCATATGTTCCAAAGTATTATCCACTTCCACCTCGCAAAAAACGCAACGACGCAATTGAATTTGTCTTCTTATATAATTTACTACTTTCACCTATTTTAAAATAAAAATTGACAAAAAAGATATTTGATTATTTCCTTATATCATATAATATGTGCAAAGTTTTACTTTTTGATAGAATGTTAAATCTTTCGATTCTTCTTGAAAGTTGAAATCATGTTCAGTTCTCATATGAGCAAGAATGAAATGAAACTGCTTATCAGTGTGACTGCAAAACAGGCATGTTATACCAATGCCTTCATCTTTCCAATCGGACCATGTTTCTTCATCTTCACTACTTTGATCCTCCACTACATCATTTTCTCTTGAATTACTCTAAATATATTAAAAATTACATTACAACAATTACAATCTAGTACTATGGTTTTACAATAATACCTGTTTATCCTTCCATGATTTTCCAGGCTCTAAATAATTATTTACATAAAATTTGTCATATTCTTTGTTTTTTGGATTTACACATTTATGTAATTTTTTGCGCATGTGTTCCTTTAATGCTGTGCGATCTTTGAACAGTTTTTCACAATACATACATACGAAACTGGAAAAAACATATACTTGCCAATTATATTTTGTTTAATTAATTATAAAAACAGTTATAGTTTCAGCTCTATTTAAAATTTCTTACTTTCGGATTGTATCTTCAATCTTATTTAAAAATTCATCTATAAATACTAGATTTTCTGGTTTTCCTAAGTATAAATTATGTTTCTGTGCTAAATGTTTCACATATGTAATACGTAATCCTGAAAATTCCATTCGACAAAAAATACAGCCACGTTTGAAGTTAGTGTCTGTTCTTTCTTTGGTTTGTTCTGATAAAACCCATTCCTTGAAAAATGAAATACACATTATATTATTATTACTCTTTATCAAGAAAATTCATTCTAATATAAGTTACTCATACCAATTTAGCTCTATGTATTTCATCTCTTAATGTCTTATCTTCTGAGATGCAATCAGAAAGTAAAAAGTAGGTTTCATTTTTACTTGGTTTTCCATCTGGTGTGCAATCCATTAACATTGTTGTACAATATGTAGTTATTGGTGCTTCTTTAATCTTAACACCCCAATAACGTATATAGCTGAAATATAAAAACTGTAAAGTTATAGAATATTTATTAACAAAATCTCACAAAAATAATATAAACCTTTTTAAACTGGCAATGTTCCATACATCTCCTATTATAAGCCTATGCTCTTTGAACAAGTGATTCAGCAAGTCCTTCTCATTATTAGGAAGAAGAAATTTTATATCGCATAAAAGACATTTTATATCACAAAGCTTATCATCCAGTTCGACAAATTGAGATTTATATACAGTACAATTTTGTTTGGAAACATTGCTCGAATGTGACATATCTGTATGTTTTTCTGCAACACAAATCAATACAATTTGTTTATAATAAGATTAAAATTTCATTCTGAATTTACAAATTTATTTTCAATAGAAATTGGACAAATGTGTACCTTTGAGATTCATAACTGTTATAATTTCGAGGAATCCAAATAGATTATATTTATTACTTCGTAAAATTTAGATTTACTCCGAAAATTTGTTGCAATAGGTTAAGTATTAATTCTTATACGATACAAAATTCCAACCATTGAAATAATAATTTCGTCTATCTTTCATTAGGCTCGTTTAAAAAAATGATTCTATATAAAGATTTCATTACTAAGCATAGAGAAATGTATAAGACCCATTATTAGGCTTTATCACATAGGACTCGATTATTTTAGCGACTCACACGTACCACGCGTTTATTGTTTATTTATGCAACATTTACAGAAGTAATACTAAAGAAATAACAGTTAATTCATATTGTAAATATAGATGTATTTAAAATCTTTTCGTAATAATTACAATATTTTATACTTATTTAAAACACAATAACAAACTTTTAATTTTTACAATTTTTTAGAGACAAAGTATAAAAACCAATTCTAAACAACAGAGATACATATAACAAAACATTCCAGTCACACATTTTATAAAATTAAACAATCTTATGGAAGAACAGGAGATAAGGAAAAGTCCATGAAAAATGTACAAAAAATTTTATTTCTCTTTCTCATTGCTGGATTTGTCTTTAATAATCCCATATAATAATATTAAATGGCATATGTGTAAAGAAACACTACTAAAAACAGTGCTTGGATAAGTATTCCAGCATAATTCTATTATGCCCAAAATGGTTAGCTTAATAACAGTCTTATAATCTGTACACCATGCAATGTAAGGAAGTGTATGGTAATACCATATGTAAAACTGATAATGCAGTGATCTGCTAAATGCAATGCCAATAAAATTGGCAGCAAACATTGGGAAAACAAACAGCTGACTCATAGTAGTCATATCTATTTTTTCTTTCTTTTTCAACTGAGGCTGTAAACTTTTCTCCACGTGTTTCAAGTTTGCATATGATTTCATGTATTTTATCCACTTTGGTGTGCAATAAATTAAAGTCAATATATGTAGTGCCAACAAGGATGCATGAAAATATGGATGAACAAAAACATGTTCTGGCAGAAACCTCCAATTTACAGTCCATTTAAATTCAAAAACTCTACCGAAATCGAAAGAACCTTTAATATAGGCCAAAGGATTATTGATTATAAAAGGTAGACCTAATATTAATTGAATTGAGCCACAAATGATCAAATGAAATACTGTCTTCATAAATCCTAGGTTGCACAAGTAAGCAATAAGAAGCACTGGTGCAAATAATAAAATGTTCATTTTTATAGAGACAGCTAAACTGTAAAGAATACTTCCTAAATGCCAGTGTTCGTCTAAAAATGCGTTGAGGCTTGCAAATAAAAGAACCATTGCAACTGGATCATTGAAAAGCCTTAAAGTGAATATAGAATGAACACGATAAGATGTAAAACACAAAATGATCAGAACATAAGGTGGAACTTTTTTGGTTTTTGAGTAAATTCGAAAGACTAATACGAGCAGAATTATATAAAGAGCTGCAAAGATGTACTGCGCTATTTTTATCTTTGCTCCATGCCCCGTGATGTAGTACAGCGCGGAAAATGCATAAACAAATCCTGCTGGGTAGACTAGTGGTCCAGTGTCACCTCTCAGTTTCGAATAGTCCAGAGTTCCATTCAAAAAACCCTCAACTTCTTGCATATACGCTTTCCAGTCGATTTCTGTGTATGGTACTCGTTCGATAACCAATATGTTCAGAATAATTTCCAGGATAATGAATACCTTTCCAATTAGAAGTAATTTCCTTGGATCTGTGAATAAGGAAACCAGTTTCTCCCATTCTAAATAGTTTTCGTACCAATTCTTCACGTTTTTCTTTGATAATTTCACCGAATTGTGGTTAGAACGAAGATCTCTGCGCGGTGCCATATTGCTACGCGTACCATACACAGACACAGTACAGTATCTCTTTGCTAACAATAAGTCATGTAATGTAGTTGCAAAATTTGGGTCATGCAACAACTGCCTGATAGAAAAAAAAAATTCCATTTGAATTCAGCACAAAAATACTATTAGAGTCGTCTATTAATATCGTATGTAATATAAAATGAACGTTCTTTTTGTTGGCCATTGTAATTCATTTTTAGTTAATTATATTACCGCAAATAATTAGTGACTGTTGTGACACTTGCTGATATTAACAAAAAACGTCGAAACTAATATTATTAATACGCAATATTGGTTTATGGAAATTCAATAAATAATTTAATATATACTTGTTCGTTATAACTATGTAGTAAATAAATAGAATAAACGAACTAAAGTTCATTGAGTATTCTAGTGATGCAATTGGTGGAAGGTGGAACGGTATCTGGACATCTCTAGATTCTCGTAACTTAATGCTGGTTAATGTCTCATTTGTCTATTTATTTAGGTTATACCAATGATGTAAAGTACAAACTGTATAACGTTATATGTTTACCATAAAAGAATTAGAGATAAAACGCATTAAAAATGGTGTCATTTTTACGCAATTAAAAAAAATATATTCATGTTAGTTTTAAGTGTCTAGTATTTGAACGACTCAAAAATTGTGTACACGAAAAGAAGAAGAAATTTGGAACATTATTTCGGCCACGTGACTTTGACAATTCATCACTTCCTTTATGTACTCGTTTTGGAATTTTAATTTTCAGTATACTCTGATTTTACAAAAATCTCTCAAATAACACATTTTTATTTTAAGTTTTTAGTGGTTGTTTTGTAAATGTAAGTTTTACTTTATAGTTCTTGATTTCAGAAATATTTATGTGTTTTAAAATCTTTAGCTTAGTATTACTTTTGGGGATTTCCAGATTATAAATCATAAAGATGGCAAAGAGGGTGCAACCACCTTGGGTACCACCGCAAAAGAAGAATTCGGCGGTTCTTAAACTATACAACAGTTTAACTAGAGAAAAAGAAGTGTTTGTATCACAGTTTGGAAATCGCATATTTTGGTACAGTTGTGGACCCACTGTGTACGATGCCTCACATATGGGACATGCTAGGTAATTTTAAATTTGATCATAAACTCATTATGTGATCTTTTTTGTGTATTAGGTGTAACAATGTGCTAATATATCATAACATAATTTCCTGTTCTATTATAGGTCATATATATCTTTTGATATATTAAGGCGTGTCATATCTGATTATTTTGGATATGATATTTTATATGTAATGAATATTACGGATATAGATGATAAGATTATAAAAAGAGCCAGACAAAATTATTTGTATCAGCAATATATAGAAGAAGCTCATACCCTTGATGAAATTTTAGATGATGCAAAAAGTGTAATGCATATGTTTGAAGGTACAGTGAAGACCACTAATGATCCAGATAAGAAGTGTATGTTGCAGAAAATGTTGTGCAATGTAGAAAAGGCTATTGAGGATCTTGAAAATGCTGTGAAACTTAAGGATGAGAACAAGATTAAGGAATTTCAAGAAGTAAGTGTCTTGTAGTATAATATAATTACCAGATCATATTATTAAAATTAATGTCAGAGCAACTGGTTACTGAAGACAATTCAAGAACTTTGCTGATTTGGTTTGTAATGTAAAAAAGAAGACATGCACAATGCTTATAAGTGTTGGCACAATTAGACCATTTGATTTGACATTGATTTTACCTTTTTTCATACAATGGTATTATCTAAAGATGCTTAACACCTTCTCTGGATGTAGTTACTTTTAAAAGAAGCAAGAGATCCTTTGGCAGACTGGCTGGATAAAAGGAAAGGAGCTACAGTGACAGAGCATTCGATCTTCAATAAGCTATCTCAACACTGGGAATCAGAGTTCCATAAAGATATGGATGACTTGAATGTAAGGTGAAGTATAATTGAGAATTTAATCAAGTATTTATATGAATTGCTCGTAGGTATTAAGACCAAATGTTTTGACAAGGGTTAGTGAATATGTTCCTGAGATCATAGCGTTTATTAAAAAGATCGTAGAAAATGGACTGGCATATGAGAGCAATGGTTCCATATATTTTGATGTTACCGCCTTTGATAAGCAGGATAAACATTACTATGCCAAACTTGTTCCAGAGGCTTATGGTGATACATCAAGTTTGCAAGAAGGAGAAGGTAATTATCAGTATTTCTTATGCACTTGATTGTGAATTAATAGTTAATAGAAATCAATTTAATTGAGAATTTACTATCACTAGGAGACTTGAGTACTGCAGAATCATCTGAGAAAAAGTCGCCAACTGATTTTGCACTGTGGAAACGTTCGAAGGAAGGCGAACCATGGTGGGAGAGTCCTTGGGGTAAAGGACGACCCGGCTGGCACATAGAATGCTCAGTGATGGCGTCTATAATTTGCGGAGAAAGCTTAGACATTCATACTGGAGGAGTTGACTTGAAATTTCCTCATCATGATAATGAAATAGCACAAGCGGAAGCGTATTTCAATAATTGCAATTGGGTTAGATATTTCCTTCATACCGGTCATTTGACCATAGCTGGCTGTAAAATGTCGAAATCGTTAAAAAACTTCGTTACCATACAAGATGCATTGAAGAAACATTCGGCGAGACAGTTGAGACTTGCATTTCTTTTGCATTCATGGAAAGATACATTAGATTATAGTGACAATACTATGAATATGGCACTTCAGTATGAGAAGTTTTTAAATGTAAGTATGAATCATTGTAAATCAACTCTCTTTAGTTAGATAATAACTTGTAAATATAAAATTTATTCTTGTGCCAGGAATTCTTTTTGAATGTAAAGTGTAAAATTAGGTCTTTGGGTTCGGAAACAAATATTAATACGTTCAGTAAATGGACAAATTCCGAAATGGAATTGAATGCAAAGTTCAGCAATGCTAAGGACTCTGTACATAATGCACTATGTGGTAGGTTTGCAATGAGTTATAAATTATGCACATTTATATACATTTGCATACATTAGAAATACTTAACAAATATTCTTTAACAGATAATGTTGACACACGAAGTGCACTTGATATGATTAGAGATATTGTTACACATTGTAATATTTATATGAATCAAACTAAGCAACCGAATACCTTATTGCTCAGGGATGTTGCAGTTTATATCACAAAAATGTTTACTATATTTGGTGCAATATCATCTTCACATGATACCATTGGTTTTCCAGTAGACGATAATACAGCGAACTTGAATGTACGTTTTATATTTCTCATTTTTTATTTATAACGCGTAGACGTTGTTTATAAATCTTTCTACAACCAGGTTGAAGAGGTCGTAATGCCTTATTTAGAAGTTCTGGCAAACTTTCGAGAACAAGTGCGGAATGAAGCAAAAATACTTAAAGCTAATAGTATTCTTGAAGAATGTGATAAATTGCGCGACGACGTTTTACCAAATATCGGCGTGCGTTTAGAAGATAGTAATGAAGAATCTTGTCGAGTGAAATTGGTAAATCGTGAAGAACTTTTAAGGGAGAAGGAATGTAAGAGGAAGCAAGAACTTGAAAAAGCAGAGGAGAAGGAGAGACGAAAGATAGAAGCTGCTGCGGTGGCTGCAGCAAAAGAAGCTCAAAGAAAAATGCCTCCCTCTGATATGTTCAAGCTGGAGAAAGATAAATATTCTCAATTCGATAGCAACGTAAGTAAAATTAGTTACTTGCTGCAAAAATTAGTGATTGTTTGGAGTTCTCTAGCTCTACTGTATCATATCATATGAAGAATATGCTTGTCCACTAAACCAAAACTTTGTATTGTTTATTAGGGTATACCAACGCACGATGCTGAAGGTAAAGAAATCAGTAAAGGACAAGTAAAGAAACTGCAGAAGCTGCAACAAGCACAAGAGAAACGATACAACGAATACCTTGCTTCTATTGAAAATGGCGTATAATATTCTTCCCTTATATAGTATTAATTTTGCGCGCAAAAGATACACTTGTCCAAGACAAATGTTATCTTCATGCGCGCAAAATATTTATTTCCCATTTTGGTTTCGTATCATTGCATCATTGTGTTAATTTATTGTTAAGAATATTTATGTTGATGCTTGCATATGTGTGGTATTTAATGGAATGAGCGAATTGTGGTATACCGATTTTATATTTTTCTAAAATGGTACGACTAACAGATACAGTTACTGTACTTAAAATATTTGTAATGCTGATTATGCTATTGTATCGATACGAATGGTAAAAGAACAATAAACCTCCCATGCAAAATTTAATAATACTGTTGTCATTTTTTAAACACGAACTACATATTGCAAATTGACTAATGATTTAAATAGATTTAAATTCAGGATAATAATATTGACAAACTACTTACACGAAAATCATGCAGATGCTCATACCAATTGCCTTAAGAACTTGTAGATAGGAAGACTGTTTCCGCCGTTTGGCAAAATATTTACTTTTTAACTGTTCATCGTATGATCCCCACATCAGCTATGACAAATACTCTGTTTATTATTAAAACATGACATATTGCAAATACACTACGATCCTTGCGAAATACAAATTGATAATCAATGATTAATAAATGATTTTATTCAGTTAAAAATGAAAGAGATACGTCACTAATTTCTCGCAATGAACATTCGTGGTTTAGTTCTATATAAGACTATGATTTTTAATCATAATGTCATTTCGTGCCGACATCCGGGTTTCGAGCGTGCTGAAACAAAATAAACTTGGGTGCGTTTTCATACCTTACCGGATGAATCTGACACGTGATGCTGTCCATTATGGAAGCATAATACCCCTTTCACAATGACGCGCGGAGCCGTCAGTGACAGCTTTATAAATGTAAAAGCGATATAATGCCCGACTTGCGGCGAGGCGGTCCGATATTCATCCCGCATTCAGGAACTGTGAACACGCGAGGCAAGCGAACGGGTCCTGTATTGCGGACGCTTTTCCAACTGTGGAAAATACACGGTCTGATAATGTCTCGTGCCAAAAACGCGACGAAATATTTAGAACCCCCCCCACCCGCGACTTCCATTCCCTTGTTTCCGGTCCCAAGCGAAACGAGGGTGAACACCCTTTTACCAGTTTTCGCCATTTCGAAACGTACTCTTATCAACATTGCTCACCATATCAAACTACATAATCCATTAACTCTAATAATAATAATAATAATCATTACCGCGCAAAATCGTTGTAATCTCCTCGAAGTCGTTCGATTTATTTGTTCGCGTTATTTCTTCACTCGACGGTATTCCTTTCATGGGTGTCGCGTTAGCGACACACGGGGGAAAAAGCTGGTAAAGTTGACGTTAACAATGCGTGACGGTTGACGGAGAAAAAAAAAAGAATATGCTCTCGAATATGAAGTCAAGAGAGGTAAAAAAAAAGCAAACAGACATTTCGCTCTTCGTCTCGCTTGCTCACTCGCGTTCACTTTCACCCCGTGTTTCGCTACTCCACGGGCCTGCGTGAATGAATACGTAAATTTTTTCGGAAAAAAGTCCGATTTTCGCACCCCAAAGTCGGGAAGGTCTCGACTGTTGATTGACAACTGAATGTTCTCGTATGCATATAAAGCCCCGCCACCACCACCCCCCTCTTCCGTCTCACCGCTTGGCTGTGGTCCTCGTTTGCCGGTCTATTACTTTATCCCGGGGTCCGGAGTTCTGTAACTGTTGTAATTTAATGAGCACCACTCTTCACACTCGTATTACCGACCGTGTGTATAAGTATCCGGCACCTTTTCCTCGTCAAATGCCATTCGTTTCCGCGTACTTCCCCCCCGCCTTCCCATTCCCTGGTTCCACCACGGCGCTGATCAGAGCTTGTTCTTCCCGCCTTGATGTAACCGACTGGCGATCAAGAGAAACGTGAAAAAAGTCGAGTAACAAAAAAGAAAAAACGAGACGCGTGGAAAGGTGAAACCGCGGGATGCATTCGAGGAAAACGAGGCGTATTTGTCGATGGGTAAATTAGAGTGGTACAGGCTTGTGTCCTGACGCGATTTGAATAAGTACGTTACGCAGCGGTGGCGACCGGTAGCAACGTACGCTAACGGGAATTGTCGCGGTGAAATCTGCGACACTGGATCCGCTGGATGTAACGGCTGAATTACTGGAAACGGGAGAATTGTTTTCATTTTGGATAGAATCGCGCGCGAGTGCGTTGCAACGGGGACTCGAGAGAGAAAAAGAAAGAAGTTTTGAAGTTTCATTAAGAGAGCTTCCTTGTACTCGCTAAGTTCCCGCCGAGACTTATTTCCTGTTCTAGGCGACTCCCGCGGATTTTGTTCCCTCCCGGTTCCGGAGTCTCTTGCATAATTCAATTACGGTTGAAAGGAAAGTAAACATTCGACGGGGTCCTTGGAGGAGTACTTCTCGGTGCGTTTAAAAGGATTCTAAACTGAAGTTAATGGAGAAGAAAGAGCTTGACCAGGGAATGCTCTTCGGAGTTGGGTTTTATCCGAAGAAAAATGAAGGTAGACCCCTGTCTAGATTTAATTAAGATTTTGTTCAGGGTTTACACCTAGATTCGGTTAGATCTGTCATGAATGTGTATAGTTTAATTGTGATAGATTAATAACGGTTAAGACTGGTTAGGTAACTCCTAATCAAGCGTACCTAACCTATGTTTGGTACCATTCGAGAATATACAATTCTGTGTGTTCGGTCAGATTATATTCAAATTAGTACTAGGTCTGCATTATGTTAGATTAGACCTATAAAACAAGTTTGTATCACTCTATTGTTAATACTGATGCGAGAGTGAATTACATTTCATTAACATGTTCGCTGCGTACATCGCGGGTCCGCGTCGACTATCGACTTTGGCGATAGACGTGTGACAATCGGTAAGCAGCGAACGTGTTAACCTGTTGATTTGTCTTCTTTTTCTATTAATTCATCCTTTTATTTATGCAAGATACATTTTGTTTGCCTTTCATCTCAAAATGACCTATGTCAAATTGAGGGCAAAATCGGAACAAGGTTTGCGCGAGTCAATTTACTGCACATGTTGCTGCCAATGTGCGCGCAAGGTGTTTGTAGCAAATCTTGCATCAAACTGAAGCCATAATTTTATAAAAAAAAAAGTGTTGAAATGTTGCGCCAGACCCGGTTCAACGACAGGAAGTCATTAAGCATTAACCGCAAGAACGCGTGAAAAAAAAATCCGAGTGTCGTTATTTACACCAGGCGAATCGATGATTCCGTGTCATAAAAGGAATCGGGATGCCGGCACGGACACGGACGAGCTAGAGAGACATAAATAATGTATTGTTCGCGATTTGAGGACAGCCACACCACCGTGGTGGTGGTCTGGGCGTCGGGGCGCCCTCGGAGGGGTGGAACGGCGGAGCCCACTTTTATAACTCCATCGACAATTTTTCGGGCTACCCTCCTCTGCTCGTCGGTTTTCGATTTACACCGCAGACACATCGCCGCGCGCGCTCTTATCCTTTTGTTTGATTTATTTTCTCTCGCGCCGGAAGGAGTGATTTTCCGAAACTTTCCCGGCGGGCGAGCGATTATTCCTATTGTTGCGCCCTTTTGGTACGACGACTGCGATGAAACGCATCAAAAAGTCGATGACAAATCGCTCGCGGACACGGAGAGAGTCGTCTCTATCAAAACCCTTTATGACCCTTACCGGAATGAAAACTAATTGAATTCGGAGTAACATTATTTCATCTTTTTCTATTGACGAATTGTTTTCGTTTCAGGAGAAGAATGCTGTGCAATATTTATGTTGATAGCATATTGAACAGGCGCTACATCCTTTACTAGCAAAGACAAGGGATACTGCAACAAGAATGCTCGGGGACTTCGACCCTGCCAGATTATTGGACTATACCATGTAAGTATACCCCCGTAATGCGGTTAAAATCATGAACATAATTTTAAAAACGACCGTGGTTAATGTATAATAACCTTATTTATTAACAAAAATTAAAAAGATATGTATAGAATATAAGTATGTAATTTAATTTTCTTAATCTATTTCAGATCATGTTCAGAATTTTGTCTGATTGTATGTGCTGAACAATTAGATGCCCGGTTGTCGGAATTCTACTACACATAGTTCACTGTCCCTACATACACTCTTGTCATTGCCATGGATTCACATAATCTGCACACGAAATTGACCATCATTCAGAAATCTACATCTTTTTCTGTAAGTTATACTCGATTCAATTAGTTTACACCTTTTTAAAGCTTTCTTACAACTGCATAAACGCGTGAAATCGGCAGTCTAAAAACTGCTTGGTCGCGTGCCACCCGATCCATCCGAGCAGGGTGAGAGAGGTGGGCCCGTGTGTGTGTTTTTCTATCGCAAAAACACGGTGCACAAATACGGCTTGTTACGCCGCGGCCCTGAATCCGATTGCGTCTTGCGTGCGCGGCGTGTAATGGCACCCTTTTATGTTAATCGCTAACCCTTCCGCGTTTAACCAGCTGCGCTACGACATGTATTGTCTCGGCTCGGTTTTTTTCGACGAGTTTTTCGTCTCCGCGGGCCCACGGCCGCGTTTTGTTATTACTGCCACGGGGTCCCGTTTGGAACAAAACGGAACCGCACGCGTCTAGGTCGACCCACGTGTCCGTCGTTCTGGGGTCATTTTTTGTTCCTCCCTCGAAGGAGAAACAGCGGAAAAAACGTGGTTACCACGGGGTGAGAAAGAGTGGCGGAGGGTGATCGTCTTGCAAAAAAAAAAAATGAAAAAATGTAATGGGTAGCGCGAGCTTAATGAACGGCGAGTCGACGAGCGGTTGCAAATCGGCCTTAACTCGCTGGAATCGGTCACCCTTTTGGGGTTTTTGCACCGTGGCTCGAAAACGAGTTATTCTGAATCGGTTTATCCGATTAATCGGAGTCGTATGAACGAATGGTAGGTTTTTTTTCCTGCTGGTTTGTTTGATGAGCCTCGGTGCTCGGAGCGTATTGTGTTCTGTTGGATCAGTGAATCGATGAAATTGTTGTTTCTATTAAGGGATGAACGAAATTGGATTGGAACTTCGATTAGTCGAATTGATTGAGGTATAGAATGTTCGTAGATGATAGTTATTCGATTTCTTAACCGAGAATGTTTTTGGTTGTAAACATGCATATGTAGAGGTTCAGGATATACATATGTGTGTCATCGGATGCATGTCAAGCAGGAATAAATTCTGAGACGGTGAACTTTATTTTGTTGCGGTTATGAATGATGCAGATGAATGCAGGAATATTTAGCAGAACGAATTGAATAATCAAGGGAAGATAGAGTCGAATGACAATGATCAGTGCACTCCTCTTCTGTGGTTAACAGGTTAAATTGGAGTGACGGTGGAAAGTACTTAAAATGCAGTGTTCCTACAAAGGGGAAGACACTTGTCTGAAAGGAATTAACAAATCGATGCCTACACTTAATTCAAGTATTCCTTATTTAAAGGAAAGCAGCTAATAACATTGAAATTTCCTAATTTTTCTCTATACAAATCAATTGTGTTCCATGCAAAGTGTTTTTTGTCAAAATATACATCTATCATACGTTTTTTTGTTTATTCAGACATCAAAGGTTTCTATACGCACGATTTTACAATGTTGATCCTCGGTACTACTGTAAATAATATTATAAACGTTAGATAAGGAGTTCATTCCATGTTAAAAAGCAGAAATTCGCGAGCCAACAGGAACGTAAGGAAGAAACCGTAGGTCTCGAAGACCTGCCTTCCAGTTAAGGGTGGGCAGCCTTTAACCCTTTCACCCTCGAGGGCATGCGCACAGGAAAGTCTGCAATGCAACCTCGGTAATTGCTGCACCGGAGACAAAATGGTAGACGTTCGTAGCGATGGCGGAATTGCTGTGCAATCTGGGCCTGGCTAATGAAGATTTCACGCATAGTCTTTGCGGTATATCTCATCGATCGCATTTATGATTAACAATTTTTCATCATCAAAATTTCATACTGTTTGATAAATCGATATCTTTTCCGTGCGGTATTAGCACCGACTATTAATCAAAAGATTCCGATAATTGTTTTCACCAGTGTACACCTATCTCAAGCTACATAATGACATTTATACCTTTTAAGTATGATGAAGAAGCATTAAACTATCTATGGTGTTACATGGACTCTAAACTTTGCTACTGGCCTAACGAGGATTCCCAAACTTCTGTTTGAGTAAAGTACCATTTGATGTCAACATACTGGAAGAAAATGAATATCACTATAACCGTATGCTCCAAGGTATCCTGGAACGTGGTTGGTCTCGACGAAGGGGTCTTCGACGCGTTTGATTTCAGAAACACGCCACGGTTTAGTAGCCCCGACGGTGGTGTCTATAGGTTCCGTTGGTAGGTATACGCGTAAAGTCATGCTCCGTTGAAAGGAAGCAATTACCAGGGAGATTTGAGGAGGGCAAAGAGGATCATGGCATCTTTCTTCTCCTTTTTTTTTTCTTGCCTCCCTCCTGTCCTTTCCCTCCGCTGGTCCAGTCTTCCACGGGGTTGATGGCGCGGCTTGCTCCGTAGTTAGCGGGGCGTGTCTTCAGTTTCTTTGAATTAAACATCATGCCCGCTTCAATCAGCCCATCCCTTCGCCTCCTTGCGCCACCTTTCCATTCCTTCCTCGTCGGTCCGGGAGCAAACCTCGTCTCTTCTTCTGTGCTTCTTTTTTTTCTCTCTCGTCCTACTCTTCTTGCCTGCCTCCCGCTGCTTTTTCCGCTGCAGGCCGCGTCCGACGAGGAACGTTACAAGAGGTGGAGGGGAGGGGATATAGGGTGAGGTCGAAGGTGAATCCAAAGGGCCAGACCTCCTTCCTCCCGTAGGCACGCGTCGCGAGATATATTTCTTTATAAATTTGTAATCAGTTCTTCCGTCGTCGATCCTCCTGTTCTACACGTGCCCTCCGTGCTAGCTTCTCTCAATTTTCTCTTCAATCGTCCTCCCTATTACTTTTTCCTCTCCGCCACCAATTTGCCTTCCTCTCATCCAACGTCTTCGGGGGAAATGCATCAACGCCGACCTTCTCTTGATACCAAAGATGAAAATATGCCTGGTGTGATGTTCCTTTCTTTAGAATAGCGTGGTTAGGTGAAAACGTCGGTGGAGGGTTGATTATATTCCTCGCGATGAACAGTGTACAGTATTAGCGTATCGAACTATTTATCTGGAGATACTTCAAATGTATTATAATTGGTTGTATTGTAGTGAAGTCTATTATATTTACATTTACCATGAAAGTTCAAAGTAATGTTAGAAATACACTTGTCGAATTGCTGGCGTAATTTCTGTTTAGAAAATTAACCTGTAAACATCTGAATTTGTATGAGGCTTCATAGTTCAATGATTAAAAACCGTTTTCCAGAAATGTAGTATACACAGTGACTCACAAGTTTGTTCACGAGAGGCTATCATTTCTGTATAGCTAAATTATATACAAAAATGTATCACAGAAGGATGATAAAAGTATAGACAGTAAGAATATATAAATAGAAATTGCATATCAATTGTTACAGTTCATTGGTATTTCAGAAGTATGTGAACGAATGTGTGAGTTACTGTATCTCTGTAACGCGGTAAACGCGTCGATTTTAACGCCTGAAAGATTATCGTCGTTGAAAAATTCGATAACAAGAGACGCACAGTATTGGTATACTAGCGTAACTTAACAGAATTTCTACGGGCTGGAACGGGGCACCCTTTAACATCGTTTCTGGAACGCCCCAAGTGTTATGTATCCGTACAGCAACAGCGTGACACCCTCGCTCGATCGAGTGCGGATCGATTTGACACAAAAAGCCTGATATCCTCTGAAAGCGTACACCTACCGAAAGCCACCCTGAAATCATTTTCGTGACAGTTCATCTCCATAACACGTGTCGAGGCGGCTAATCATCGCCCTGGATACTCGGGATGACCCATCCGAGTATGGGGATTGGTGGACGATCATCCCTCTGTCTCTCCACTCGATGATCCGAACGAAACGTTGCGACGCGGCGCCTCGGGTCTATTATACCTTTGACACGTCTCCCGTTTAGAGAGGGGTCCCCGTAAAACGCACGGTGAAATAAATTTTCGGTAAAAGCACAGAGTGCCACCGGGGCTCCCCAGTATGAACATCCTGTCGAGTACGGAGCACCTGAGTCCAAGACTTATGCGACCTCGTGTGCCAAGACGTTACGGGTCCAACAGTGGATTTACGCGCGTGCTCCTATTCTTTGCGAAAGGCTCTGGATAAATTATGAAATTTTATTATTGGGAGTTCTATCAAATTTTGGATTCTTCCGAGTGAAAGTAGATGTCCTGAATTAGTTCGTTAACCATTTACAGTCCATTGTCTCTGCAACGGCGATTCATGTATATGCTTGTTCTATTTACTAAAATAGAAACTAAATTAACGAATGAACCTTAAATTATAACTACTTGCCAGTCTGTATTGGAAAAGCAACGTTTATGCATTTTACAAGTAACACAGCAAAGATTCTTGTAGTTATTACTTGTTTATTGTAAAAAAGTCTTGGAGTGCAAAGCATTGATACGGTGCTTTTTGTTAGAAAAATAGGCGATTGCTGAAGTGAACGAACGATTGACTGTATACAGGAATTAATTAAGGAAAAGATTGCATTGGTCAAGGCAGGGGTTACATTCGAGATCGGTCAATAATGCGTTTAGATAAAAAGTGAAGTATTATTCTGTATTCCACTTCCTTAGGAAAGAAAAATCATCTGGTAGGAATGGGTATAATTGTCCAGATGAATAATACTACAAAATAATATTTCTTCTTGAATGAGTCGACATTCGACGAACAATTATTTAATCTCCTTAACTGTTTAAAGCTCCGGATGACGCCCTTAGATACTGTTGCATTTCACTACGTATTATTCGAATGAAACTGTACCCAACAAACCCTTGTGCCCAAGATTTCTCAGCGGCTATCAAAACCGTCCTTGTTCCAAGAGTTAACACCGTCGACCCCTCGATTACCACGTGATCACGCGAAACAAAGAATCTCCAATTTTCCAGAAAGGTCGCACAACAAATAAAACCCGGTGTGTCCTCGATGGAAGCATCCCCCTGGCCAGATCTCGTCGGTCTCCTCCGTCGCCTATCAATCTACCGCCACCCCCTGGTCCATCTCGTTCTTCACCCTTCCTCCAACTTCCTTATCCTTTCAACTTCTTCGGAGCATCGAAGATGTACGGCTCGATACCCCACGGCCGAGTTGCCGCGGAGCACTCGAGAAGTCCACCCCAAAGATTTGATCACGAGAAGGGCGGACAAGGGGGGAGGTAGGAAAAAAAAAAGGAAAGAGATACGCCGGCAAGGTGGAGCGAGGGGCCAAGGGTGGGACCCTACGCTCCACGGCCTTCCGCGGAAGGGCACCCTCGCGGAGCGAGGCGGCTTGCCCGCACCCCACGCTCATGAAAAAAACTTCGCTACCCCTAACGATTTTTCTCCTTTCTCTCTCTCTCTCTCTTACTCTCTGCTCAACCCCATCTCGACGCACACTAATTACGTTTTTAAGCGAAATTACTTGCGAGGCCAACCAGTGTCGAGGCCCGCCGCTGATGCTAACGGTCCTGACTGGCTTAGACCTGTCACGGGGGGGTTGCACGGGGGGGTTGGGTCGGTGGCGAATGAAATACCGTCGGGGTGCGAGCTGCGTTTTTTTTTTTCTTCTCTTCGTCCTGCCTAGAATAGAACCGCGCGCGCGCGCGTGTCGAGAAAATTGTACAGGGTTACCCCGAGATCCTGCCCCAACCACCCCTCCGAACGTGATATTTCTGATTATAAAATGTTAAATGGCATCGTCGACCTCGTTACTCATCTAAATTTTATTCGTTCTGGCAATTGGCCCGGCGAAGATCGTAGAAGAATCGGCTGGGTCAGCGGAAAGTGGCAATCACGGCCGAGAAGAGATCCACCCCCCCACTGATCCTCTTTATACCGTCGTGTGCCGTGATCATTGCCTGGATTTTCGTTTCTTTCTTCCTCCTTCTTACTCTTTCTTTTTTTTTTTTTTTTTGTTAATTTGATTGGCTTCGTTCGGACTCGTTCCCCCCCCACGGCACGAAGCATCCCCTTGTACAGCTTCAGACGACATCCTTTCGCGGGATTTTAATTTCTCCCACTCTTCGTTCAGCCGTGTGCACTCGGTAGTATCCTTACGGCTCTCTTCCATCTATATGGTAATCGGGATCTTCTCTCTGTGGTTGTTCGAGTTCCGATTCCGCGGCAAGAAACCGCGAAAGCGAGACACGCGGTAATGACGCGTCACGTTTCCGTTCCCTCCGCCCGATTCGATAGCAAATTCGTGCCCCTCCCTCCTCACCACCTCTTCGTCAACCCTTGCCAATATCCGTGAACTGATCTCGCGGTGTGCAGCAGTTACGCGCATCTCATGAATAATTTTCGTCCGAGGGTGTTCGTGTCTATACTCTTTCTACGGGTCGATCGAAAGGGTGGTGGGGGTGGGTTTCGGGTGGAAGGGTGCAACCGGACCTAGGCACCGCTGCAAATCCCTCTAGATAAAAAAAAAGTCTGCGCGGTGCTGCCCGACCCCGCAGGCCGTCGCTATCACCCCCAGAGCCCCCGATAGCAGTGACTCACCCACGATCACCCAACCCATTTTTTTTTCAACCCCTCGCTGCCACGGATCCGTGGGTCCGCGGCTCGCCCGGAGGGGGATGAATCCTTTCGCCTCGTGCGCTGTTCCTTGTACCTTGGGCTGTGTTTCCATCGAAAAAAAAAAGGGTTCGTCGACCCCGATGGAAAATTCTCTTCCTGCTGCTAGGCCATTCATCGGAACCGTGCCCCTCGTGCGGATGGATCGAAGGTCTGCTCCGTGTGGATCGCTTTTATCGGGTCTCCTAATATGAATTTATGTTAATTTTTGTGCCGCGATATATGATCGAATGGCAATTCCAGTGGTTCTAGATTCTTGGATGGTAATATGTAGAGAGACAAAACTTTCATCGGATGCGACGAGTTTCTTTAGTTTATTGTTCAACCAATAAGGATACTTATGGGAAGAAATAAATTCCTACTTTTGTTCTTGCCTTTATGAATTATTTTAGAAAATGTGATTTTGCATAAAATGATTATAGAGAATATTTGAATTTCTCAACTGAAAACGTGGAGATCTACTCGACATCGGTAAAATACCCTAGTGATAGCGTATAAACAACGACTACTTTGACTGTGTTAACCAGACAATTAACCCACGGTCATGTCTGCCGTCTTCGTGAAAGGTTCGTCCACGCGAAAACGCTATGTCACTTAAAATACTCGCTAAAAGACAAGAAGCTTCCAACGATCTTCGGATCTACACCTTCCGCGGGATCTGTTAATGGAGTCCTCGGTCCGACTTCGCTCGTCTCGCGTTGCTCCTCGGCCCTTATATTATTCATGCCTTCTACTAAACCGTGAATACTTTCGCTCCTGGGTATCCTTGTTCTCTTTTTTTTTCGGGCCGAAAGCGTCGTCTTTTTACGCGCGCATTATTTTTTACGCCTCGCGCCGAGCACTCTCTTTACCCTGTTCTGTCGCCATCAACCCACCCACCCACCCCCATCGTCACCTCACCCCCTCCTGTCGTTTGTCTCCTCACCCACCTCTCCTCTTTCACCAGGACAGACGGTCGAAGGGAGATTGTAATTTTAATTTTTAATTTTTTCTTTCGCCGAGCCCGTACCGACCGACGAAAGATATGGGTTGGGGGCACACCAAGGGAGAGGGGGCAGGCGAACTTGGTCTAAATAGTTCCCAAGATTCTCCACGGTAGATTGATCTAGAGGAGCTCCGGGTTCCATGGAGATCCTCCAAGAAGCAACAAGCATCCACAAGATAATACCTACCACCGAGAGTTCACTCGACGAGAACTACTTCGCGATAATTGGCGAACGGAATTCACGATAGTCGGGGCCATGTTTCTTCTCCCCCGGCATTAACGAACTAATTTCGTTTCGTGTTCAGGGAAAGTAGCCCGGCCTCGCCTTTCTTCGTTCTCCTGTTCCGCTCGAGAGACCCGTCCGCACCCTTCCGCGGTGCTGGACGGGAGTAAAAGAAATCTAAAGAAGAAAATATTCTGACCCCCGGGCCGCTTCTTCTTTTTCCCTGTTCCTCGTGGACGGTGGTGGGGGGAGTGCAGAGGGAACTCGGTAGCACGCGCGATTCCAACCCTCGAAGAAGTATCTTGCGTAATTAAGCAACGCGGCCCGTAATGTATCCAGCGCGTTCAGGGGCGGCCATATTGCCCCCGGTGTGGGGTGACGATAGGGAGGGAGGGGAGGGGGTGGAGAGGGTAGAAGCCGCGCGAATCGAAGTACCGGAGGGTTGCCACCGGGAGAAGATGGAAGGGTGAAGAGAGCCCAAGAAGAAGGCGAGCGAGACGGAAACGGAGAGTCGAAAGGGGGTTGTGAGGGAGGAGGAGGATCGGCGGGTAGAGAGAGAGCAAGGGTAATGATATGCCAGAGCACCGACGACTACCGACCCTTCATCGGCCGTAGGAAGAGACCAAGGAGGGGCCGGGGATCCGGAGCTCGTTTCAGCGGCTTCTTCTTTGCCCTCCGTGCACCGTCTTATTTCTTTCGTCTTATTCTTCTTCGTCTTTTTATATTTAATTCACCGGCAGCAATTACAGCCGCGAGACACCAGGCGGCCACCCCCCGATCTACCCCCTTACCGACGCGTTTCCCTTCTTCTTGCGTGGCCTTTTGAGAGAGCTACTCGATACTACTGCCTGGTAAACAAGAGAAATGATATTCCGGACCATGGTTTGTGGGAATTGTATTTTTTGTAGGAGCCAGAAGCGATTGATCTTGCGATGGGGAAGATGAAGGTTTTTGGGATGGTTCGACTTGTTGATGAATGATATATGCTGTGGAGGAATAAGTTTCTGGAGAGTATGCAGAGTGTCACAGGTAGGTTCGACGCTGTTGGGAGTGAAAATAGTAAGTTGATGAGTTGAAAAAGTAACACTGTCAGTTGTATTTTAGTATAGAGTCTATAGAGTGTTAGAGGAAAGTTCGATGCTGGTAGGGACGAAAATACATAGTAAGTTGATGAGTTGAAAAAACAATAATTTCAGTTAGATCTTAACATGGAGTCTGTAGAGTGTTACAGAGAGGTTGGATACTGTTGATGGTGAAAACAGTAGAATAGGAGTTGAAAAGCTACACTTTCAGAAGGTGAAACAATTTTTACCGCTCTTTTACTACTTAATATAAGTATAGAATTTAATAGATGTATATTAACGCTATGTGAATACTGGAAGTCCTTACGAACCTTCAATTTATCGAAACTATACTGCAAGAAATTGCATTTCAGCAGAAATAGTTGATACCACAATATGATATATCGAAGCTAGTTGGTATTCAAAGCTATTGAAACATTCGATATTTTGGGTACCTTCAAAATGATATATCAGAAGCGATTTTTGTATCCCAATTCCTCCAGTAGGTCACAGTCACATCGTTACCGGTGGTATTCTACTGAACCTCGAGTGGCCGTCTCTTGAGGGGGTGTCGAAGGGTAGATTTCACCCCATTGCGAAATTTCATCGAAATGTCTCGCAGAACCTAAATAGAAAAAGAATTTCTATACATACTTTCCACTATGTTAAAATATACTATTTTTGAATATTTCTTAATTTTTCAAGATTTCTAGCTTACGTCACTCGTCGAAAGATCGTGTACTCGCCCAGCTGTGGACAGGGTTTATTTAATTTACGATCATTTCACCGAGGCTGGGCCTGCTAGTCGTTCGTTCATGTTCACTGAATTAATCTCGGAATCATTGGGCGTGAGCGACGCTGTCAAATCACGTTACATCTGCTCGTCGCGAATAAATCATGCCCTTGATTCGCTTAAGTCGTTTGCATACCATTAATTATACCGGAAATAATGATCGATTTCCTTCGAGCTTTTCCCTCCTTCGCCACGATTAATCGCGGTCTCCGTTGTCCAAGTACGCGACCGGTATCGTAGTGGCGGAAAGACGATGAGAAAAGCACGTATAAACGAAGAAGAATCGGTTACGTGTACGTGTGTACACACGTACCACATGGAAAGGAAATACTCATGTCCATGCATAAATCATGATGAGTCGCGGTTTTATATACCTAGCTATAGGTGTAAGTCGCATGCTTCGGTACCGGCTACTATTATGTAAATCAGCCGTGTGGCACACCATGGTACCCACCCATAAGCGATAAAATATCCGCTATACAAGCCTTCCATTGTGAGGAATTCATAGCGGGCCGCCGAGATAGGCTGCGGAGGAACGGAAGACGTGGGAAGGGTGTGTCCGACCGCATCGTCGATCGGTCGCGAATATGTTGCACGAGAAGAATTTATTTTGCAACAAGCAGTAATGGAAAATGTTATTTGGTGACTGATTTTTTTAAACCAGCGACTCGTGTGATTTAATTATTACACAAATTGCTATGGGAAACTTAAGTTACACTATTGGAAAGAGATAAATGGTTTTAATTGGTGAGTTGTTA
>NW_015374006.1:2515703-2536971 GCF_001272555.1 Dufourea novaeangliae | reverse complement strand
TCCTGCTGGATTGGAAATGGTTTCGTATTAACTTCGATACAGTAGTATTAGTTAGTCAAGGAAGTACATATTAATCTTTTCTATGTACTAGAGTTAATCTAGGTTTAAGTGTAATTAGACTATTTACTGTATTTTCTAAAAGAAGCGCAATAGGTAGGAATAAGCATAGAAATAGGTGAGTTAGAATTGTAAATGGGTGTGTGTGTGACTAATGAAAATGAAGTATGAATGGTTAAAATCATTTCATAGCCATGAGGCTGAAATAAATAGAATTATTATTACTATTTTTTCTACTAACTGAAACTCTGAATGACTTTGAATGATTTCGACTAGTTAAGGTTACTTTTTCGTCCATAATTTTTTATATGCACTGATTAAATTATAGTATTGTTATGCTTTGAATAAGTTAATTGACAAGCAGTTGAAGGGTAGAAAAATATAATTTTTTGAGGAAAGAATATGTTGATAGAGGGTAATAGGACAGGGGATATGAAATTCCTGTAAATCACACTGTCAGGAGATTGATTTCAAAAGGACTGTTGACCTTGGACTTGAACACATTCGTGCATGTCAATGGAATTGATGCCATTGATTTTTTTTTCCTGCGGGACTACAGCCGCTATGAACCCTCGAGGTACAGGAATATAGTCCGGGAAGATGTAACTCAAATCGCCTCGACCAAAATAAATCTTTTCTATATGCTTCTCAATCATTCATGCTTCTAGAAACGATTCTATCAAATTAATAAATCGCTAAAGTTTGACAGACCTATTACTTTTTCCTGATTCACTGAAATCTTTAATAAATAGTTACAATCTGAATGTAAATTAACTATAAATAATTATCAGGTTAAAAATACTATTATATCAATTTTGCACCCTCCTATAAACCCTGCTGTTCTCTTCGGGTCTATACGACCTGAAATGAAGATTATATTTCAATAGGTACTTAACATTTCATTACTACTCCACTACTCATAATCAGAAACAAATGTTTCTTTCAGTCCGATTTCTACGCAACAACAATTATCATGTACATCCACAATCTACCGACAACACTACTACCACTTATCACTAACTTGTACTTGCCTCTTTTGCTCGCATAAAATAAAGCAAAAAAAAAAACTTCGAACACCCTTGAGGACAGAGTTGGGCACAATTTGATTCAACTAATACATAGTGAAAAGCAGCAGTATCTAAAATCGTCATTCTGACCTTTAAACGGTTAATAATATTGAATAATTGTGTGCAAAGTATCCACTCATCAAGTAGAAGTCTTATATAGTAATATTCACGTTTAATCAATGACTTTTTTAATCCCATTATTCAAAACTCCTTATCCACCCAATGTATTTGCCCATGTCTGCTCGAAAACACCAAAACCACTTATTCAAATTCACAAAGTTACACACACACAAAAACGGTGCCCAATAACTCACCTGTCCACGAAACACGCCCAGATAACCGCGTCTTCTGGTAAAGCTGTTACGCGCCTCCGCGACGATAAATTTCGCAGCTCGCGACGCTACGAAACGAATCGATGTCGAAGAGTAAAAAAATTCGTTCCTTACGCTTGGTTATCGTGTAAGTCCCTCCAGGGCCAGCGGTGCCCATGAATGTAATCCCACGAAGAGTGTTGCTCCGCGTCGTCGATAGGGGATGGAGGAGTACCGAGAAGAGACCACGGTTAAAAAAGGGGAATAGATCAAAACTAGGGCAGCAGGCGCGCGCGAATTTACTGCATATTGGCCGGCACCTCGTAGCTTTCTGTCGTGACTACCCTCTCTCCCCACCCCTCCCCCTTTCGTGTTCGATTTCGAGACCCCTGACCGATTTGCTTAGCGGCGCTCGTTCTTCAAGGTGGAAACTCAAAGGCGGGTATAGTTAGTCGTTGGTCAACCCCGGTAATTGCGCGTAACCATGGAAATGCCTGTTTGTTTGGGGGCCTTCTCTCTCTCTCTTTTGGTCGTTGGATAGGCGAGGGCGAGCGCAGGCCGAGCAAAGGGTACACCCGAAGGCTTTCGAGGCCACTGAATGCAAAGAAGGGTTGCAAAGGGTCGGCCGGAAGTCAAGGACGCATTCACTGACTTCGAGAAACTCGGCCAGTGTTCTCTGGCCCCCCCTTTTTTTTTTTTTTCACATCACGCTTCGCTTCGCGCGGGATATATTACCAGGGCCTGTGTCGAAGACAGGTCGACCTGTTTATTTTTTTTTTTTTTGATAATTTTGTTCGAGGAAATGTTCGGGGGCAACTCGAGATCGATTTTTACTGGCGTGATATCTGTGAGACTTATTTGAAAACGGGCATAGGCATCAAACCTGTCGGTCCACCTAATGATATCACTAGACTGCGGATATTTATGCAAATATAGATTTTTACGAAGCACTTTACGGAAATTGAAAGATTCTATAAGATTTTAAGTGAAATGGAAATCTTATTAATTTTTATTATACACCTTACAGTACACTGAATTTCAGATAATCGTGCATGCTGTAAATGCATAAAATCCGCAGAAGTGTTTTCTAATTAGTTCCAAGATTAATGGATAGGCGTGTTAATGACGACATTTTTTAAGACACAAACGGTAAAGTGATTGGGGCGAACGTGTCGTCGACGCGTGCCGCAACCGTTTCCGATCGAGTATCGAGGAACAAATCGTGTTCCGCCGGTACGTGTATTGATAGCTTCTTTGTGTCCCGATCCCCCGTTCGTGGAACACCGAAACACCGGCAATACATCAATCTCTATCGAGTACTTTACCGCGTGGCACTATTAAATCGCGATCCTTTACCACCCAAAAACGTGTTACGAACCATACGTACGTAAACATACCTTTTCCATTTACAATACAATTCATCCCTTTAGTAACCCTTTCAGTACCTTACAGCCGATACATCGGCTTTCCAATTTTAATATAAAAACATATAATGACACTTTATTTTTATAAAATAATTTTGTATAGTGGAACGTACGTTTACAGGATAGGAATGATAAAATAAAAAACAAACGTGAAAATATCTTCATTTTTACGTGAAATATGTTAATTTCAATAGATACCTCAAAAATCGTATATTTTTCAAGGTATTATTGGACGGTATTCGGAAAACTTATAAAGTACTATAAGGACTAAACAACCCCTACAAAAAATAACGATTTAAAACTAACTTCGTTCCATCCACCTGAAATTCTATAACCCTTTCGTTCCTTAAAATTCCCAATTGCATAACAATACCTTCACATGTCACGACCATCGTATTTTCCGAAGAAATTTCACCTACGCTAAACTACAATAATGATTTCATCTACAAGAACTACCCCCCACCCAACCAACGCTCTGCAAAACACACCAGCCCAGAAGATACAATACAACGAGAGCGCGTTTTCGTTTCCGTGTCAGGATTCCACAATTTCGAGACGCCACTTAAACTTTCACGGTGACCATTAACCGTAGCCAAGGCTGTGCAACCACCACCCCCTACGAAACCAAGAGAGAAAAAAATTTACAGAGAAGAGGAGATAGAAACTTTGTCGTGGCCTGGGTACGTACACTAGCGCGAACGCTAATTTTGTATTCGTCCGAGAGAACGCCAGCTCTCGCGAAGGGGGCCGGGGGGTTGGTAGGGGGAAGGGGGTGGTGAACGAAGGAACAAGGAAGAGTGGTCTCGGTCGTCGGTGGGAGGGAGACAGGGCGAGAAGGACCATTGGAAGGGTGAAAAAAAAAGGGTCGACGAGAAGAAGAAGATAAAAAAAATGGGACGTGGGGTGGGCGAGAAAGAGAGAGAACGTAGGCGCGCGAAAGGCAGGGGTAGAAACGCTCGGCGGAGCGCGGGCCAAGAGGGGCAACGTATCCCCACCACGGTGGGCCATCCGCCCCTGAAAAAAGAGTTAATATTGATCCGTTTTTTTATTTGAGTCACCCCCCAGGTTTTTCACCCTCGCTATTTTTTCTTCCCTTCGGCTGCAGGGATCGCCGCGCGGAGCGGCGCTGGGTACGACAGAGACGGAATTAGTGTTTCTATAGCAACTCTCTGCCCCGTCCGGTTCGTTTCCACGTCCGTCCGTCCGTCAGTCCCGTCGTGGTCCGTTCACGTCCGTGGAAAGTCCGCTTGGTCCGAATGTGTAGTATATATATATATATATATTCCTCTTCTCTAGGGGGTTCTGAGACTTCGTGTTCGCGGCCAAGAAATCGCGATATATACAGGGTGTGTTTCCTTGATACGTTGCCGTGGATAGATCCATGGCGCTGGAAAGTAAGAGGAATGATGTATGGTGGGACGTCTTTCGGGTAGGTTGATCGAGAAACTGGAGTGGAGCAAGTTGATTGGAGTAGGAACTCAGATCGTGACTTGTAATTTGGAAGGCAACGGATGTGGGTCGAAAGGATGTAATCGAATAAGTACGTTCTTGAAAATAAGTATTAGGACGCTTATCGAATGTACGATAAATGTTAGAAGGCGTTACAAAATTGCGTGAAAGTTTCTGATATATTCTCTCGATTATAAATATTGAAGTTTGATATAAATATTGTATGAAGGTTTATGATAGATTCTGTAATTAGACTCACCGAGACATCGGAAACACACTGTAAGGAGAGAGAAAGATAGAAATAATCGTTTCCTCTCGGAAGACAACGGATAACGATCGCTGATGACGAAAATAGCTACCTGCAAAGAAGAGAACGATATCAGAAGAACCTCGGGGAACATTCAATTAAAAACTAATAACACGAGAATCGTTTCGTAACTGCAATTTCTTAATATTCCATTAAAATAAACGCTGACAATGCACGGAAAGATTGTCTTGAAGTTAATAGTTCACTTTAAGCGACAGTACCAGTCAAACCTATGCAAATCACCCTGAAAACGAAGGAAAGTAGGTATACCTTCGATCTAACCACTCCTTCAGTAATTGTTAAATTCTACTATTAGGTGTATCAATAAGAGATTCACGATTTCTTCACATACAAGGTTCTACACATATTTTATTTGTATTCTTAAACGATTTTCCAGCATTAAATATCCCATTGTTTTGAAAATATATTGGTACATCTAATAATAATTGTCCAGTAAATCCAAACATTCAATCCACAAAATATACCAATCTATAGAAGTTGTAAAATCCTGAACGTCCATCGGATGATATCGTGAAACGCGAAAGAAGAAGCAGCTCGAAAATCTCCGTTTGATATTTAAATGAAACATACGGGCTGGTAAGAAGGCGGCGATAAACGGGGCAAGGAATAACGATAAATTACAAACTTTCGGATATTCGAGGCTACAATGGGAGCCATTTATAAACTGGGGCTGATAGACACGTGAAATCTTGCCTCGATCCCTGGGTATACGGCGGCTTTCTTCTTCCGCGTCGAGTGCACCCAGATATTCGGTAGAGTTAAATTCAACCCCCACCCCGACCCATCCCCAAATCAGGAAATATGAAGCTCCGATCGTGCTTTCGTATATCCTCGCGGGAGGGAGGATCGAGCTCCGCGGAATATCCTTCAGACTGTAAGTCGATGCATATTTCAGAGACTCAGGCCACGCTTTGTTCCGGAATATGCTCTGGGCGAAGAGCGTTCCTTCGTCCTCCTTCTCCTCGTTCTTTTGCATTCCCTTTGACCAGTTCCCTACAGCCTAATAACACCCTTTTACCACTACTCTCCCTCTCTCTCTTTCTTCTCGTACCCTGGAATCTGTTTAATGCTCACGATATCGGTCTCGACTCTGATGAAAGCGGTCCTGGGAGTTTTTCAGGGTCTCGCGGGTCCACGAAAATCTAATTTCACAAAGGACGACATCGTTAACCCTTATAGTACCTTGCATAAGTTTTCCAGGTACCGTTCAAAAATACCTTGAAAAATATACGATTTTTGAGGTATCTATTGAAATTAACACAACACATTTCATTTAAAATTAATTAATTATATATAAACTTATTTTATAAGAATAAAGTGTCATTGCATATGTTTAAATTATATTAAAAATGGAAAGTCGATATATCGACTCTAAGGTCTTAAAAGGGTTAAATTGATTACACGGATCACGGTTTGCTAATCTACGATTTAACCCTTTGCATGGTATACCAATAAACCAACACGAATATACAGCAGATAATAATTCTTATTGAAGAGTGGAGGAGATCTCAATACAGACTGGGATCTAAATATGGGCTAGTTGAAGGTATACGCCCTATACTCCTATACTATAGCGTGATGTTAGGTTCTTCAACCTAACGGGAATAGTGTGAAACTACGACTCAAGAAGAAAAGAAATTGGCAAATGTATTGTCCATACACCTATCTAGTATAAAACCACATTTGATCCCAAAAAGATCATCATTTTCCAATCCATATTTTACTACCGTTTCCGCTTCCAACGTATCGATGCTTCGGTAAAAAAAGATAAGGGGGACAAATTCGTTGAATTAAATTTCGAAGGAAAGTGGCAAAAGGTCGATATTTCCATCCTCGAATTCGGTTACTGTAACGCGATCAAGAAATACGTAGGTCCATTCGGTCCAATTCTTATGGGGAGGAGGGCTGGACCGCGCCTTGCGCGTAGCCGGCTCAGAAACATCCGAGCGTACCGCGTTGCAGGCTTGCAGGGGTTACTTTTCACCGGGGTGGGGGTGGTTCTCGAGGGGTTTGACAACCCCTTGGTACGACCGGTGTCACCTAAGCAGGCGGCGGTAGCCCCTTGGATCGTTTCGTGTTCGAATCCTCCTTTTTACGAGGGCCGAGCTTACTTTTACGTGAAACTTGTGGATGCTCCCGGCATTTCTCGCCGGGCTACGTGATTGCGTGTGCACACATACAACGAAACATCGTTGCAATGGTGTCCGGATGTTTTTAAGATACACGTTTTTACGAGAACTTTCATTCCGTCGGTGTTTTAAACGGTCTGATATCGAAGAGCCAATCGAGATTCGAAGTCGAAATATTAGGTTATTGTATAATAAACCGTAGCTATCGAAATATCAACATTGAACGTTTATAACTTATCTTGAAAAGAAGATATTCGATCGCAATATGATCAATTTGAATCGAGACACACGTGCTAACGAGCTACAATCATTCAATTAAATATGGGATCTTCACACTCAAGGATTTAACTCAGAGGACCTCAGGACCTAGAGCCTCAAGCCAGGGAATCTTTGCACCCAAAGATTCAACACAGAGTATGTTCGATCTTACTGTGGTCTAATATCGTTTCCTCGAATCTGAACTAGTCCACATTTCACCTGTAGATTCCAATCATTCCGTTACGTTCTCCACAAATCTTTCCATGATATTAACCCCATTTCTGTTATAACACTTTCCTCTAAACGTCTCACCATTTCTCAAGAATCTTCTAATTTCCTTCTCTCTTTCAACAACGACAGCGTATATGAAAATACGGTATGTAAAGGTACGATTCTCGCAGAAATGACGGACAGACTCGAAAATTATCGACTAATGGACGTATCTATAAAAGATCTTCCTGCCTCTAATCGAGGAAGTGGCAATTAATCCGTGAATTGCAGAATTTCACGGATGCCCCGAGACGGTGACGGGACCTCGACGTTTTATGAGCTTTCTTTAATATCCAACGGGAGGATCCGTTCGTTATGCGGCAGCCGAACGTGGAATCCAAGTTTTAGTACTCGTTAGTCGCGCTATTTCGGACTGCTTCGAGACACGATTACACGTGGCACCTGTCACATTCGAGTGCCGGACTCGTGGACATTAGACCGCTAAGATGACACCCGATAAATGCTCGCGGTGGTCGTAAAGATAGGAAAAGCAGGTGAAAACCTCGGTGACCCCAGGGGCGGTTTTCACCGATTTTATCGTGGAATTTTCCATACGTTACTTCACGCTCACCGAAAACATTTCAGATCCAATTTTTCGTAGAACAACGGGAGTCATTGAACTTCCTTCGCGATGACACGTCTTCATGTAACTCTTCGATACTGGATTATACAAACGGAGTTTCTCCTTACTTTTCTCCCACGGGATGAATCGCGAGATATTATTAAAAGTTTATTCCGTTCAGGGGGTGTCTTAATAAAATTCACCTGATTAAGGGGTTACATACGTTTTTAACTTTCAAACAATCAAATCTTTTTTTTTCACTTAAGTCAAATGTTTATAGTGTGTAGAATATTGGGCAAAAATAATTACAACAATATCTGAATATTTAAAGAATATATTTTTCATAATGTGAGAGCGTGCACGGTCAAAAAATCCGGAGTGCAGAAGTTGCTGCGGCCTCAGAGAATAGATGCAAAATATGATAAAACGGTGTCAAAATAATTTTTTTTTTACAATATATTATTCATTTATTTCACTTGTCTCCAGATAAAAATTCCAAAAAATGTGCAATTTTCGCGCCTCGAGAACGTATGTAACCCCTTAATATTCTTTATTAGTACAGAGTGATGTTGGTGAGGTTAATCTTGAGGAGGCCGGGGGAGGGGCGGGGGTAATATGTGAATTTTATTTCTGTGGATTGATTAAGAAGTAAGAGGACAAGGATCGTGTGTTTGAAGAATTAATTGAAGTGTCGAGAATAGGGGATACATTAGAGAGTTAATACGAGACTATTATGCGTCTGATCGAATCGCTGAGATTGGTTGAGATATAACGAGATTTTCTGAGAATCGTGTATAAAAATGTTGCTACCTTGATGTATTATGCATTCGTCACAAAGGTTCGACTTTATATTCTGTAAGACGAAGAGGACAGGGAAGAATTTCGAGGAGAACATTACGTTCTGGAGTTTATCAATTGCAATTCTGAATTTAATGGATTGTTATTTTCCAGGAAATAGTGGACACTCGTGATATGTTTCGATTGTCGACGATCGTTTAGATTCTTGAAGCTCTCTTGGTAAATAGAACTATAAGAATACGACGTATATGGTATATCTAGTACTGTGTTGTGGCTTGTTTGCAAACATACTACGAACTTTTTTAGAAGATCCAGTGAAGGTAGGCTGACAGAGACAACGTAATGGCCAAAGGGATTCATAGAATCTTGTCTGAAGGACATACTAAATATCAACAATATTTTAGCACAACATTTGTTACGTATCTATTACATTCCTATGTACATTTCATAATTCATTCTTTCTTTCGAGTTGTATACCCTTGGCCATATTCTATAATTGTCTACATTTATAAAAATCGATTTTTATACATCAATTTATCGAACTGGTATTACGTTGGAGGTTTGTTTCTTTTATTAAATGTTTTATTGGGTTCTAGAGTAAAGTAAAATTTATATTAATTTTAGGAAAATTGTTACTGCATTGTATTTAGCAGATTCACATTTATGATAAATGCATAAACATCCGCAATCTACTGATCACAATTGTAATAGCAATAGGTATCAGTAACATCACTTGGTACCCCAAGAATATTTTCTTGAAAACACAAACTTGAACATCACATTAACCCTCGCATTACGGACATATTAGCCGATGTCTGGGTCATACATGACCCATACTAGAAACTATAATGTAGAAATATTACGTTCATTTACATGAATTTTCAAAAAATAACATAAAATTTGTATTTCTCTAAAAATTAAATTTCGTACATTCGTCATCTTCATTCCTCAAAACATCGTGGCATATCGAAGGTCAATATTCTTCAACCCTCGTACACTGTTCGGGTCAATTTGACCCGAAGCCAATGTTTGATTCTCAATTATACGTTTTACTATAAAAATTTGTAAATAAACATCGCCAATAGTTTACATATACTATAATCTAACCACAAACAAATATAGCCACTTTAATTCCAAGAATAGTAACACAATAATTTCCTGAACCATGCACGAAGGTTACAACAATTCATGAAAGAATAAACAGTACTTACCGTTACCAGACGACTATAAGCACTTGAAGGACCGAGAACTGCACTGTTCACTTAGAATTCACAAACTGAACGCTAATAATTTAAGACAGTCATTTATATCGTATCAGACGCGCATTGTCCTCGAACGAGGAATCCGGTCGTTACATTCGTGACGCGCGAAGGATCGTGCCGAAGGTCGCGGGACTTCTGTCTAGGCGGATTTTCGACTCGTGGCAAAAGGATTCGCCATATGGTCGGCTACTTATCGTTAGATGCGCGACGAGAGCCGAGGCGTTCGACTCTCGAGAGCCAACGGGTGCTTCGAGGAACGGAGGCCCATTTATTTGGCGTGTGCTGTATAATTAGGCCTCGAAGAGCTGCCCTCGCCCCAGAGAAAGACAGAGAGAACTTATTGTCCTTTTTTTTCTTTTTTGTTCTTTTACCTCCTTTTGCTTCTTGCTGGAAAACGAGTTTCGAAAATATATTGCCAGGTCCCCGTGCGTGCGGTCGGTCGAGTTCGGAAACCGTTTTCTACACCGTCCAGTCTGGTCTCGCTTCCGGAAATACCTGGTCATCTCGTGTCGAGACGTAGGGGAGGGAGAAGGATCGCCTCTGAGGAAACAACACTGTTTTTTTTTTTTTTTATTTCAAATGGGGCGAAAGAAACAGGAAAATTACGACCATCCAGGCAATAAACATCCCGGGCTACTCCAATTCCGTCCGTTGTTCTTCCTTTTCGGCGTCCATTTGCATGGAAAACAACCCCCGAAGGTTACACTGGCCCCGAAGGAGGATCGTTTCGTGTCGACGCTGCCCCGAAATAGGGCCGACGATTTTTTTTTTCTTGTTTTCTTCTTTCTCCTTCATTGTCCCGCCATATGTCGAGAGTCAAGGCTGCTGACTTCCGTAAAAAGAGGGAAGTCATTTAAATTTAGGCTGTTTACGGGAATATTCGAAACACCGGTATGGCGATCAGGAGGGGGAGGGGGGTGTAAAAGCAGGGGTGTACCGCCGCGGGCCGTACACCAATAAATCCAAATTTCACGGCTCCTTCGGGAAGCCTCTGGATGGTGTATTTTTAGTTATCGAGCCGTTCGTTCGTGAAACTGTTCTCCTTACTGCTGCAATTAGCGTTAGTAATGTAGGTGAGTTCGCTGGGGACTGAACGTGGTCGGTAGAGAAAATTCTGAAGCGATCCTTCGAATAGGCCCCGTGGACGAAAAAGTACTGGTTCTAGGCGCGCCTGGATTTCACGTAATTCTGGGTTTCTCCCGACGGTAAATGGTATCGCGTTTCTTGGGACGCTGCAGCGGATCGGTGTGCATTGTCAACGGTGGAGGGGGGAGACCACCTAAGGGGGCCCGGGTGGTGCCCAGTCCAGAGATCCCTTTCATCCCTCTCTTTCTTCGTGGCAGCACGCGCGTCTAGCCGCTATAAAGGAGCTTTTTTTCCGTCAGAAAGACAAAAAAAAAAAGGAACGAATACACACATACACACGCAGTAGGAGAGCACGATGGAAGCGGAAGAGGGGAAGCACACGGCTCTCCTTCTGGTCCTGGGCCGCTTTTAGGGACGCGTGGCGTGCACACGACGTCATTATTTCACGTCGAACCTGGCGGCACTCGCGATGGTAAAATTTACGGCGTACTAGTTGCGTCCGCCGCGTTTTTCCCTGAAAACTTCGGGGGCCATTCTCGTGGCCCCATTATGGTCCGTTTAACGATCGTTTTCAATCTTCGACTTCCATTAAGGGCGTTTTCGACACCGATAGAAACGCTCCGCCACCACTCCGCTAACCCCATCCACGTGGTTTTCACTATACAAATGTCCCAATTACTGCAAGTATCCCTGTATAGTGCCACTTCATTTGTTTCACTTAACAAAAATGTAACGTACAAAGAATTCGTCGCTCTAGTTCTTAATTGTTCTATACCCACTAGTTTCTGAACTGAGAAAACTGAGGTTCAAGTTTACGAAGTTTAATGTTGTAGAAGCAGGAAAATAGTGGAATAATCAAACACACCATGACATCGTTTAATGAATGGCTATTTATTGCAATATTTAACAAAATTTCATCTTACCATCAACATAAATCTTTAATTGGTGTTAGTGTTTGGTGATACAAGCATTGAGAAAAAATACTTTCGAAATTACTTCAAAATAATGAATCCTTCATATTTAATGTATAAATAACTAATGTTTTTAATGAAACTGATGTTAAATACTATTATGTTCCAAACTGACATGATTTTTAGGTTAAACAACACGTGAAATGATTAAATGAAGTTACCCTACAATCTTTAGGTGCTAGTAATTGAGACACCTAGCCCACATATGAATCTTAATTACACGATCCTGGTGTCGAAGATACCGTTTTTTCCTTTTTGGAAGAAATGATCCGAGGTTACACGGTCCTCGTCTATACGTTTGCGTGTGTTTACGTGATTTCGCACCGGTACTTCAGGTAGCGACATAGCGGTCCAGGGACCTTCGAGTTTTCCGGAGTCTGACCTCGAAAATGGTCTCCCTCTTTCTGTCTGTCGGCGGAATAGAATCCGTCGGATGCGTCGGTGCAGCTTTTGTCGGGTACGTCTGGACCGACACAGACGGAACTGTGTCCGCTACTCCTTTTGGGCGGTAAACAGTTGTCTCGAAGAGGAGTAAGGAACGTTGTACGGGCGGGTTTTTGGGTGATTCCTTGTTATGCAAAGAGGCCCCCTTTGATTTAGTCGGGGCCATAATAGCCCGTTAAATTTGTTACCTTTTGTTTTATTTCTGGTCTGGTTCCACGTTCTTTGTAATTCTTACCTTTTGTTCTTTTAGTGTATTTGGTAATCTTTGTTCTTTAGGGTAAAATTAGGTAATACGCCTTGGTTAATATACATAACCTACCTCAGGAACATTCCATCCGAAATCGGACACTTTTTAGAGTAACATTTCGGATTCTGTTGGAACTTGGATATGTTATAGTGTTTAGTGGTATATAAACGTATCTCGAAGGATTTTTGAACATTTTTTAAATTGTCGATTTTACAGATGTTTGAAATATAGTGTCAACCTATTTCAATAAATTATAACTGTTGAACTAATAAACTGATCAAAATGACCTTTGTGGGTGTTTCCCTTTTGTCAAGAAAGCAATTTCTCAGCTCTTCTACAACTTTTTATTCCAACATGATAGTGAAGAAATGAATTAATTCGTAAATTTCTATATTTTCAAAAGTTTGTCTCGTTTATCGATCCGATTAGAAATCGACACACGTTACACCGTCGATAGTTCTACTGTTAATTACCAATCTCCATCATAAAAACATTCCATTGGATAGCAATTTAGCTACCATTCAGAGTCACCCGGTGGACAACAACAATCGGAAATATCGTAACGGCGAACGAATTTCTGTCGAGTCACGGGCTCGAGGCGCAAGGAAATAGACAAGCTAACCACGGGACTCGACGGAGAGGAAATTCGAAAAAGTCCCTGAATTTCACCGATATCCATCCAGTCGGACTCGATCCGCCGCATCTGCCACGTGCCCCCACATTACGGCATAATGTGTCACTGTGCCACGGGCTAGGTCTTTTCTCCCCTCTCTCTTGAACGATTTAGCAACGCCAGCAGCCTCTCCTCTCACGTATACACATACACGTTCATCGTCGTGCGTGGAATCCTAGATTTTGGAAACTCGACGGTGGATTGAATGGGCGCAGCTGAATGCAACTCGTGTGGCGATGAAGGACAGAGAAGGACGGAGAGCCACGTATGGAAGGAGAACGAGAGAGAGATGATCAGGGCGGCAATAGGGGGAGGAGGGGGGAGGGTGAGTGGGGCAGTTTTCAACATCCACCCTTTTCCACCTCCCTTCCCTCTCGACGATGTACTTTCTCTCGGCTTTTTTTTTTATTCTCCCTCGTTTTCCAGCAATACTGGCCCGCCGCTAGGCCCGTGATGCACAAGATGCAACCTCGGATGAGTTGTGAAAATATTGACGCTTTGTGGCCCGCGACAGTTTATCCGAATTTTTGGTTCTCGCGGTCCTCCGGCGGGAGGGGGGATAATAGACTACGGGATTTCGTTTGGCGTTTACTCTGGGGACACGATAAATCGATCATCCTGGAATCCATTAGCGCGATCGAACGATCCCGTATTATTAATATAATACAGTATAATGTAAAAACACTTTTATGATTTCAATAAAAAAAATGTTAAATCCGTCATTTCGATGGGTTTGGTTGTTCTCTAAAATTCAGGGAAATAGGATCATCAGTGGTTCGACTGGTGGTGAAGGTGGGTATGAGAGTAAAAAAAGCACGCAAACGATTAAACAGTGAGTTTTTAATAATAAAAATATTTTGACAGACCAGTCAACTCGATGGAACATTTATTCGAATGAGTCGTGTGTGATTGCGAGTAAATGGGTTTCGGGGACGGTGGGAGGAAAAGGAGGAGGAGGAGGGAGGAATGGTGAATTTTCGTGGGACGTGGGGATCGCAAAGTTACAAGTAAAACACCGTATGATACAAAGGATCTCGTTTTCTTCATCGACTCTCTTATCCAAGATAGGAATTCGACATTGGCAGCGACGTAGTTATGATAATGATAATCAATAATATTAGCTACTGGTAGAGTTACTATTATTAATTAAATTACTAAGAAAAAAACGGTCTATACTCGTAGTTTTTGTACGCGCAAATATCTCCTCGTTTTTAAATACCCCGTTTTTATCGTCGTCTCGTCCCTTTCATTACAATCTTTCGCTTTTCTCACACAATTTATTTTTCATTTTCATCTTTCCTTATCTATTTAGGAATACTATTTAAAATCAGTCTTGTGGTTGAGATATATTAGGTGTCTGGTGAGGTAGTGTCAGTTTCATAGTATACATCGAGTACGGCCACTTGATTCTTGCTGTACAATCACAAACCGTCGACGTTGACGAGCGAACGTGTGTCCCGAGTCACGCCTAATAAATTCGTACGGCAGTTTCCATTTAATATCAATTACAATATTTCTTCCTCGAGTTTTCTCAGTCACATAAACAATTAAAAAAGAACTAAAAAATGGAGGCTACGAAAGAGCAGAACGAATGATATGTATTATAAAAATGAAAATCATACTCCTCAGTCGTTGCTCCAAAACGATTGTCATCGGTTTCCAATCAGGAATTCAAACGAAAAACTTTTCGAACCAATACGTACGAATTCATCGACTGTGCCTCGATACGGACCATACTGCGCATGTTCAAATTCTCAATCTGATCAAGGAACAACGATCGATATATCGAGCGTCGAGAGTGTCCAATCCTCAAGTGGCCATTTTTAAATAGCTTTAATTAGCGAGTAGCGAGAATATCGTCGATCATATCCGCGGGAGAACAGTGTTAATCGTTCATCATCTTCCTTTTTTTTTCTTCTTTAGTTATACAGGCATTAAAATTTGAATTTGTACCGTGTGTCGCCGACGTTCGCGGGTAATTCCAAAAGCGTCCCGGTCGATTTTCGACGAATCGGTAAACGAGATAAATAGGGGATCGACGACGTGGCCACACGTTGGAATACCACGCGAACGATCGACGGTCGCGCATACGATCTAGCGTCTGCGGTTGACTGTACAAAATTATAACTATATATATATATACGTAGCTTCTAGTTACATAGATACAGAGAGAGAGTGTGTTGTGTGTTTTGTGTGTACATCATATACACACGATTCAATGGTATTCGAGGGACCGGGGACCGAATGGATACGGGTGGTTGTTGTCTTCGAATATACGCTTCGTTTTGTTCGATTCACCCTGTGTGCGTCGAACGGAAAAATATTCCGCGACCCTCGTGTTAAAATCCACGACAGGACGACGTTCATAACGAGCTGCGAAAAATCCGATCGATTTCACGCGCACCGAATATAACAGGCGTGTGGTTCGATCTTGGTTATTCTTCTCGGAATACCATGCGTATTGTACACTGGTCCCAGGCTGTCATCCGGTACATAATCGTGTATCGACACAACGTTATAAATTCGACACAAACATATATAGTTATGTTATTTATGTATACAAATACGTTTCTTGCACATTTAAGATTAAAAAGGACAACAACGATATAATTGATTATTTTTCACGACAGCGTGTTAGGATCAAGCGATAATTCTATTTTAAATACAATAATAGGAGGTACTCTCTCGACACGAAAACCATCCACAGATGTTTTTCTGTACTTTTTGCTTGTTTTCACATTGCTGCTGCTGCTGCTTCTCTCCCAAAATTGCGGCCTATTTAGTCGGGCGATATTCTGGTCTGTTTACAACGAAACGTAGAAAACAATCGGCCCGTATCGTGTCGGGGGCCGGCAGGAACGTAATTCACCAGTATCATTCGGAACTAACAACCATTAACTAGGAATCGATTCTCCTTTTTTCTTAAGGTACCCGTTTCACTGCGAACCTCGAACTCGCGAACGAATTCTGCTCGAATTGTTTAGAGAGGCTTTATTCGCTCTGGTCAGAGTTGGGCAGAATTTTATTTAAATAATACATAATGAGAAGCAACAGTTAATTGAGATTAAATAATTGTTTGCCACGTGTCGCTTCATTCGAGAAGTAATATTATTTTACCATAAAAATTAGAAGTTTCACGGTTAAGCAGTTGAAATGATTTTTTTGATCTTTTATTCATTATTCGAAACTCTAGATAATTAAATAATAAATTTGCCCATCTCTGGCTCTGGTCGATATCCAACGGGCTTCCCACGCGACGAAGGTGTCTGTGTAGAAAAACTAGGAATAGCCGTATTTTCTCGCCTTTTCTCCGTTACACGTTACGAAACGATCCGATTATCTAAGCAACAGATCGACACATCGAGCAAACTGAACCGACGGAGCGTACCGTGTGGCTACCTTTGGCTTAGGGGCGTTAAACGAATATTTCTGCGGGTGTACAGGGCTATTCAAAAAGAATCAGATAATTTTAAAGTTTCACCGGTAAATAAATTCTTTCCGAAGTAGGATTACTGAAGTCATTTGGATAATTGGAGGATAAATTTCTGTATGTGTGACGGTTCTTTTTGTAACACCCTGTAGACACTTTATGAAAAATGTAGTTGAAGAAGCGACAGGAACATAATACTGCGGTGTAGATGATAACTGGAGTTTCCATTATCGAGGTTATCACTTAGGACTCCAACATCGCGTTGACCGCCATCTTGATTTATGATTCTGTTCTCGGTGGATTGTTTTTTTGTAATACATTGTTAACAGAATACTATAATTTCTATTGAATTTACTATATGCTCAATATGATTATATTATAAAAATCATACTAAATGGAGAAATATTAAGCGTATCAATAAGTAATTCACTGTATTTTGTAATCGTGAGATTGAAACTATTTTCCCGAATTTTCACTGACAGGTTTTGGAAAATCATTACGAATACAAATCAAATAGCACAGATCCTTGACTTTTAACATAACGAATACCGATTTCGTTTAAAAACAGTGTATCTCAAAACTCAATGCATACTTCCCTTATCCTCATTTTAGTACATAAAAAAATTCAACTGATACATAACATTTATCAACCTGTACGATAATACAGATTTACAGAATGTCTGTGAAATTCTGAAGAATAATCCTACACACAAAGCTATTCAAATCTTTGCTCCGTGCTCATTGTCCCCAGCGAGTGAATAAAATAGCGGTCAACGCGTCGCCACGTCCTTCGACTCGTCGTTACACTTGCGAGAGCACGTAACTGTACTCGGTGTAACATCGTTCACCGCGTCGAAAGATCGCGAGAGAGGCTGACTCGGATAACGAGATTGGTCCTTTGTCGATCGACTTATAAATAATAGGTAAATTCGTATTTACGCGGTACGCTCTTGTTGCGCCATGAAGAAAGAAAAGCTGCGCGACCTCGTCTATGCGCTAAGTTCGTCGTTCTATATCATTTTATATCGAGGGGTGGGGGTTTATATACAGAATATACCTGGGGGTTGGCGGTGGGTTTTTGCTTTTTTGTCGGGGTACGAGGTCGAGGCCTGCTGACCTCTGTCGCCGTGGTCTACGATTGTTGATCGATTAACGTCTGCCGATTGGACAAACGGGAAAAGGTAAAAACAAAAAAGCACGGGGTGATACTCGTGAAACAAAGGAGGGAATGCGAATGGATCTTGGTGTGAATTCTCGACGTGTATATCGAGCCCTGGCGAGGAGAAAACAGAGAAAGAGACAAGAGTTTCACGCGGGGGTTGGGCGAAACAGGCGTGACGAGAGATCGAGAATGTTTTCGGTGAAACGAGCTCGAGAGATGTCTTCTAACACGTGTAACGGGGCGAGCGACGGTTGGCGAAAGGAAGAGGGAAGTGGGCTGGAAAATGGCTTGCCGAAAGCTTGAACGTGAATAACGAGTAGAAAACTGCGGATGAGACCGGGGACCTTCAAGGGAGGAATGTGGCGAAAGTGTAACACAGCGGGGACGAAAGCTGGCTACGGGGGTAGGGGTTTCCAGACGGGAATTTTCACTTTCGAAAAACCGAAAGTTCGGATCACTGTGCGGTTTGGGTTAGGTATAATAAATAGAGGTTTCGTACTATGTTGTAACTGAGAATTTCATTGTGATTCGTGTGGAAATCTATTATTCTGTGGTCTATTTGAACCCTTTTTTTGAAGTTTAGACGGCGTCGAAATGTTAGGAGATTGCAGTAGAAATATACTTTTGTTGCCAACTGATGAAGAATTATAAATAGAAAAGGAATTTTATACTTTTAGGTATAATGTAAATATTCATTCTGCGAGACAGTCAGACGATGATGGATGAAGTTTTTGAATCTGCAGACGATAATTAGAATACTACAGATTTTACGAATTTATACTAAAACGTGATGAAATATAATGCTTGACAAAGGGTAATTTTATTTTTGTACTACTACCTATAATGAACAATTTTTTCTTACGACTACTTTCCTTGCTGGGATATGAAACGTGATTAAAATGAAAACCTATTTCCTGACCATACTAAGTTGCTTCACTAAACATCAAAATCACCAGGAAACTTTAGTGACCCTTCAAATTCATTTCCCTAACTGCAACACAAGAAATATTCTCCATCCGAAGGTGTCTTCTATCGTCAGAAAAGGTTCAAAGAAACACGTCGAGAACAGAACCACAGACTCCAAGGAGCAGACCAGCAGTGTTCATTCGGACAAGAGATCGCGCTCGCCATTTTCTTCCCGTTCCGAAACGGTCGCACGGCACCGAATAGAGGCGAAACGAGGGCAATTTGGGGGCCGCGGGCGTTCGGAATATTCGCAGAAAATGCAAACGAAGTGGTTTCTGTATCTCTCTCCTGCCTTTCCTCCATCAGGGCCGTGAAGAAACCTGGGGTGGGGTGCGCGTCAGGTTACGTTTTCGAAAGCATCGCACAGTCAACGAGGGTGCGTAACAGCTAGTACGGGGGCCAGAGACCCGGAAGAGGGAGGTAGGATGAATGACGGCGACGTCAAGTTCGTGCCCCTCCACTCTTCTCGCTAGGAACTGTCCCATGGACTGACCCCCGTGGAACAATCGGGGCTACGGCCTGTGGCCTCGAGTTCGCCGATGAGATTTGCATGGCCTGGGGACCAGACATAAATCAGAGGACCATTCAGCGAGAGGGCAACGACGAGCGAGTGGCGGAGAGCCTGGAAGTGAAAAGAAAGAGGCCACCCGGCTGCGAAATTTTCGGCACGCGGGTATATCATTGGCGAAAACTGGTTCGCGTGAAACAGACGCCCGCCGAGGCCCCTGGTCTAGGACAAAAGGATCCTAGGGGATACGGACCGAGAGAAACCGGCTGGCTCGACGAGAGAAAAAAAGACGGAAATCGGAGAGCTCGAGAAGAAGACGCCACCGCGATTATGCATGAGAATGAACCGAGAAGAGGATGATTCTTCTTCGTCGAATCCGCAGGCTCTTATTCTTTTGGTTATTGTTGCGGATCGACGCGAATCGACGATTGCATATTCACGGTCCACGCGTGAATATATCGGCTTACCGTGGCTGTTTCTTTTTTTTTTTTTTTTTTTTTTGCGAAGGGCGAATGCAAAGTAGCTAACCAAGGGTCTTGGGAAGATCTGCTGGTTGGACAGTTTGAAAACTGTTGGTTCTGTTTATTCTTTTAGGTGTGCATGTAGGAGTTTACTGTTTGAGAGGTCTGAAATGGTGACTGTTTCTTCTTCTGATTACGGGGCAATGTTAAATGTTCTTTAGAGGAAAACTGAAAGATAACTAATGAAGATTTCTAGGGACCATGTACCAATATTCGAATGGTAACTACATACCATAGGAAATAAATAAAATAAGATACGCACCGGCTTACGATTAGAAGGAACCCACGGAATATAGGAATCGGGAGGTCGGGGAGTGTAGGATGTCATCTCGAGCTCGCTCAGCGAAACGCGAGTGAGAATATCTCGTGTGTCGGGTTGTTGGGATTGTCGAGTAAACGATGCGTGTGTGTCTTGTTCGAGTAAATCTGTACATGTATTTAACAAAAGAAAAAAAAGAGAGAAAGAAAAAGAAAACGAATCGTTCGTTGGTTTTACACATGTCGCGTAGAATAGACAACAACGCGGCAACGCAACCGCCGATTAGGGTGCTATATAAAATAAATTATAAACGAGGTAGAATAAGGTAAGAACAAAAAAAAAAAAAATACGGTGGATATCTCTCGCGCGGGCGGAAGGTGAAATAAAAAGAAAAGTACCACCGCAAAGAGAAACGGAACGAAAATTGCGATAAAACGTAAAATATCGCGAGAATCGTGCGCTAGAGCGACAGAGGGACCGACACGAACCTACGTCACTCCACCCCGCTACTTTTACTGTCAGAGGAACTTGTATACCAGTACATTCATTCCGTTATAGCTTCTCACCTTTTTATAATCTCGATTCCCGCTCTCCGTTCACCATTCACACACACGACGCGGCAACGCACACACGCGTCGTGATACACATCCACACGCACGCACGCATGCGCACATACACACGTTGAAACGCAAAACGGGCAATTCTCGCATCATCGTATCTCTCTTTCGATATAACTATCTAATTAATAACTATCTACCTGTTCATCGTCACGGCTCTCTCGGAACGGAAAAACCACGCGGAAACTACGACTAACTAAATACACATTCTTTTTCATTCTCGTTTCTTGTTCGTCGCGGAAAAACTATGTACACAACGAGAGAGACACCGTCGTCGTCACCCGAAAAGAAAACTCGTGACCGGGTCTCTCCACTTACATATCTCTCTCTCGAAACGTTCTCCCTATATTCGTATATATATTTATATATATATTTTTTTTTCACAAAAAAAAAAAGAATTACGCGTCCCTGAATTGTTTTTGTATGGTTCTCTCCGTTTAAATTACACGTTTTACAGGATGTTCAATAG
>NW_015374006.1:2341914-2515607 GCF_001272555.1 Dufourea novaeangliae | reverse complement strand
ATATATATATATATATATATATGTAATATAATATATATATCTATAAAAAGCATCTTAACAATAGTGACTGTGAACCGGTGCTCGGAGGATTTATCTAGTGAGGATTCAAGTGTGTATATATATATATATATGAGCTGCGAGGTGGTTCTCGGACACGAGGCTCAACTCTACCCAAAAACGTGATTTCTCTTCCAAACAGCTAGTATAATCTTCTCCATCGCGATGAACGTTGAAACTAATGCACGTTTTTGTTTTCGTTGGGTAACCAGGCCCATCGTGAACCGAGTGAAAGTACAGAAGGGTGTGGAGTGTGATGTGTGCTTGTTTTCTTTTGCTGTTTTGCTACGTAGCTGTGTCTACGTACCCCTAGAGACTCCACTAGGACGCGTGGCCGACATTGGTCGGGTTTCCAAGTGACGCGAGGTGATGAACGTACTGGTTGCGATGATTCTGAAGGAACAGGCTGCTGGGACTCGCCTCGGAGACGTCCAGCTCCTCGTCCTCTTCCTCGTGGATCGTGTCGCTGCTCGGGCTACGGCTCATCGGCGAATCACCGCTGCTGTGCGAGTGGGAATGTGGCCTGTGCATACCGGTGGACATCGACAGGTCTTCCGGTTCCGTCTGCTCCGGCAGATCGACCGGTATACCGGATAGATTTAACGGCATCGGCATGGAGGCGTTCACAACTGGGCTGGGTAGCTGTCGATGCGCGGGTCTGACCTGCGTCATCGGTTTTTTGGCCATCAGCGTGGTCGCATCCGGTTCCTCCATCTCCACATCGATATCGATGTCCATGTCCTCGTCCAGATCGTCGCTGGCCAACGAGGGCGAGGCGACCTGCGACCTGGACACGCCACCGGTGCCGCATTTGTGATGCATCAGATGATGCCTCCGTCTGAATCGCATCTGACAATGCTCGCACTCGAACGGTTTCTCGCCCTTGTGGATCAACAGATGCGCCTTCAACTGATTCGAGTCGCTGAACTTCGCAGAGCACAGCTCGCAGGCGTACGGACGTTCGCCGGTGTGCACGCGCAAGTGACGGCGCAGGTTCGCTACCTGAACGAACTGACGGTCGCAGTGGCTGCAGTGGTAAGGTTTCTCGCCCGTGTGCAACCGCATGTGGGTCTTTAGATGGTGGTCCCGGGTGAATCTGTAACAATTAGAAAGAAAATTCCTTTTTAAGCAAAGGTCGTTTCGATTCTTATCCAGACAGATCTCTGGACATTGTGCTTAATTCAGAGTAATTGGAAGCTAACCCTTAATATAACTGTACAGAGGATATTATCCGATTAAAACATTTCTTAAACATTTTTATTCAACTCTACCAAAATTCCTTGTAAAAATGGACTATAATCGCTAGAAGATTTGCATCTACAATATAACCCTTCTAAAAATCTCTAAACTGGCCCATAGAAGATACAATTTGTGGTACAACTACTGGTACAATCCTCTAGGTTGCCTCGACCGTCTGAACGACATACGAGTCATACGAGAAATCGTATCGTTCATGCTTTAATATCCAACAATAGTAATCTCGAGACTCACCTCTTGTGACATTCCGGGCACTCGAACGGTTTCTCCCCGGTGTGCGTGCGTTCGTGGTTCTGCAGCACGTGCTTGTAGCCGAACGATCTCGAGCACACTCCACAGGTGAACACTTTGTCCCTGCCGTCCTTGCCCGCCTCGGGGCTGACCGAGGTGGGTGGACTGAGAGGTGCTGTGCCCTCGACCGTGGCCTGAACAGTCTCGGTCTTCGACTTGGCGGTTTTCCTCTTGGCAGCCTGGCCTTTCTTGGTCATTCTGTCTGCACTACTGCTGACCACGTTGTTGTTGTTGTTGTTATTGTTGTTCGCCGAGGCGTTGTTCCCTCTTCGCGATGTGGACTTGGTGCTCAACGCTGGTGAGACTGGTCCAGGCGAATGATGAACAGGGGACGGTGGCGACGATGCCACGGGTGGCGTTCAACGCTGCCGTTCGACTAGCCGCGAGTAACTGTTGGGGTGTGAGCATTGACAGCCCCGCCGCGGCATTGCCCATTCCGGGGAACATCACTTGCGACGTGTTGTTATTCAATGGGGGAGAAAGCGGTTGTTTCTCGGGTTCTTGTTTCATGTCGAGGTGCTGGCTGGTCAAGAGTCCTGGAAAAAAACAGGGAGAACAAAACTTAAGCAACTCTGTTGAATTCCCCAGTGAAAGATTGACTCTTTGATGCAAGACTACAATTCTGATGCACTGTGTTACAGTAAGATCTTTGCCTGCACAAATGACTCTGATTCGATCTTTATATTGAGAAGCTGAGGATATTTTTGTCAAATGTCAGTTTTTTCGGTGTTTTCTTTTTTCAGTTACTGTTTTATATACCTTCTATATTTTAATGTGTAGATACATTCTTGGTCATTACTAGGGCACACTTATCGAATGCTTATGCTGTAAATGTTACGAGGTACAGTAACTCCTCGAAGATTATCAACAAGTAGAGGTCTCCCCAGGTGTAACGCAGACTTTTAAATGTTTAATACAGTGATAGAGTTTTGAATTTTGAAGCCAATGATATTTGTTTCAACCGCGTATCGCAATTAGTTTATGAAATATTTAATATTCAGTGGAGCCTTCGACCACTTATCGAGGATTTACTGTAGCTGTGGTACTTTACAATAAATCCCGTCGTGTATCGAGACCTCGGCGTTACGATACACGCGTACGATGTGTAAAAAGGCCGAGATGTGTACCGTGTGTGCGAATTGTACGTCGTTTCTTTCCCTCCCGCGTGTGTCTCTCGTCTTTCTTTCTCTAGGTCGATCCACCGTAGATAGCGCCTCTCTCCTCCCGAACCGCCCTCCCACACACGCCGCCCGTTGCTCTCACGTGAGAGGTTCGCCCGGTCCTCCTCCATTCACTCACACTCCCGTACGTAGCGGCGGTTCATTCATAAGGCTCGGCTTTCCACCCACGTCACACACCGCGATGTGTACCCCCGCCCCTCCTGCACGACTCGAGGCCAACGACTCCGCGAAACCGTGTCTGACTGAACATTCAACGTGGTTCTTCGTGTTTCGAGCGAATTTCCCAGATTCCCAAGAGAGGTCGAAGGTCCTGCAACGTCCTCGAGAGACTTACAGATTCGCTCGAGATCAAGACCTTCGAGAGTGTCCCTCTCTCTCTCTCTCTCACTCAAGATCGCGTTAAATTAAATTGACCGAAAATACACGGCGAGTATCAACGTTGGATCGCCGTATTGGCGATTTTCCTGCTTTCTTCGAACGAGTGATTCCCAACGTCGAGAATAAACCCCCGAGAGTAGTATCCCCCACGCGCGACGCTTTAAAGGTTTTTTTCCGAAAAAGAGCTACGTATTAGGGTTGCGCCATCCCGATGATTGCTCATACGCGCGACTGACGTCCAACGCGTGTTAAGTACGTAATTTGATTTAGGTCAGAGATTATCCACTTTGGAAGTTATAAAAAATCGTGCGCACCTTTTCAGAGAATTCTTTGGATAAAGTTCCGAATGCTCCCGGTTACCGATCGACGCAAAATTTAATTTTGAATATCGACGAATTACTTTTGTCATATTTACTTTAAAAAAATATATTATTAATACTAAAGAGCCACCAAAGTCATTCGGAACTAGGGCCAATTCATTTCTGCTGCTTTGTAAATAAAAACTTTTTCAAGTTACAGGGTTACGAAATTTGTGTTAAAAAAAACAAGAAACTAACGTAGCCATGCTGCGAGACACTTACTAATTAATGTGGTAACGTTTAGGAAGAGGGGCTTCCGTAATGAGACCGGTCGAATCAATAAGGGTGCGTAAGATCTCGACTCTCCTATTCTCTTTCCTCGGGGCTGCCCTAAAACTCCCTCGCTAGGATTCTTACAGGCCTACAATCGCCGTTTCCCGGCAACACGACGACGAGTGTACCGCCCTCCCCCGCTCGCGCCATCCCTTCCCTAATTGGTCGCAACCCCGATATTCCCTTTGAATCCCTTTTTCCTCCTACTCCGCGGAGAATTTTCTCCTTCGACCGCACACGTTTCCTTTTTTATTTACCCATAATCTCAAACGCGCAAGATTCACCCAAAAAAGAAAAAAATCTGTACACGGTTCTCGAGCATACTTTTTATTCACGGTCCAGAGAGCGGTTACCATTTTGGTCATTTCTCAATTTATCTCCAAAGATAATACTGCTTCCTCCTGATCGTCACCGAATTCACCGAAATCGACCGAACGAAAATACGATCGTGCGTCAACCACGTCGTCGTTCCGACAGAAACTATACGATACCACTGTTTATAACCTAACCCGAAATCGCGCCATCAGATCCCAACTTCACGGTATATAATAACCAAACGCGTTTTCAACCGCGATTCTGCTCGCTGTTATTTTTAGTACGGAACCACGAAACAGATAGAGAAAGAGAGACACGTCGCGTGTTGAGGGTCTCATTTGCTTCGGTTGGCTCGCGTCCCCGTCAAGCAATTTCACGTCTTCCTGGCTTATCGATGTTTACAATGTGTCACAACACGGGAGCGTGTCGCCCCGCGGGCGCTTTTAGATCCTGGCGCCGGGCCAACGGTTTCTCGACCGGAACACGAGAGAACCTTGCAGCGCGGGTAACCGTTCTCCAATCATTTCGCGTACGAATAACATCTGTGGCCACAGAACGCCGGTTTTCACGTGAGATCGAATGGACATCGTATCTGTGTGTCACTCGCGGCGTGAAAATAGACGGAAAAGAAGACCGAATCACCTTGACCGTGTCAAAACAAACGTCGAATGAGCATTTTGTTTCCGTGAGCACGAAGAAGTGAGAGATTCGAGCGAATTCCGTTATATTGTGTGTGCGTGTATATATGTGAGTCGCAGAGGAAAGTGAAATCAGCGCGTATCTCGTTATGCGCAAGCTTTTTAGGAAGTTTGTCGCGCGAATCCCTACGATACCGATTTGACATGTGAATCACATAACACCTGGTGGGAGGCAAACTTACCTGCGTTAATTTGCGCCTCTTGGAGATAAGACAGTGCCATTCTACGATCCGTGCTGCGTGGTGTTATCACTTTGACACTCCATCCACTTCCGTGCACAAATACGACACACTTCCCGGCGAGACTCTCGATTCAACTAGATCGCGGCGACCGTGTGTACTTCTGGTTAACGGGGCACTGCACACTCAATAGAACAGCAACGACGACTGGAGACGTCTGTGATACCAGCGTCTTGCGTATTTCTTTATCTAGACGACTGTGTTCTCTTCTGTTTGACGATTTCGGCAGCCCCACGCAGAAATCCACCGGAAGAATCCTCTCTCCCGGTTAACAAGGTAGCAAAAGCTACGTGTGTGTGTGTGCACGTGCGTGGGCGATCGTCGAGGAAACTCTAGGCACGAGTGTCCGTGTGCTCCACGTGCGACCGAATAAACCGAACCGAATCAACAACGTAAAATACGTAAAAGAAAAAAAAAAAGAAAAAAAAAACAAAGTCACACGGAGAACGGAAAGAACCGTGGATAAATGAAAAAAAAGAACAAACCAAGGCGGATACGTAAAAACGTGTTGACTACTCTACTATAAACAACAAACGTCGTCGTTCGACCACGGAGAACGACGACGATCAACGACGTTGCTCTGGGCTGACCTAACCCAATACTAACTGACAATCGAGTCGCGCTCACTGTAGTCAAACATCCCCCACCCTGACCGCCCAGTGCTGCTCCCCCCACTACTTCACCGGCCGTCATCCCCACTTAGCCGTGGTTCCCTCTACCCTCTCGAATCGCAACCCCGGATGCGCGAGTCGCAAGAAACCCGCCACGTCGGGGGATGAAACGAGCGTGGTGCGGCGCGTGTTGGAGAGAGACAGAGGATCGTTGGTGAACGAAAGATGACGTGAGACAGACGATACAGGAAAAGTAGGGACTGAATAAGGATAGAGTTATAGAAAGAGAGATAGACCGACTTGGGGAGGACAGGGTGAACCTGCGAGCGTGATCTTTCAAGGGGTGGGGGATTTTCAGAGTGTCTGTGTGGTGAAGAATATACACACGTTTCTTCTCCCCTGCTACACGATGGACGAGGACGGCCACAGAAGGCGGGTAATCGGTGAAACCTGCGAGAGAAAAGATACCAGAGTTGTGTGTAGGTCGTTCAGGCGCGGTGAGGGTGGTTGGGAGGTTATGGGGGTGGGCAGAGGGTTGACGATATTCCGCAACTATAAACCGAACGATGCGTCGCTCACCCTTTGAGATCACGAGAAACAAGAACGATAAAAACGGGCGGAAGGGTGTAAAAGGGAGATTGTTACAAAACGCGAGAGCCTTTCTTGCGTGAGTCATTCCTCCTAATGTGCATTCCAGTTTGCTGGTTAGTTTCGTTCGTTCTTGTTTTTCCTTTTTCCTTACAGGTTTCGGTAACGAGGAAGTCTCGAGGGAAACCGTCTCTGTTTCTTAGTTTCGGTTAAATTATTTCCGCGAGATTGTGCTGGGAAGGAAAACTGAGGTGAATCTTATGTAAATGGAGGGGATTTATGGAAGATTTATCGAGATATTTTTATACACTCCCGAGAATTGCGAAGAACCTTGATGGTTTTATATATGTGTACATTTCAGATTACGTTCTGTGAACTTTCGATTTCTAGTAAATGATAGTTTAGGATGAAGGTTGAAATTAAATATTGTATTGTATGGGTTATAATATCGCGACGTTTATGCACGTGCTGCAAACAGTTCACGGAACTTCGACAGTCGTTCTCAATATTTCAAGATCGATCGATACATCGTATACCACGTTGGCGTCAACAAATAGTTCCCTCTCCACCAAATCGTCGTTTCTAAAGTTGTCCACGTTGCATCGTTAAACATTCACCTTGCCATCCATCGATTAAACAATACCAACTCCCTTTAACCCTTTCATTCCCGAATTATTGAAAAATTATCAAAGAAATATTTTGCTGTATCTTTCTGTATATTAGATAACATATAAATGATTCACCAGAACATTTGAACATTTTCAAACCGTTTAATGCCATTTTTTATTCGTTGCCATTTGACAACTTTTTCACTTTTATCACAGTTATTATATAAGAAATTAGAGCTTCGTATGTTTCTATTGTATTTGTAACAATGCGCAACACTTGAATTCCATCAAATAAAAGAGACAGGACCTATGATGTCTTATTATACCGATAACGTTTTAAATGCACATTTGAATATGTATAAGGCTAAAAAAAACTATCATATACTCACGGATACAAAAAAATACACGATACTAATATTTTATTTCTTAATTTAGAATACGTAGCCATATGGCAACAATGGGAACGAAAGGGTTAAAAAAAACACAGAGCCTTAACATGAAACATTCATTCACTTTAATAAATTCTTGTATTTACAAACACGTGTAATATCGATCGTCAAAAATTCTCTATCTCTTTTCCTTTTGAAATATCGACAAAAAAACCCTCCTGTTACGAGGTACCCAGCGTAATAAAAAAAGAATATCAAGCAACGTTCGTTTCATGCATGCACGGTTCCTCGGCGTAACGCGTTCCGGTTCCGCGGAACACCCGGCACAAAACTCGCGTCTCTCTATATATATTTTTTTTTTTTTTTGAGGGGGTGTATCAAACGGATCACGAACAATGCAATTTACGCACGTTGCACTCGCGGTATCGTGGTGGTTCGCGTCGCCGACGGAATTTTCACGAGTCACCTCGCGACTTCCGACCACGATAACGCAACGGATACAAAGCACAAGGGTTCCACTGTTTTTTTCGAAAACTGAATTCTGTCGAAACTCTCCTCCCCCCTCCTTTACAACCTACCCCAGTCTCGATTCATTTTTTTTTCGGGGGTTAAAAGCACCGGGAGACTCGTGTGCGTGCACGCGCCCCGTCCTCCTCTTTTTTCGTCTTTCTCTTTCTCTCACCTGCCCCGTGCTCGAACGTGCGCGCAGCGCGTGCCCGTCAAAGTGGAGAAACTTTCTGTGTGTGTGCACGATAAAAAAAAAAGTAGTGGAAGAATGCCAGGTTTTTTCGGGGCGTGTGTAACCTTTCTTTGTGCGTGTCTGTGTGAACATGCACGGGGGTAAACGGGGAACAGGCGTGTTGGAGAACACACCTAGGGTTAGCGATCGCGAGAGGACCAGGGCGCACTCCATCCTTGTGTCAGAGCTGCCCTGGTTTGTCGTGTTTGGGATAGAGAACGAAGATTCGGAGATAGCATGCGTAGAGGGATGAAGGGAGAACACGGGATCGAAAAGCGAAATCTCGATGGCCGTGGTCCGGTGAATTAGCCGTTGCCCGTGTACAACACCAGCTTTCCCTCGTGTGCTACTTTTTCTTTCTCTGGGATCGTTCTTTTATTTTTTTTTTATCGCTGTTTTAGGGAGATGCTTCTGCGGGGTGACCGAGCCTTGGTTGTTGCGGCCAGAGTGAAGAAGTATTGGGGAGGATTCTTTCAATGATTGTGACTCTATTACATCGACTGGTAAGTAGATTATGAATGTTTACTTGAAATCAAACGTTTGGGAGGAATTTGCATCGTTTGATTAGGTTAAAAGGAATGTTGATTGTTTGTTGATGCTGTATGGAATTATAGATGTAGTAAGTGTATGACTATCTGTATCTTAATTTGGAGATGAGTATTATTATTTAAAATTGTACGTTGAAACCTTGTAACTAATTTTAGGGAAACGTTGAGGGGTTTTTAGAACTTGGAACAATTTAGAGAATTTTAGCACTAGAGAAATATTGACAATTGAATACTATATGTACAATTTTCATGATCGTCTCGCATTACCTTGAAGATTGTCTTGGAAAATTCTTCTACGACATAATCCCAATTACGTATGTATAATACGCCCCGCTATACTTGATAATAATAAATTTATTAACTAGAACGTGAAAAACACATGGCATATGGAAGATCTCATTTAAGGCGAATGGTATATATACTTTGCACAATCTGTCCATCAGCAATGAATATTTAAAAAATTTAAGAGAACCCCGATTATTTTCGCGTTTCACCTGAGATTAAAATTGTTTCGATCGAGTCAATCTAATGCAATTGTTATCTGAAAACGTGTTAAGCCCTTTTAAACGAGACTTTAATGAGTCGAAATTTTCGAATATCCAGGAAGGGGAAGGGTGGGCGGTACATCGAAAGCGATCGAGCTCGGCCGGTAAGCACTTCCGCATACAAGCCTGACAAAATATTGTGAAAAAGCCCCGTAGGTATAAGGGCGGCTTTTATATAAATCGCGAGGAAAACACGGCACCGTTATAAAGAGGGATCCCGTCCGATCTAAGTTGGAGAGCATTCCATTGTCACCCGATATATAAGCGCGAATCCGCCAATAATTTCCAAGCTACGCCTTACCAAAACAATCCCAAGACGATTTTTTTTCCCTCCCCCGTGTAGCCCAGAGAGCGATTCGTAATCCTTCCTTGGGTGGAATTTTCAAAGGGTTGCAAAACCACTCGGTTTTCCCGCGTAGCGATTATGTAATCGTTTCTCTGTAATCTCCGCAAGGAAATGAGCTAACACAGAGACGACCTCATAGGGGGAAGGGTGGGGGGAACGTTTTTTAGAATGGTGTACGGTGCAGCATTGAAGGGCAGACGCGAGGAAAAACTGTTTACAATGGCCAGATTATTGGCAATTATTACGATACTTAACCCTTGGCCGTCCGATGTAAAAGCGTGGAGCTGCTACCTGGTGTCGGAGCCATTGTGCGCCAGATGAGGCTTGTAACCCTTTCAGACCACCCCTTTTCGGATACCTGCCGCACAGGGATATTGGGTAGAAAGTTAAACGTCGTCCCATTTGTCACATCGCGAAACACGATCCTTTCTTATCCCACCCTTCTCTAATAGAGAATACTTTTTTACTATTTTTCCTTAAAAGAAAACAAACAAACAAATAATTCACAGAATCTCGTTTTCGAACGTGAACCTGGTGCCATAAGAGTCAAAGGACAAAACTATAGAAAATACCCACCCTCAAGGTAGGAACGGTTGACCTCTAAAAATATGCTCGAAAATAGTCTAACAACTGGACAATATTTCGCCAGGCAGTAAAACAGACCTAAGGGTTGTCAGACCCGACCCAGAGCTCTATACGATCAGTTTTGAATGTCCCTGGACGTTATTAGGTCCGTAGAACTCGTAACCTAACGTTTTACTCTCTCTCACTGTGCCAAGCTGGTTTCCCTGTTTACGGTCGGTATAATACGAGTCGTCGTAAGACTGTTCTGTGCCCGTGGAAACTAGAGAGAGAGATAGAGAAAGTGTGGGTACCGGCAATTAAAACCTTGGATTGCTCCAGTTTCGCACAAAAGGGGGGCCCTAAAGTACCCTGGGACCTTTTTCCTTCTCTCCCCCCTCTACTCCCCTTGTAACGCGCGGGCAGACTTATTGGGGTGGGCCTGTTCGAACTTTTATAATTTTACTGCGCAAATTATCAGGTACGAAAATAGTGGAGGGCTTGGCTCGTTACCGGGCGACGTGTCCAACCCCGACCAGCGAGGGGGAGGAAAAGACGCTGCTCGTTCGGCGTGCGCACTGCTAAAATTGGATTTCTGATGATTCCGTCATTGTTCGGGCCGATTTCTAATTGCACGGTTTTATGCACTTCCTTGAAAGAAGATGATTCCTGGTACAATTGGGGGTGGCGGATATAGACTGTTACTGATTTTTCCGGCCTGGTATTGTGTACTTGCTATGTATGGAGTATTGCACCGAACAGACGTCCGTTCTAATTAGATTTGCGAAGTTACTCGAGCCGCTGTAAAATTTTTAAGGCCTTGTCCTGTGTTTAGTGAACTGTCTAAATAGTCGAAAGGTTTCTTTTTTGATGTTCACCTTCCTTTTTGACCGTCACACCCGCAGAAAGGGTGGCTTTTTAATAACTTACGATTGTTTCCTCGTTAGCGTGATATATTGTGAGTGTAATAAAGGTGTCAGGATTAGTTTCAAGTAGAAACTTTGGTCAGTAATGAATGACTATGTGTAATTATATATGATCATTGTTATATTTGCGTAAAAAAGTAACAAGTGCAAATATGAATTGGATTTCTGTAATTTCTGTATTGTGCTGTTTTTGTATGATTTCTTGAACGGTGACGTTGCCAGGAATAATTGGAGTCGTTTCGTCTTTTGAACTCAGTCACTGTGATGTGCGATGTTTAATTGCTTCAAATAGTTCATAAATGTAATATTTCACGTTAATTACATTAGCAACATAGTATGAGAGGTTTTAAAAACATTTGTATTTTAGATTGTTCGCCGAGCAACTGTTTGTTAAGTGATTGGTTGATTGCAGAAAAATAGCGGACATTATTTAGCGTTAATTTCCAATAAAAGATCTTTTTGAGACACGGCGATTGTAAAGAAATCAGCAAATATTCACCGTCGAGTTAACGAATAACGGGCAACCGATTTTATATTACAGCTGCTTATTAGCAATTGAATGCATGGCAAAATTGGATTTCCGGAAACTCGGCATTGTGTCCGGCGTTATATTGCACTGTTTTATATTCTTCCCTGAATGAAGATGATTCCAGGAATAATAGGTACCTTTGTGTTTTTCCAATTCCGAGCGTTCTGACCTGAAAAATGCAACGGCGCGGCGGTCGAAACGACGAGTCGGCCATTGTGCGCCCCTTCGATTCTTTTAACGTTATAATTAGATTTACGAAATTGCATGGCTCGTTTCCCAATTGTTGTCCGATGCTTGCTTGTTAAAAATTACGGTACAACTGTACACCAGGAAAACCATTTAAGTGGAATTTCGTTTTATGACACAGGACTTTTCTTCGAAATTTGATCCAATTACTTTTTCGGTGTCTTTCACGTCCAGGTATAAAACATAATAAAATCGCCCGACTGTTAATTGTTCGAAAATCGAGGCACGTTCCCCGAAGTTTTCGTTACCTTTTACCACTTTTCCAATTTAACGGTAATTACCGACGACACTGTCGTTTTTCCCCCCTTTCACGAATCTAATATTACGTGGAAAGAGCGACGTTGTGTCCCCAAGAAGCGTCTCTCGGATGCGTTTTTGGGCGTTCTCCAAAAATATCCGGCTCGTTCGTCGTAGAAAAGGTGTAAACAAACTGGCCCTCCTTTAATCTCGATAATCCAACGCACTGCGAGAAAGTGGCGTACAGTTTCTCCTACGACATGGAACGAAAATACACCCTTAATTCTTGTTACGGCTCTCTTAACGCGAGAGACGCGATTTCTATCATTTTGACACACAAAGTGCTACATTTTCAAAGCGTTGTGTACTGCACAACTTGTTAAAAGGTGCTGTGTATCATTTACAATAACAAATAATTAATTTATTTGTTGTAAACTTTTTTTACGATTAACTATTAAACTGAATTGAAGAAGCTACTAATTAGCAGTGTAAATGAATTCTAAACAATGGATTAACTCGAATTACTACGAAAAGTAGCAAACTTCTATAAACTAGCTGGATTAAGAGTTTAAATTCGGAAGATTCATGATTTTTTGCGAAAAACGTTTCCACCAAAAAAAAAAGCCGGAAGTTCTAACGGAAACCTCGATACCGTTCCGATTTATGCAAACCAGTCTACCTTGAAATCTGTCCATTGTGAACGGTAACTGCTTGCACGTAGGACGCTGTGTGTTACAGATTAAATCGATATCTTGATCAGCGGCTGACGAGGAGCCACCGTTGGTCACGGAACTCGCCACAAAGAAGCCAGCCTAGCTAGGGAAAATATATTTCAGTTGCGTCTCTCTTTCTCGAGTGGACGTTTTTCACCGATCGGTGACCGTTACGGATGATAAAAATCTCCGAGCATTTCCACGTATTTAAATTATGCCTCTTATGGTAATCGAAGCTGCGCATTCGTCGTCTTCGTGTCTCGTGGCCTCGATTCGATCGAAATCTTCAGGAGATCCATCTGCCCCGTGGAAAGTTCGTTACCGAATTTTTTTTTCCTTCGTTCCTGTAAAATCTGCGGTCGTGGATCACGATTTCCAGGCAACGGTCAAAAACCACCTGTACATTTTTTTTTCTTGTATGAGCCCAGGAACGTGGAGATTGATAGAGAAACTGTTGGTTCGTTGATATTTTTCGGTCGCTTCGGGCCTTATTGTGGAAAGTATCACGTCATTTTAGTCAATGTGGTAAATATGAAAGAGGTAAAAAATTACAGTTAACAGTTTCGTAAAATAATTGAAGAAACCTCATTCGATATCCAAACACAAAGGAACGAACTTTCTCCTTTCGGTCGGTGGAAGTTTCAAAACGCGTCATTGATCCGAATAAATATTTAAAAAGATCGCGGAATGGGAGTCCGCCGATAACGCGCGGGATGCACGTGGAAACTCGATTAGAGAACTAGTCGCGACGTCTAAAGTCCCGAACTAGATTATTTGTAAAACTGGCGGGCGGCGATAGCCAAAGGCGACAAATCTCGCGACGAAAACAATTGCGGTTTTCCGTAGGAGAGGCTACCACGGGGGCGCCGTCGCGTGTTTGCTCGAACCTTAGATACCGCGATAAGGGGGGAATTTACGTGTCCGTCTGTGTATTTGGTCATTATCGATCGAGTAAAATCCAACTTATTATAGGCTCGTTTAATTAGTCGGTCCCGATACCGCCTAATGACTCGGCTTAATAATACCGATCCTGTATTAATTCGGTGCTCGCCCACTGGCGAACCATGTGGCGTGCGAATAAACTCGAGATGAGCGACGAGACACCAGCTGGCCTAGCAGCAACGTTGTCTTTTTCATTTTTTGAGTGACCCTATCGTTCTTGATCGTCTATACACTTGAAATTCCGCTGAAGTGTCGTCAGGGTCGAAGACTCCGAAATTTCCCGCCGTTACCCGTATACTAGAGTCACTGTTACGAGTTTTTAAATGGAACAATAAGGGCAGCAGAGTATAGTTATAGCCAGAGATGGACAAATTCAATATCTAGATAAAAAGTTTTGAATAGCGAATAAAAATTGAAAAATTTATTTCGCGATTTTTAATCGATTAAACACGGTAATTCCAAGTTTTATAATAAAAATATGTTTTTTCTTGAATGAGTAGACACTTGGCAAAATAATTGACAAGATTTGACCATCATACTAATACCCGTAATATTACTCAATCATGGGACACCTTAGTATTGAACCGAATCTTGAACTTCAGTAATATAATATAATAAACGTAGCAACAAGTCAGTATTGTGTTGTGACTCCTGCGAGCTAGCGTTTTCCGTGTTTTCAACGAAGGTTTCCAATGTTTTTTTGGGAAACGATCCAATGCCCATCGAGACGAGAGTTAATTCAACGGTCGTACGATACAATCAACAATTACTTTTTTACGATCGGAAATTTCTGTGGCCCGTTTCGATGTTCTCGGGGACACAAGTTCGCCGAGTACGTACGTATAACCGAGAAATCTACCCTCGTAGAGAGGAGCCATCCACCGAAACGGACTATTTTTATCCGGAAACGTATGCAAGACGGAAAGAAAGTACGATTAGATCATGCCCACCCTACTATTTCTATTACCCGCTTTTTCTGTCTTCGTCCCGGGGTAACGTGCTCCTGCGTAACAAGGGCCTAACAGAGCTGTCAATCCGTCGATAAATTGAATGGAGGACCTAAAACCACCCTACATTTTCCTTTCGTCCTTCACCCCCTTTCATCGCGGTACCGCGTACTCTTACACCCCATCGGGCGGCGGTGGTGGCCGTGGACCCGAGGCTCGCACGGTGTATATATATATATATTTTTTTTTTCGTCCTTTCGTAACAAAAACGTCTGTCTCTGCGTTTGACGTGTGATTCGGCTACCCTTGTGAAGAGATTTAAGGAAGCAGAAAAGTGACCGGACGCGCGCTGGCCCGGTGACATCCCTATGTGGATGCTCGCGTCCTCGAGTACGTCTGGCCCCGTTGCTAATCTTAATAACTATTGGACTTGGTAAATTCGATGGATTTCGTATTCACTTCGTTCAAGGTGGTTTTCAGACTTTGTACCGTAAGAATTCCTGAAATTGGAAAAATGAAATATAAAAACAACGGTGCTGTTTATGCTTGAAAAGCGCGCCATTTTGTGTAATGAATGAAACAGAGGCTGTTATTGGGTCGCGTGACGGGATGTTTTAACTGCTGTTGTTCATGTGCATTATATTATGTCAAGATTATTCACCCCTTGCCCTATAACAATCGAGTCAGATTCGTGTTGACGATTTCAAAATCGAAATGTCACGTTTCTGGCATTAATATTTAACTTTTACAGTAAAAATATAGTTGCCATAAGTACAGAATTCAACAATGTAATCCTGGAGTCTGTAGACGTCAAGGAAATTGTAGGGCAAGGGGTTAAACTGCGGTTATAAAAACTGACAGAATTTGGGAAGTTTTTAATCTTTGAGTTTAAAAATTTAATTAAAATACATTTATAAATATTAACGACAATCAATTAGTAGAATATCCTTTTCCTTTTTTGTCGGGAAATTTGCTAGTGGATATTTAATTACAGTTTCAGAATGTTGCTTGTTTAAAAGAAAAACCAAAAATACACATACGTGCCAGTATCCCTCAAGAGGTTAAGTAAACATCAACTGTACATAGAAAACTGAAGATAAATCCACAATTGAAGTGAATTCCTTTAATCCTCCTTAAGAGCTGACGCAATGTCATTGAACCTTTACACGGAACAGTGTACCCGACGATAACGTGTTAAAGACGACCTCCAGCACGACGATAGTCGCAACTGATCCCAAACGACGTTTGATTAGGACCCAGTTCACACAAGTCTCTCGTTAATCGGACAGTGACGCATCGGGGACAGGCGCCAGCTCGTCAGCATCGAGCTATCAAAAGTATGTATTTACATTTCGGACTAGAATGATCATTCGTAGACGCGTATTTCGTCAGGATCGTGGATCATCTGTATCCTTCCCGCGAGATGGATTCGTCGGAACGGAAAACGGGGGGGGAACGGTTGACCAACGGTCCTCGCCGCAAGATCCAATCCAGATCGATGGATCCTTTAACCCCGGCCAGGTGTGCCTCGGTCAACTGTTTGCGCGGAGCTACCTTGTGCGACCTTTTTTTCGCGTAGCTTCGCCCTCCTGACCCCCCTGGCCTTTTCAAGGGATCGCCGGTTAATCGGAAGTCGCGAGTGGACGCGCGTAGGAAACCGAAGGGATACATCGGGGGGATGGAGAAAAAATTTTTTGGGGTGCTTCGATCCGCTTACAGAACGACGGTGACGTGGGAAAGATTTCTTTGTGCCTCCTCGAGGCGAACGATATGCGAAAGACGCGCGTGGATGTTGCGTGCTTCGTTTGGTAACATTCGTGTCTCATCCCCTTTTGGGCTGTTTGAAATAAACATGTTCAGAGAGGGAAAGTACGTTGAATCGTGTAGGTATCTTGAACAATGTACAATGACGACTGAGCTCACCTCATATATTAATAATTCATTTAACGATGTTTCGTGCCATGTACCCTGTGATTTCAATTGTACTTTATAATGACAGCTAATTCTGTCTGCAACCGATATCAGTTTTTAGGTTTCTGTACCCTTAACAAACACTAACCTTATTTTTCCTGAAAGTAGTCATCGTGTAAATTTATAGCATTCTGGCATCTGCACCTATCCCTCTAAGCTCCTCAATTCAATATCAAAGGGTTGAAGTGACGAAAATCCAAGAAACCATATTTATTCCATTGTGGTTCCGTTTCGTTCCAAAAACATCACCCTCGATTTACTCTGGCTACCAAACACGGGGTGCTGCGGTCGTGGTAGTCATCGATAACGAATCCGGTGTCCGAAATAAGTCGCAGAAGAGGCTCGTATGATGGAAAAAGAGGGATTTGGTCCCCGAGGGGGATGCAGGGTGCAAGATGACGAGAAGGGCGGAGGAAGGGAGGTAGTCGACCCCACGCGACGCGAGCTGTTCTCTCCTTCCGCGCACACGAGCAGCGAAATCCCCTCGTTTTTGGATTTTTCGGACGAAACGAGGGGAAGGGTAAAGGGGGAATGAAGCTGAGTAATTCGAGGCGGGGTGCGGGCCTACGTCTGGCTAGGGTTCGGCCTCGACGATCTGCAACCTTCATCCCGCCCGACCCCCTGCTTCCACCCCCGTCGCGCGATCACCCCACCGATGGGGCAGGTTTGACCAATATTCCTGAAGGGTAACGCACGGAACTGGGAGAAACGGGGGAACACGGGGAAACGATCGCTTTATTCGTGCGACCGTACTAATTCGTGCGAGTCGCGTTACGCAGCTGCGATGGCGTCCTCCAGGATCGCCGGAAGTGGAGGAACGGTTTTTTGATTTTTCACGTTGGCTTATCGACAATGATTGCGTCCGAATGGAAAATTCTGTTGTTCTTTGTACGTTTCGTTTCAACCTGCACGGTTACAAAAATCGGTTTCAATGACGAATTTTTTTTTTTATTGCCGTTGAGAGGAACCGAAAGTTATACGGATTCGATGAATGTCATACAATTTACTTTCGTCTAGACACGCTCCGATACTTTCTCCTCCTTTGTCGGGCGTACGTTGACGTAACGGACGTCGATTCCGTTCCTTCAATAAAAGTTGCCCGAGGGCGAAGAGGTCACCGGGATCGAACTCGTTTCGCCGGTTACAAAGATCGCGTCCGTTTCGAGTCTCATATTCAAATATTTTTTTTCTGTCTCTTTCTCCCCCACCACCTCGAATATATGACGATCCGTGCGACGCTGTTTGACACTGACAACTTGTCTCGCTGGTTATTGTCCACGGAACTAGTTAATAATAGACTTCCGAAGTCAATTTTAGCCGTCACTTTCCTCTATATCGAAGGATGAATGCACTATTCTTTGATGATCGTCTACTGTCAAAATTAGAAAAAAAAGTTGAAGGTACACTGGACGTCTTTGAAATTTGCTCGACTGGTTAATATCCTTAACAAAGACTGTCTTCTTTTATAACTGGGGAAAAGATTGTCAGACGGTAGTACCAATCTATACATAATTTTATGGAGTAATCCAAGAATTACAGTATTTCCAATATTCAAAAAAAAGAAAGAACTTAATACTTCTTATTGTTGTATTTATTCTCCCATTATTCCAGAAGATTAGCTACTCAGTAGATGATATTATATCGTGTTTGAATATTTCACTACTTTCCTGCTTCTATAATATAAAACTTAGTTAACTTTAACCTCAGTTTTTACAGACTAAATAGTCGATATGCTAACAAGCACACGATTGATTTAAGTCCCATAATCATTTCACAGCTCTATCTTCACACCGTTCGCCCCTAAAGAATTCAACCAACGATCCCCACCTTTTCTCCCGATACTTCCGTCACTCCACATGTCGTAGATAAACCTTAAACTCGATGCTCGTGGCTAGTGTCAACGCGATCATTTCCAGCAACACCTGTACCGTGGCTCCTCTTGTCGCCTCATTTCCTGGACATTCGACATTTAGATGGGTGAGGTTCTCTCAATAGAGGAGACATATATGTGCACACTACGCTCGTTTCCATTTCGGTTCGGAGTAACGCCTACGGCGCTATAAATTAAGGGCCATTGGTTCCATTGGATTTATGCATCATTACCATAAGACAGGTGTGTGTATCTCGTTGCCTCGTTCCTCCTGGAGGGACGAAATATAGAGAGTAGTGGCTGCATCTCCAACGGAATTAATAACAGTCTCGTGGCCGTTCCATCGATTTAGTGCCGATCGCGTGGCTTCTCGACAAGGTGCAATTGTTTCGACATCCCTTCTCAACGACTTAATCGACGGTAACCTCTGAGATCGATACTCTTACCGGCGGCCAAACGATCTCACCTGTGTGGTCCAAAACCGTTGCATTCTAGTCCCTTGGTTCAGCGGCGTCTTTCAGAGGTCTTCAGACCAGCATTGTCACAGATCCATCGGAAGAATGCGAACTCGCGGGTCGAGGCTCGCACGGTCGATTTAATTTTTCGCTGATTTGGACTTTCGAAAGGACTACCTGACGACCGGCCAGAGAGGCCGGAGGATCTTCGACTTTTGTAACGAATTCGCGTCTCCCTGGCGTGGTTCCCGGTGCTGACGACGTTCCTCGAGATGCCAACGATGGGATTTACCGTCGTCAATTGTAATTTCACCGGTTGAAAGAGTTTTGTGGAATTTATGCTCGAGCTGGGGTATTAGTTTTGATGGTTATACTGATATTGTTTGGGGGAAAGAATGATTTTTAAGTTTGTTAGGAAGTAGTTCAGGAATTTTTAAGGGGAGATTGTTTTATGGTCGAGTGGTATACATATACAGGACGGAAAATGAGATTACAAAATTATAAAACGAAAAAAAAAAGAAAATAACAGTAGTTATCTAGAGAGTACTGAGATTACATTACGCCTGAAGGCGTGGAAAAAAAAACAAAAAAGTTAAGTTGATATACACAGGTTAACGTTCTTGTTTAACCAATTTGTGGTTTTATGCAATTATGCTGGTCATGTAGAGTTCTCTGGCTTTTCAATATAAACCACCAAGATACGTGACAGTTTCTAAAGCGTAATTTCTCGTTGATCACGCCAAGATGGCGGCCGGGGGAGCCAGAGAATGCGAAGGAGCGCCGAGGGGCAGAAATCCTTCGGGGACCATTTGTCAGTGTCCATTAGTAGGTTGGCAGGAGGAACGTTTAACGCTGCGACACAACGTTAAAGAGTTGTGTATTTGCGGAGTTAAATGAACCTTGGTCACCGTGGGCGACGATTGTGCAGCTGCGAGAGAACGGCTCTCTATGGATCTCGGTGTTTGCGAGAGGAGCTGCGCCTCTTGAGGTGTGCCCATGCGAGAAAACTTGTAAGGGCGAAGGTACCAAGTGGAAGGAAAAAGACGGGGGCGAGTTGACCGGTCATACTTCTTTCGGTGTACAAATAAAAGTAACTTCTGCGTTCTGCACGACGAAACCCTCCTACCTTCCGATCTACCTTGCGCATTGTTGTCCACCGAGTCGGCCTGGGCCACTGAAAGAAATTGCTCGAGCACGATGTAATCAGAGTTTGATAATACTTTGAACGGTTTCCTTTTTCTTCGTACTCTTTGTTCTTGTTACCTTCGACTCTTTTTTTCTCTGGAACGTGTCGAAATGAAAAGAAGAACAATCGGTGGTATTTTAAATTTGTTTAAACCGATTGCCAGAATGTTAGGTGTACTAATATTACTGCATCAGTGCACATCTAATCAGTGTAATGTATAAATATAGTTAATATACTAACCAGTGTTACAATATTAGTACCTATAATTTTTTAGGTTTACTATATTTCTAATTTTACAATATTTCTAACATCTTACCGTAGCATTAGGAAAATAGTGGTTCAATTATTCTACCATTTAAATTTAAAGAAACAGATCAACTCTTCAGAGCCCTCTTCTCGTCAGACCAACAAAAATCCCTCACCAACCCCATTTACAATCAAATTAAAATCTTCTGCTCCAATTTCCACATCGACCCCCTTCTTCACAATTTTCTTCAAATTCGTACAATTTTCAACACGACTTCCATCACGCAGTATAGCGTGCTAATAAGAGAGGAATCACGGACACATAAAATTTCTTACCATCCACACTCGACTCCGTTGACATGTGGCCACTTCCGTGGCGTCGTCGCCGACCCACACGAAATTCGATCACGAAGACAGTAGGTGCCGGGGGTCGCGTGTCCTGGGGTCGATCCCGAGGAACGAAAGAACAATAGCAAGGGAAACAGGGAAACAGGGCGTTCCTAAAACGAAGGATCGTCTTAGGCAAGTACCACAAGCCTCCCTCCGTGTCTCGCTTTCACCGACTCATCCTCCGTCCTGCCCGCCATCCGCCACACACGTTCCGCGCACATGCGACGAAGGGATCCACGCGACCGTGCCCAAGCAGCAACGCAACAGGCTGCCGTATCTTTCCCTCCTGCGGCGGCCGACCTCGTGCCAATGGATCATTTTATTGCGTTCGTGCCCTCGGAAGCGGAAGCCTGCACGCGAGAACCAGCTTTCGAGAACGGAGGCAAAAATCGTCTCGCGACAAGACAGGAAGAGGACGAACGGAAAGAGAAACGGAGGGGACCGGCACGGAGCCAAAACGGCTGGGTGAGGATCAAACGAGCCGGACCCACTTCGCGGATGAGCAGGAAGACGTCGAGTGGCCGTATGGATCCCGTCGTGAGAGATGACTATTTTCTCTTGGGGTTGAACCAGAAACCTGCCGGAGCTACTCTTTCCGTGCTTTGAGCGAGCCGCTAGAAAAGGTCATTGGAAGATTTTTGTTGGTGCTGATTTTTGCTGTGAGGACTCGGTCTCTCGATGAGATTTCGAGAGACGGGGATATGGTTCTTGGTGATGAAGATTGGAGAAATGGGATCGTTTTGCGGATTGTTTGGAAGTTTTTGTACCTTGTTGGACCCTGGTGGATATTTCTTTTTATGGAAGGGATATTGTGGGAATCAGAATTTGTTAGGGTATTTAATCTAGTAATTAATTCAAGAATTAATTGCATACCTTCAGACTTGAAGAGTAATATGATCGTAATGAATTGGAATTTTCGATTGCTGTCAGTAATAATATCTTTATACTGTACTTTGGATCTTGTGGATTACATAATTGAATAAATCGGCGCGTGTATAAAAGATGTAAACGTGGATGAGACTATGTAACAGTGGACAAGATTTAGAAAGATTTTTGATTCCGAAATATTTCATCTCTAGGCTTCTAATATAAACTGTATAGTTTAATGAAAAAATTGGTCGTCCCATTATCAATTAAAAAATAATCTAAATCTCAATCTGACAATATAGAGGGTTGAAGTGTAATACAAAGTATCATTATCTGACTATTGTTTTACTTAAATTTATTATCCAGCTTCCATAACAATGAATATACAATAATTATTGTCATAATACGATTACAGAATCACGGTAAACAAACTTAGAAAAGAATGTTTTAATATTGTCGGAGCGTGCTGCAGGCTGCAGCCCTGTTAGCTGGAACGCGCATCGCTCGCGAGCTCCGATACAGTCGTTAATGTTTGTCCCCTTGATTCGCACCTGAGCAGGTGCCGGGCACAAGGGCCGTCATTGTGCTGCATTTAGAATCGCCCACGCGTTCTGAATCTACCGATCTAAAATCGCTGCGTGCTTCCGCATCCTGCCGTCGGCTCGGCATAATTTTACGTAATACCGCGACTGTATGCAGTAATCCATTGTAAATCGTTGCGTTCCGAGCTCGTGTTGACAGCCGATTGTGACGACTGTGTCCCGTGAATTGACAGCTGATGTCTTTTTTTTTTTTTATATTTTTAGAGCGTTAGATTTTGGAGAATGGAATTGAACACTTTTATTGTGCATTGGATTAAAGGAAAAAAGTCAGTTCAGTACAGAGAATAGAAATGATACTTTTTTAAAGATAATGTTACAGATAACTGGAGAATTTTAAGAATGTATGTAATATTATAACGTTGTATTGTGATTGATGATTAATTATAAATAACTGGTTCCTTGAATAATATATGGTAGGCATAAATGCAAAGTTTTCAGAACCTAGTTTACTGAAAAGAGGCTTCATCGAAGCAGTCTATGTTCATTTTTCTTCCTTTAATAAAAAATGAACGACGAAGTCTTCATCATCGATGCAATCACTGTAGAAGCATCAAGATTAAAGTTAACAAAGACACTCCCTTCATTTGTCGATTGAAATAATGAAATTTCTAACATCCAGTGTACTCCATGACACTTCTATTGCACGTAATTATTTACACGATACGTCAAGATATAAATTAATGCAGCATTATCGTGAAAGTCCAAAATTAATTTTAAAGGTGAATCTCGAGGGTTTCGGGCGAAAAAAAAACACCTTCAGACTTCCAGAACCACCGGGAGTCACAGAATCAAGCGTTTCTACTTCCCGAGAGACCTTTTCTCGAACAATGAAATCTATTCGCGGCACGCGTTCGGTCCGTGCTGCGGCGACGGCGAAGAAGAAGAAGAAGGAAAAAAAAAGGCCATAGCACAAAGGGCCATCCTCGATACTGTCAAATTTCTGATCCGATCGGGGACGATTCGAAGATCGTCGGGTCGGCCAGATGCCCGGCATGCTCCGGTGATCAAACTTAATAATATTTATGCACCTCGTGTGCAACGTACACGTTTGGCGTTCGTCCTGGATTTCGAGGGTCCTTTATTATGCCGCCTTTTTTTTGTTCTCTAAACGGGGGCGAGGGTTTCGTGGATTAAGACGTGGATAAAATGGGATTTGGAGCAGAAGACGAAACGATGGATAGTTGATGTGTGCTCAATTCTCTATTTTCATCGAATTATGGAGACGGCGAAGATTTGGGGACGTTTTATGGGAAGGATCGATGTAAAGTATTTTGTTGAATACACTACAGTAACATCTGACCTTGACTAAATATGTTGAATTGAAAAAAATATTCAATATTATGTACCTTTTTTACAATTGGATATTCAAAATGGCAAAAGTCGTGAAGTGAAAATCGAAAATTGGTATGAAATTTTCGTTTTAATCCAAAACAAATTGTCAGTTAACAACAAATTTTATCAGAACATTTAAAGTATATTGCATACCTCATTATACGTAAAATATGTAAATTAAGAATCTTAGAAGCACTGTCATCTATTAATGCAAATCTAAATAATTAAATTTGTGCCGAAACGATAAATTAATACAAATCACAAGAAGATAGCCTGTAGTAACTACATTTAGCGAATGGTAGGTCGTTAATCAATTTGATAAAAAAATAAGAAACATTCAGTTCTGTAATGTTATTAAGTATTTAAGAAATTTGCAAGAATACTAGCGGTAACCATGCAAACGGATCGATTTAAAGATGGCCGATAAGCGTCATTGATTCACCGCGAACCCTTTTCCATCGTGTACCCTTTCGCCCACCCTACTCCGCTAGACCAATCAAAGCGCCGCGATTTATTTAACCCTTCTGACTGCCCCACGATCCCAACTTCGCCGCGCCGCGAGCCAACCCTTTGCAGCATCTGCCTGGGTGTACTCTCTTTTTTTTTCTTTGTCGGTGTAATTATGCATGTCGAGCAAGCCTTCGCCGCTGGATTGGTTAAAAGAAGGAAATGGGCGTGCACGTCTCACCCCGTCTGGTCGACGGCGCCTTTCATTTTACTCGCGGCTGGTATTAACCCTTTTATCCAATCGTTTTAATTAAAAAGAAACAGCCAATAGTCACTCTTCTTCAATTTATTAAATGCACATTCAGATGCTGAATACTGTTACTTGAAATAAAACGTGAAGAAAATGATACTATATTAATTTAACATAACATAATTACAACTATATTTTTAATATATATGTTATTATAAATATATTTCATTACCGAATAGTTTGCTGGTGAAAGGAATTTCTGTGACCGAAGTGTACGGAAATTTTTGTTAGAAATCAATTATTCCGCTATTCATAGGAGCCTATATTGGTCTATATTGGTAATTTTTAGGTAATTACTACTCTAATACTTCATGAATTAACTTTAACAGTTAAGTTTAACATCATTTATGCATTATTATTAACATATTGAAACTCATAGTATAGAAAAGAAAATTCTGTGCAATTTTGTTTTTTCTATATTAGTGTCAAAAATTCTAAATTTGCATAAACATTTGCAGTCTAGTTATAATAATGAAAAATCAATATTGCTTCTGGATCAAATTGATCGGAACAGTTTACATAGGTTTAATCTGATTGTGTGATTACCATAAATTAACCTCGAATGGTTGAGTTTTATAATTTTCCGCGTTCCATACATTTCCAATAGATTCTTATCTCCATCAAACGGTCTTCCATCGATGAGCTATCACCCGTCCTTTTGATTCTTAATTTGAAAACGAACGGGAAGCTGTGTAAAGAGGCGTACCGACCGGTAGAGATCGAGTAAATGGCGCTTCGAAAGTTTTCCAGTGTACCGTGCCACGAAGTTTAAACCGGGCCACATGATTAATGATGTCTAGATAATCGCGGCTGAGCCACTGGATCCGAGAAAGCCTTTAAAATAATCCCCATAAAATTACGCCCTAATGCCGCGCCCATTAATCCCGCATCCCTTATCTTCCCAGCTCTCCGCGAAACTCTCCGTCGAATTGTTGAGGTCGCGTAGGAGGCAGGGATAGTGATTTTCCTCCTTCGAGAAATCTCTCCCCAGCATTCTATTAATTTTTTTTTCATGTTCTTCTTTGCAATATTTGCCTAATTTGCATTTTTCCACACCACGCGTGATATTCTTCACAAAACGGACCGAACTCAATATAAATAATTTCCACAATCTTCATAGTTACTAGGAAGCTATAACAAGAACATTCCCTAGAAGATTCAAAGTTAAATAAAAATTGATTAATAGCCGAAGAAGTATACATTTATTCTCCGTTATTACTAGCCTGCGGATTTTACGTATTTACAGTCTATATGACTGTGAAATACAATAAAATACAGAAATTTCATCAGATACAACAAATTTTGTATTTCATTCCACAACCAATAAGATATTTAAGAAAAATAAGAAATTCGTATATTTGTTCTTGTATGTACGAATTATTCTGTAAAATGTCATTTTGCGTAAAAATCCGCAGTTTAGTTATTACACCGACATCCAAGAAAAAAAAATTCGAAATATCTCCGGCATCTGAGTGTTAATTACAGAAAGGTAAATCCTCTTTATCCCAGCAAAGGGTATCAAATTCCCGAGCGTCGATCCTCTCTTTGAAATATATAGCTCGATGACGTCCCGCAGCCATCGATTTCGCCGGAGGGGGTGGTGTGGGAGGGGTGGGGGGTGTCGCTGGAGAATCTCTGGACACGTTCCTGGCATCGAAGTTTTCTTCCCCCGGCGCGTTTAAGCCGGCGGCGCTGCCGGAATTAATTATTTAGGGGACAGAAATGGCACCCCTGTCCACCCCCTCGATTCTTTCCCATCCACCCCCCCCCATTTCCCCGTTGCGCCGTCTTCAACCGTGGATCGTGGCTCGAGCCTAACCCGAGGGCGAAGATATAATTATGGGCGGTGGGTGGGCTTCAAGTATTCATGTTTTCATTACAGCTTCTCGGTAGCGTCGTCCAAGAAGAGAAGCAAGGGATTCCCAACCCCTCAACGTCGCGCGCTCACCGAAAAGTCCTACTCCGGTCGACGGAAAATTTCCTTTCTTTTTCCCTTCGCTGATGGCCGAGAGCACTTCTCTCGCGTTGACACACGTTTAATCTGTCCGATGCAATTAATTTCGCGAGGGGGTTTGTTGATTTTAAGTAAGAAAGGGAGAATCGTGGCTTGGCCGTGAATTAGCGTGCATTCCTGGACGAACGAAAGGAAATAGGTATAACAGTTACGCAGCCCTTGTTGGATGGTTCAGGGGTTGGGTTTCTGCGTAACTCGAGAGAATGAAGTGTATGTTTAGGAAAGACGAATGAACATGTGGACCGTGTCGTAGATATATTAGGTGGATCGATAATTAATCCAGTATCTTTCGAAAAAGTTGAAGCACAAAATACTAGTAGAGAAGTCTTTTCCATTTCTATAACATTTTTTACTTGAAAAAATTTCTTTCTATATAAATCCTGGTTATTCACCATTAAATTAGGACTAATGTTACTCATTCGGAGATTCGTTTTAAGTACCAATCGAACAAAAACAATCCAAAATTTCTATTCAATCTCGATTAGTCACATTTCGCTCGGGGCAAGAATAATGGCGGAGCGTGACAAGTTCAGCAAGTTGTCGCGCAAGTCCACGGGAGGCACTTAAATCTCATAAAATATTGTGCAACGGTAGGGGCGGACCGCTTCTTGGCGGCCAATTTTTCTCGCCAGAGACGAACGCTTTGACCGGTGCTGAGGAGGGTGGAGGGAAGGGGGTTGGGATGCTGTGAGGATGGGCAAAGGGGTCGTCGTTTCCCTCCTCCGTTCGGGCTTCTCCCACTGTTTTTGCCCCCCAGGTCCGTTATCTGCTCTTTGTTCCAGCGTTCTCGCACCCTTTGTCCGACGGATCCCTCCCTTTTGTAACTCTCGAGATCTTTCGGGCATTGTCTTCCCGGCGGAATGGAACTTTTTTGCAAAAACGTCGCCGTTGCCCGCCGCCGCCGCTAAATTAATCGACGTCGTTTTCCTTTGGAACGAGCGCGCCCTTGCAAAACGACAGGGTAGGGGTGAGGATCAGCCATTAAAAATTCCTGAATCAGTACCTCCTCGGCCCTGATTAACGGCCTATCTACCTTGAACGATCCTTCATTCGTGGACGCTGAAGAATTCTTGGTTACAATTTATGGGCGTCGACCAGAGGCGCCTTGAAACGCAAGAAAACGGAAATGGTACTTGCCTTTCTTGCGATAATGAAAGAGATTTGTGTAACGCGTAACATTCTAGCCTCTACGGCACCGTGTTCTTTCTCCATTGTTGCCCTCGAGGAGAATATTCTTCGTGTTAATATTTGTTTTCTCTGCTATCTGTTTTTTTTTTTGTTCGTTTCTCACAGCAACGATAATCAGCTTTGTGTACGGTCTCGTGGCCTGATATTAATTACAGTGGAATTTCTTGTTTGCCACCGTCAGTAAGAGATCTCACGGACGCGGTGGTTGAGTGTCTTGAGAGGAAAATTTTTAATAGGAAACATCGCCGAGTTATCTCTCGAGCGGCTGGACGGAAGTGCAACGATGCAAAAGCAGGGGGCTAGGTACACTCCTTTTTAACCGATCTCGTTGCTTCTTAACGTTCAATCATTCCTCGCCGGTTAATTGAAAAACTTGCCCGGTTCCTTGCCGCTTGGAAATATTGAAGGAGAACGTTGGACGAGAACCGAAGAAGCTCGCAGGAGAGACGACAGAATCGATCGTTATACGCGTGACGTGCTCATTATCGGAGATATGTGACATTTCTATCTATCTTCGATTTTTAACGTGAAACATAGTTCCCACTTACTCGAATTATTAACGCTTAACCACAAAAGAACTCGTCTCAGAGATGAATAAATCCAACGACAACTACACTTTGCAACGGATTTAACTTACAAAGGAGAAGCAGTTTTTTTTGTGAGTTCTCCTATTTTCGAATTGGAAATTTTATATATTTCTCATATTGTCATAACTACTGTTATGTTTGTACAATTTGTTCTATTGTATTATTCATGTATTCATGTTTGTTTGTATAGCAGAAATAAGCCTCGTAAGAGGTCTTAAGTGCTTAATAAAACAAAAAAGAGAATAATCGATCCCTCTGGTGCTTAAAAATAGGTTTCCCCGTCTTCTACAGTTTAATAATAACTAGACTGCGGGCCTTTATGCAAAATAACATTTTATACAGTAATTTACGAAGGCAGAATTAAAAACAAAAATTTATTTTTTCTACTACGAAGTTTATTCCATTATAAAAATAGTGTGTAATTTATTGTGCAATTGATAGTACTCGAAGCTTTTAATATTCTCCACTAGGTTGTATTAGATAAAAATTCAGACTCGTCCCTGAGACAACTGTACTTAAAGGGGTTAAGTAAACCGAATATTATTGCATCGATTCCGTGCATTTCAAGTCTGCCCTCCAAGAAACATGCAGCAATGGCGATTGGTTGCAATCGCGTTAATATTATAGAAGTATCTCGATATCGTGACCACCACCACGGTCACGGTCTCTCCGATGGCCGCGGAAAGTTTTTTCTCCTCGGGTTGCAAAACGTATTATTTGCGTCGGGTCTCGTGCAAAACCGGCATCGTGGTCAGAGGGGAAGGGAAGACGAAAGGGACGACTGAACGGAAAAACGAACGAAAGATGGTTGTGTGTTGTGTTGTATACTGTAACTATCGATCGCCACGTAGGCCCGCGTGTAGGCACAACCGGAGGGGTAACTTATTGGTCAGTTGCATCGTGCACACCCCGTCCGTCGAGGGGGTTAGCTTGGACGATAGGGAGAGATCGTAGAGAACTGGTCGTAACCCCACGGGCAGGGGTTGTGGGATGTCCCCCCTCCCTCCTCCATATGCGGGGCGGACGATGCTCGCTTCATTTTCCGGAATTATGGCTGACACGACGATTTCTTCTTTTCGATCCATGCTGTAACTATACTGTATTATATTTTACTCTCAACGATATAATTATCACGTCGCAATACTGGTCACGTTTATTTATACATTCGGTAATATTATATGACGTAGTAGTTAATAATATAACGAAGAGCTGAGCGTCGCTTTGGTACATTATTTTTATTCCCCATCCTATAATTGGCGTGTTTTCAGGAAACATTCTTGGATGTTATTCTGTGAATTGGCTTCTGTAATTATTTTTTAATGTAAACTGTTTTACTGTAATGAGGGTTACGATGTTGTGATTGTACATATATTTAGGAGGACTTTTTTTATTTTACGTGTGTTTTATAAATAACACACGCTGATTTTAATGAAACTTTTGTGGGAGATAGTTCTCCAAAAAATAGTTGACACGTATTCTTATCAAATATTTATAAAAATACATATCAAAAATTTTATAAAAATACATATCAAATATTTCTTGAAAAATTAGGTAAATGTTAAGTGGTAATTTCACCTCCTTAGAGTGAATGTCAGCCAAAAGAAATTGTTCCATAATTCGATAGCGTCAACAATCCCACAAAGTTTCCTTAAAATCGGGTTAAAAACCTTTCTTATCAATCTTTCACCAATACACCCACGATATACACAAATTTCCGATCGTCTCAAGTAGCTCACACCCTTCTCCACCACGATTCAATCCCATCTTCCTATTCCTCTACAAAACTTCGTACAGCCCTTCCACCCCTTTCGTAACGTTCTCCAACACTGTCCCTCCCCATGAGGCCGCACGTGAGTCACACGACGTGACGTTCCTCTTCGCGGACTCTTCTCCACAATTCGATCGATACGGTCGAAGATCAAAGATGGGGTGGGATGTGGAACGCGGGTATATCGGAGGTGAAAGTTTTCAGCGCGTTGGGTCGCATCGGGGATTAATTCTGGCGGTCGTTGGCGTCACCAGGTTGGTGGGGGTTGGTGGGGGTTGTGGTGGTCCCAGCGACAGGACGAAAAGAGGATACCTACTTCCCCTCTCTTGGCTGAAACGCCATTATTCCCCCGGTACTTTATCTGCTCTACGGGTAGAAACAAAAGTTCTTACGTGTCCGCGTTGGCTATCGATCTCTTTTCGCCCTTTCGCGCCCTCCCTCCCCCCTATGGTCCCTCGCGGGGAATAATGCGCCGCAGAGATATACCTTGATCCGGAGATATCCACCGGTCACGATCCAGCGTGGAACTTTTATATCAAGGGTCAGAGGAGAAAGTTCTTTCTTACCTCTCTCTGTCTTTCCCTTTCTCGTGTTTTTTTCTTTTTTTTTTTTCGGCGGGAACTTCGAAAAAGTTCCCGACACACCGCTGCCGACAAGTCCATCGTCAGAAACCGGCACCGGGGCATCAAATATTCTATGAATTCAGAGTCGGCTTTGTGGCCGTGGTCTCTTGCGTCGCGTCGTCGGGGATAGGAGCAAAATTTCCGTATTAAATTTTTAGCCGGCAACTTTTATACATCGTGCCGTGTAACGCTTCCTCCCCTTCCTTTTGCGACTACCATTCTGTGTGGTCTCTGCTCGTTTTCAAAGACACTTTTAGCCACCCCTCTCGCGAATTACACGCAAAGTCCTTATGCTACGTGGTTATTTACTAGACTATGGAACATTATGCAAAATGACATTTTCTTATTTTATCTTATAGTTACATTTTGCCTACTTGGCATTAGGAACTACTTACACATTTTTGGTTATTACCAAACGAATACAGAGTTTCACAAAAAAATAGTGGTTTACTTATCTGTACCTACAACATTAAAATATTACATCTCATTTAATACAGTGATACCCTGAAGATACTTGTGTAACTAGTAAGTCGAAAAAGTGTAAGTCAGGGTACAAATATCCATACAACTTTATATTAACCTAAGCTAATCGGTTCTTTGATAGCAGATCTAAAAATAAAATTTTATTGCTAATTAATACTGTTTTATTCATTAAACTAAACTATAAAAATACTTATGTTTACTGTAATCTGGTGTCAATCAATACTGTACAATAATATAAAAAAAAAACACAGACTTTTGTATCTCACAGTAATCTATAGACGTTTCTATCCCGGCCAGTTACGGCAGAAAGAGGGCCAAACAATACGAAACTCAAATAAAATGCTCGTTTCCTCCCAAACAACCGTGAAGTGATCAGCCAGTTCCAGTAGACACTCCCCACGGGCGAACCGATTTGTTTCTTCGCGCGAGCAGCACACGAAAATGAAATGAATATGCAATTCTCGTGTTCGTAAGCGGCGCGAAGTCCGCTGGGAGCTGCAAAACACTTATTCCTTCTGTCTTCCGAGGTGGCGGATCCATAGTTGCAGCATCACCTTCGAAAGGATCGAAGGATCGCCCTAGTGGATGGTGTTAGCTAATTTTACGCCGGTGTTTTTCTCCCGTGATTCCGAGAAGAACGGGGAAGATTAATTGGTTTCTGAGGCGGCGGGTTGCTTAAAGGAAAACTCGACGAACCGTTCGTAACCGTCGGAAAACGCGGCGCTTAGAAGATTAATTAGCTTTAACCCTGCTGGAACATTGTTCCAACGGTTTTCCGAAGTTCCTCACCGAGTCTCGTCACGAATGTTAAACTCGCTGTAAGTGGACGCTGTCTTTGCGTCTGGAGCGTGAACACCATAAAATATATTTTATTGGTAGCTGGAGATTACGATGTTCTTTTATAAAAATTTGTAGAAAAAAAAGACTCTGGGAAATTATATGAGTTCGAAGGTAAAGATACATTAGGAAGTCAGAATTCAGTAGTCAAAGCTTTCAGAGACGCAAGAAATGTGAGATTTTGCAGAATCCTTCATGATCCTTTCTTAGTTTCTTCTTTCTATATTACAGGTGACATTATAAAACTTTTCTGTGACATTCTGTGTGTAGAATTTTTACTGGCGTTTGATAATGCAAATTATGAACAAGGTGATAAGGTATTGAAAATACAAATGTTTAATTATCAAAATCTGCATGTTTGAGGTAGATAGATTCCAAGAAATCTTCAAGAAAGTTTTACTCCTTCGGGTGATCAGCGTTAACATCTCCTCAATGTTTACCAAATATATTTTCCTGCGTGAAAAACAAACTCGTGACGCTCTGATAATGAAAACTTATTCACCGATGGAATAGGAAAACCATTGCAATTCAATTTAAGGACTGAGTCCAGAGCAAAGGACACGGGCTGGGACGCAGAGGGCGGGTCCTGTGGGACAGTTTTCTTTGCACGAGGTCGTTTCTGGCCAGCCAGGTAAGGCTTACGTGTAAGACTTTGAAGTTAGAAAGCTTCTTGAACGAGATTACGCGCGCGCGGGAAAGGAGCTTTTCGACACTTGTGCGGTTTTTTCCTTCCCCCCATTCCTCAGCTAGACGCTTTTCCACCTTCCCGTTCTACACGCTTTATGATCCCCGAGCGTCGTTGTTTCTTAACGATCGCGTACGTTCATTGTCTACTTATTCCCCTTTCTTTCCACGGGGTCAGTCAACGTGGATAGACGGTGGCTGACCTTTTGACTAATTACGTCAAAATGGCGATCTATTTGCGATATCTATCAACTTTATACCCGCCACGTGAAATGTCACCGGTTCAGATTACGAAGGCACAGATTGGATAGAAAAGATTATTAAGAAATTTCCTTTTATTTGTAGTTGCATTTGATCTTTTGTAAGTGCATATTTTAGCACTAACCTAACATCAACCTCGTCAAATATTGGTTAAAGTCATGAAGATAGACTGGATAGAGGAGAAAATTATGGAAGTTTATGAAAATTCTCAGCTTTATTTATAGCTTCATTTGTAGTAAGTGCATATTTTTAGAATTGATCATATTCCTGTCACGTTTTCTGTCGCGTACTAATTTTTATTCTTATCGTTAAAACATGGGTAAAGAAACACAGAGTCATATTACATATAAAGTACAGTACCGGACAAATATTTCGGACAAAAACTGATTCCTGTATTATTTGAATTAACTTCAGTAGCATCACCATAACAACAAATACAACGAAAAATGTCTTGTCTGAATTCATTAGTCTGGTACTGTATGTACATTACATATGAAAAGTATTACATGTGGGTCTTATTATCGAAGAAACTTACCTACCCCTGTTGTAGATATTTATAACACATGGAAAAAAATAGGGACGAATTGTCCTCGCGAGATCATGATCCGGTCGTAAGTGAATGCAGTCACGCGTAATGCCGGATCCAGGAACGATTCTGGACCACCGTGATGTCAGAGGTTTACAAAGAACGGTTTTCTTGGAACCTAATTCACTCGAAGCCAGCTTTCCCGATTTCTCCTTCGGGAGGACTTACGGCTTCTTTCATCCTAGTCTTTCTTTCCCTCCTTTACCTCTGCCTTTCTCCATCCTCGTGTTTTTCTCTCTTTCTTCCACCGTCGTCCGACATTTTACCGTAGTATCCGTCCCCAACGACAGAGGAGGAACAAACCAGCGACCTCTCATTATCGTTACCGACTAATTCACGAGGTCCACGTATCTTCCACGGTTAAACGCACCCAAGGACACCGCGGTTTTTCATTCCCCTTTCGTGCTGGTTATAATACGCCAGCCTACTTCCGGTCGATCCCGGGGACACGACCACCGATCATCGCGTGCACCGATAATTATTGGCTGTTTAGCTCGAGTTTTTCTACAAAACCACGACCGATGGATCGTGGCTGGGCTGCTGTTTTCCCAGGACGACCGCCCGCGACGATGTTGGGCCACGATTGTTGTCGCCGCCCGTTTGAAAATCGAGAACTTTTTTGGGGAAGACGGGAGAGGGTAGCGCGGGATGAAAGGAGACTGATGGAGAAATTGCAGGGATCGATTGTATAGAGGAGGTACAATTAACCCTTGTGCACTGTTCGAGTAATTATTATGTGGGTAATATTGAGCTGGAATTTTACAGTTGAGATATAGAAATGTATTATGATTTTATATTTAATGGAATTTTATAAGAGTCTTGATAATTGTTTATGATACAGTGACTCATAAATTTGTTCACAGAAGGTTGTCATATTTATGTCACAAACTGACGATTCTTACTTCAAAATTAAGAAACATTTATCACGAAAGTATGATGAAAGTAAATATCATTGAGCGTACATAAATTTCAATTACATCAAAATTTGTACATTTAATTGTAGTTTGGAAAGTACATGAACGAATGTGTAAGTCACTGTGTCTAACATTTGTTCGTTTGGAAGGAAGTTGGCCAAGTCTGAAAAATGTTGTTTCATAAAATCGTTAACACTTACACAAAAATTAGCAAACACATATATTTTCATATGTTTCCCCTATTAATTAATTTTTCCTCAACATCCACTCATGGAAACAATACCAATAAATTCTCCAGCACAAAAACCAATTGAAAACGACCATTTCCCGTCACATTGGCCCCAATAACCGTACAAATGTGTTCACCCCATTCTCAAATTAAATTACGCGTACAAAAATCGACGCGTACAAAGCCACATCGGACAATTTCATCGGATGCACTGCGTACCCAGAAAAAGGGTGCACCCTTTTTTTTTGGTCACGGATCGCAGGCTACCACACGGGAATGCGACAGGTTTAGCGGAATCCTGACAAAACAGGGAATAAACTGCGCGGGGAGAAAAGGGGTTGGATATAGAGAAGAATTTTCCGGGCTGCACAGGCAGGCCAGGCAGCATTTATATATATATATGAAAGGGGTTAGAGATCCCAACCTGTTCCATCGAGTTCCATTTTTTCCCCTTTTTCGTCGGGATCACCGTTCGGTGACATAATGCTGGACCCCGAGGTTAAAGGGTTACCCTCGTATTGTGTGCGTAATCTCGCGACGACAAGGTGCTAGTGTGCGCGTTTTTATACCTGCTTGGCCTCGCAGAGAGACAGGAACGATTGGGGAAGGGGTTGTTGGCCAAGGTCTCCCGACCGTGTTCTCACCCTTTCGAACCCTTCTCTAAACGTTTGACCCCCCGATCGGACGGGAATGCGCGCAACCGTGTGCCGGTAACAGGTGTTGCGCGTGTACACACACACGCGCGTATAGAAGAGGAAGGAAGAGAGGGTTAGGAGGAGCGACAGAAGGATTAGACCACCACCCCTTTGACAGGTGAACTCGAAAGCCGGGCTCGAATTTTCCTAACGTGGAACGAACCGCAATTTTCGTTGAGAGATATAATCAGTCCCTCTGCGAGGACACTGTAATTTTTCATCGACGTGTAATTACGTGTTTTTTTTTTCCTTCGGTCGCGGGGACGAACCATTATTCCGATTAGCGACTGACGGAGCTTGACGTTGTTCGAACGAATCGGGTCTTTTGACGTGGCATCGATTTCTTTTTGCTTGTGGAGAATGGTTGTGGATCTTGGTAGAGGTGAGAATCTAGTGCTGGTTAATATTGTCAAATATTGAAGTGTTGATTGTATTGTATTAGACTTCGGGTGTTTATACATTTGTAGCATCCCCTTACTTTGAAAGTGCAATAAGATTAAAGTTTTCATGCAGTTTAAGGCTAGTTATGTTTCATTATTAATGTACTAAAGTTTCTGGGTAGAATTCATAATACTGTTCCATTTTAATTTGTAGATATTTGTATTGGAAATTCTGTATTTGCATAAACTTCCTCAGTCTAGTGATGGGGATCTTTTTCTTGTGAAATATTGGAGCTTGTATTGGGGATTGATTATCGAATGACATAACGAATTCCTTATGTTTAAACGAATCTCACTGCCTTAGACGACTCTTTTTGCGGATACTGATTTCATTGGTAATTCGTTAAATAATAGAAACCTTCAATTTTGTGCGAGTGAATAGTTATTATAAGCAGATGTTAATATAAAATAGTTGTCTTTCATCGAATAGCAAGCACGTATTCCAGCACAATGCGAGTAAATAGATAAAACGAACAGCCGACCACGCAATGGCGAGATGTTCGGGCTTCAGGGGTGGTAGACCCAGGGCAGCTGTACACTCTTCTATGTTTTAAAGTTTTAGCATTAGATATCTCTCCACTTCTGTATTCCACCGCCCTCTTCCCGAAAGGAACTTTTTTTCTTATCTGCGGCCCGGCGGAAACAACTTTTCCGCCACGAGGCACAGCCCTTCCCCTTCCATTTCTTTCCGTTTGCGTTAATACGGTTCCGTTGGTGGAAGTGTCCTCGTCATCGTCGACTTCTACACCTTTCACACCCATAACTTATCGTTGTAACGTTACTTTTTCGTTATTGTTAAATTAAAACCATTTTTTTCTAAGGAATACAATCTATCCCTTTCTGGAGAAACATGAAGATTTTGAGAATTGCAAATTTTAGGGTGGTTTTATATACGTGGTATGGTTTTATATTTTATGTATACCACGCAGTGTATTACAATATCCATACACTTCACAGCGCCTATATTCCGATAAAAAATCTATTATGTTACTTTAGAATCACCCTGTACATCGATAACAGCGCGTTTTACAGATTCAACGCGGCCTTTTGTTTTCTCCCATAAAGCTTCGTCGACGTCGATGAACGGCGCTCTGGCGGCAGGTACACTTTACGATGTACAATTTTCGACGCGTTCCACGGTGCCTCTGCCCCCCACCCCACGGTCCTGACTTTTTTATGGGGGCCTCGTGTCGGACCCCTTTCGGAGCTACCTGGACGCGTGCGTGGCGCGTTTCTCCTCACCGTCGGGCCTTCACGTTTTTTTTTTCTCTTTCCTTTTTTAAGAGAGCCGTCCCGCTACCTGGGATTCACCGACGAATTAATACGTCGTGTAATGGATTAAGGGACCTCCACCCCACGTGATCAACCCTCTCTGGGTGCCGCCGTGTCGTCAACCGTGGATGCGTTTATACCTGCTCGCGGCGGGACCTAGACAGCTCGTGATCGCGCCATACGTGGAGCAGCGAATTTTTGTGGGTCAGATCTATCCACGAACCCATTCTTTCGGAATTTTTCGAGGACCTTTTTTTTTTTTTTTTGAGGGGGCAGGGAATCGATAGGGTTGTGCCCCGTCGACCCTTTCATTTTTCTCTCACTCTCAAAGGCTCACACCCCGAAAAACGTAATTGGAAAGCGATATATCCTTCCACTCGATAAAAACCGACGGTTTATGAAGTGGCTCGAAAAACGGTGCCATAAAGGTTTGTTACTCGAACCAGCGACAGGTTCGTGGGGGTCGTCGTAAAAAAAAGAAGGAAAGAAAAAAATAGTGACGGTATTTATGAGCATCTACCGCGACTGGGGGCGTGATGGCGAAACGAAGAAGCGGTTTGGTCTGGTTGTTTCGTGGCTGGACACTGGTAACTTTTTAATTGACTTATTTACGATATTGTTAGTGGGCGATGATCGGCTGTTTGAGATCTTTGCTGATGGACATTAATGCGACAGCTATCCTTTACTCGTCATTAGGAATTATAAATACATATCGCTCGTTTTCTCCAATAACGATATTAAAGTGACAACAACTTTTTGTTTTTTCCACTTGTAAATTTTGTTACATTTCCGTATTGTGAAGTAGTTTAAAATATTAATCGTTCAAATTCAAGAAAAGTATAAAACGTTACATGGAGCCCCAGCCAGGTACTGGGTAAAGTCGAATCGAAAACAACTTCATTGGTTCTAGGTTCACGTTCCATCCCCTTTCGCACGATTTCCATGCACCATAAACACAAAACGGAGAACCCAACTGTCAGTCTCATGTCCATCAGTACCCACAATTCCGGCCCCCCGAAGCATTAAAAATCACCGTTTCCCCGCCACTATTCGACCCATAAATTCCATTCCGTCATTACGATCGATCCCCGGGGTTGATCGTTAAACGACGTCGATCTCTGACCACCAGATGTAAAAGTCCACACCTCTTCCCTGGTCCACTGCACGGACTACTCCTTTCTTCTCCTTCCAGCTCGTGGCGTCTTTGGGCGCGCGTTTCACTTCGCGCTCCACGGCGATTTAATGCCCCTGGTCGTCGTTCGGTTCGGGGGCCGCCGGTAGGAAAAGTAACGGCCGGCTGTGGACACCTTTTCTCTTCTTTCAACCCTCTACGGTCAGATCGGGCCAGGTTACGTTATAGGGCCTTTACGATCGCGTCGGACCGTCCACCCTGTCGGGGTCAAGGGGTTGGCCAGCTGGCGTTGGACGGTTGTGCAATCTGCACCACGGAACCCCTCCTTTCCCTAGATTCGTAGAAGGAGAAGGACAGACAGATCGAAACGGTGCTGAAAGGGATGAGAGAGACTGGCAGTCTCTGTGATCGGGGGTTGGCTTGCGTCGCCCGGCTAACATTGCTCATTGTCCAAGCTCAATGGCCGTCTGTCCAGCGCCATTGTCGGTCATGATTTCGGGGAGGCCTGCGAGACATCATGCGAGCTTATACACACGAGCGAATAGTACCATCCCTGTCGTTGGAGATAAACTTATCGGCGCACGTTCGCTTGGCCAGGAACACATAGGATCTGGGTCGACAACTGTACAATCTCCACGCAACCGCTAATCGTGATTTATGTGGGAGTTTGGTATCATGATTGAGGCCGACCTGATTCCAGGATCTAAGTACATTCAGAATTGTTCTGATACATTCAGGCCAGGTCATTTGGTGTATTTGCTCCTTTCGTCAACGTCCACAGTGATTCTAAATGCTACCAATATTCGCCCAGGATGCACCACAGAGGAGATATAAGAATAGACCTAACATATTATATCTCGTCCGTGGTTGCACGTTCGATACCATCGGTCGAAATTTTATCGTCCGATGCAAATGATAAAAAGTTCTGCGTGACCTGTCCTCAGACACCGTTATAACGGAAGCGTCCGTTAAACGAATCTTGTGTACGTTTGCGAATGCGCTCGTGCCCTGCGAAGAGCATGTTAAACAGTCGGGGGGTTCTCATTAGGCAGCCAGGTTCGCGCCTTTCCTCTCCCGGAGATGACGTTTCCGGTGAGTTACGGGGCCCTGGGTTGCGTTGATGGTGTCCCGTGTTTTTCTGGTAAATTTATGCCGCGGCCCACCAACGGATATAAGACGCCCGACTGACACAGGAAACAAGACGCAGCGCCTCGAGGGAATATTCATGCCGAGAAATAGATTGGCTCTGGTATTGTTCATGGTGGCTAACGATCGTAGGGAAACAGGAAGCTGTGGGATACCGTTGCAGAATATCAACGAGCCGCCTGGAAATATTTCCTTAAGTTGCATTTATCTCGATGTCGAGACCCTGACTCGCGTAGACTTGTTCTCGGGCGAGAGATATTTTCGAGGGAAGAAATCGTGTGCCTGAAATTAATAATTATGTTTTGGGGGATGCAGAAGGTGATCGTGATCGATCACCTTTTAAGGGAGGACGCTCGTAGTTGTTCCTTGACAACCGACCGTGATCACTTTGATCTATGATGGGTAGACACAGAAATCGCCTTTGGGAATTAGAAGAGACGGATTGATTAATGATTAATTGTTGTATCATTTGATACCAGAGGACACTTAACACGTTGAATGTTACAGTGTTTACTCTTGGGACTATACAATTATTTATGCGTCGACTTGAACACTCGTTATTTTGTGAATTCGAATTCTATTTATAAAATGTTAAATTTTTCCTGTTTAGAAATGTCAATGTTTCTTCGTGTAATTTAACCCTCATAGTACCTTATGAGTTTTCCGGATACCTTCCAAAAATACCTTCAAAAATTGAGGTATCTATTCAAATTAACATATTTCTCTTAAAAATCAAGATATTTGTACGTTGTTTTAATTTTATTATTCCTATCCTGTAAACGTATGTTGCACTATATAAACTTATTTTATAAAAATGAAGAGTCATTATATGGTTTTAGATGAAAAATGGAAAACCGATATATTGGCTCATTTTTCGGAAAACCCACAAAGCCGATACATATATCCGTTCTCAGGTACTAAAGGGTTAATGGCCTGTATTGTTAGTATATATTAAAACCTGTCAAATACTAACATTGAAGATCGTTGCAAATGTTCTGAGCTTAGTGGAAATCTATTTAGGTACAGAGTGAAGCGTTACGTCAATCTTGTGCAATGAATAAAGCCTTCTTTGAGTTACTAGAAATGAAATAAAATTTCTGCGGTAATTTAATACAGTTCACGATAATCTATCAAGTGACAAGATTGAAAAGTATTATGTGCCAGACGCGTACAGATTGATTACATCCACCATTTTGTAAGGCACACCGCCATCGCGGCGATTCAACCCTTGCACAACCCTATCCCTCGGCGGGTTTCATGTTCAGCCGCATGCTCACCCCTTTTCGCCTCGAAGAAAGGGAGTTAATTCGTGCCGCTGTCACAACACGGCCATTCGTGCATCAATCTGCGCCTCGATTGGCTGAAATCGAGGATTGCTTTTCATCGTGGTCGCGTGGCGTTTCGAAGATGGCTAATCGCGATCGGCACAGCTGCTTGCTTCATCGTGCAAACGTAAACTGAAAACATTTTTTTTTTTCAAACTAACAACGTAACGTTAAAATTTGAATGGATAGTTCGTTACCGGCAATGAATTAAGATACGTTACGACCACCATTTTGTATTCGTAAATTTTTGATACAGGTCTGAAGCTAACGGGCGACGTTATGAGAGCCAAAGCCGGTTCTAGATTTTTCGATGTTATACGAGACACAGGCTGAATCCAACAGTTCCTCACACGTGTCCATTGGAATTAATTCTTTTTGATCCGATTCCGAAGGTTGCACCTGAAGATTCGTTCACGACGCGCACCTTTCTACCTGTCCGCTGGTGATATCTCGATATCTAACAAGTTTCGTTAACGCCCGAAGGTGAGAAAAAACGTCGTTATATTTACGGCTCGTGGAAATGGACGATCGGAGGCCGACCGCAGCTAATAAGAACCGTCCACGCGCTGTTAAACCGGTTAACAAAATACGAGTTTCTTTTCTTGTCGGGTTTTCCTATGCCATTATGCTTGTACAAGGTGCTTATAAAGTGGTAAAATAGACGCATGATTTCGAGAAGAGGGTTGTAGATTAGGACCTTGTGGCTTGTGTAGATCAAAGACTGTAAGTGGACATTGTGGACAATCTTTTTTTTGTAAATCTTTCTTTCGATCAAACGTCATTTGTGGTGTCGAAAGATTTAATTCATCTACAAATCGCTTCATTCGAGATATGATCAATCCATTTACTACATTGAATCTTAGACAATTTAATATGCTACAAATGCATAATTATAACTAGACTGCAGATTTTGTGCATTTATAACCAAATAGAACTCTGTGAAGTACAACAAAAGGCAAAACATTCATCAAAATACTGAAAAACAAAAATACTCAAGAGAAGAAGGACGTTTCTACATTTACTCTAGTCTTTGAAAAATTACTTCAAAAAATATAATTTTGCATAAAAATCCGCAGTCTAATTATAACTATTCTTTATCCTCGTTCACTCTAAACATTAAGACCATCCTTCTCCGTGTTCCCAGCCGGTCCAATTTAATCCGTCTTACCTCTCCAGCGCTAAATGAGAATTTAATGCCTAATTTACTCTCACCCCAAAGTTCAATTCTGCCCTCGAGTCCCCGCAGACTAAGAAGACCGACCCAGTAATTACAATTTGCATCGAATTACCGCGGTGGTCGCGATCAGATGGCAACGGTTCCGCATGCACGAGTGTCTCGATCAAACGTATCGTATCCACCGCACACAACGCTCTCGTGGATCCATATGGGTATCGACGATACACTATCGTCTCCAACCCCTCCCTCCCTCTTGCGTCGAGGCGGCAATTCCCATTTTATGGCGCATAAAGTCGATCGAGGCTTGCTCACGGATGCTTGATTGGCTACCCGAATAACGTTCCACCCTCCTCACGATAACAGCGTCAGGATTAACACCGTTTCGCGTTAATACCCCTCGACTTTAACCTTCCGTATATTCCGAGTCCATTGTTATCGGTCTTAGCACAGCGATAACTATTTAGATTGCGGATTTGATGTCTTCATCGCATGGACAATTGTTTAAAATTTTGAAGGAAATAATACGTCCAAATACTGTATATATATAATACTTCCAATTTTTTTTTTATGCAAAACAGAATACACTTTACAATAAAATACAAACAAATTGTAAAACTATTTTTATTTTTAGACAAAATGTGTTAATTTTGATAAATATCTTCAAACACGTATATTTTCCATGGTAATTGTAGATGGTATACAGAAAAATTGTAAGGTACTAAAAGGGTTAAATATTTTTAATATTGGTTCGTGATTTTACGAAAAAAAAATTTCGCACAAGATACCAAAAAGATGCAGTGAATGGGTTAAATTTTCAATAAAGTTTCACCGATGAATTTCTATTTAATCTCAATCTTTATCAATTAATCTAACAAAATCATATTCGCATAAACATTTGCAGTGTACCGATAACACAGTTCTCTTTCAACAACCCCCAGAAGACACTAAAAAATAATTAACGCTACTTTCACCCCTTCCGTACATCGCTGGACTCTGGAACAAAAAAAAAATTGTATCACATATATACAAAGAAACTTATCTATGAGAAGAAAGGGCCATTTCTCCAGCCGTGGATACGATCGACACCGTGAAAAAATATATCATCATCGTCTCCTATTATTCCCACAAACCCGATGAAAGGATTCGAGGCCGGTCCGCCATTGTTCCCAGCACGCGTCTATCGTGAAAATAAAGGCGGTTCTCTCTCCCTTATACGCAGCTTCCTGTACGTACGCTCCCGTTAAATTTTCACGTTTTTTCAGAAACGTCTCTGTTCCCTCCCCCCCCTCTCGATCAGCTCTTCCAACGCGCGTATGTACGCAGATGCGTGTGGTTTTCCCTTCCTGAACTTCTACTCTCTTTTCCCTTCTTTTTCTCTCTCTTTCTCTCACTGGTTTCTGGTCGACCGCGTGCGTTCCGTTTGCACGCGTCCGTGGAAAGGACCCTCGCGCGTGTGTAACGAATCCGCGCTTTTTTCGCCCCTTTTTTCCGACCGAAAATATCCAGTTTTTGGGGTGTAGAGAAAGACAGAGCGCAAGGTACGAGTAGGGGGATAGAGAAAGAGGGAGAAAGGAGGGAAACCGCAAACGAAAAGCTGCGAGAGCCGTGTCGGGGCGAGAGCCGGATTCGAAAAAACTGGTTAAAAATATGGAAACCAAAATCCACGGGGATAGGTGGCGGCACGAGGAGATACGGAAACAGGGAGACAATGTGTCATCGGCACGCGTGAGTCTTCTTCAGGCCGAAGTTGTCACCTCTCCCTATCCTTGTTTCCTTCGGATCGACGTGATCGTGGATGCTTTTTATGGGATACGCTCGCGACACGGTTGCCCGTGCCACGCGTAGGGGATTGAAACTGAAGGTGGTGCTTATTTCGTCGAAGTACTGGGGTAAATATGGAAACTGACTGGCGTTTGTTGTATACTGTGAGGGATGGAGGTTATTCGAACGTTTTTTATACAAAGTATAATCGTGGATTAGATACATTAATAGTGTAGTACCTAATTAATTTCTGTTTTAGTGTATTTGTTATTGCTGTTAGCAGTAGCTATATGTACAACAGAGTTGGGCAAAATTTTATTCGAATAATACACAGTGAGAAGCAGCAGTATCTAAGTAATTGTTCGACAAATGTCGGTTCGTTCATAAAGAAGTATTATTTTATTATAAAAATTGAAATTTCCACGTTTGAACAATTAAAAATGACGGAATACTTTCTTTTATCTTTTATTCGTTATTCGAAAATTTTTATCTTGATAATGAGTTTGCCCACCTCTGATGTACAAGTGAGAGTCAAAAGTGAGTATACACTTTGGATGTATGAAATTGATTCATCTTTATTTCTCTCAATTTAAAATGTAATATTTTGCATAGATGCAGTCGTATGATACTATAGAAGTATTACACGAACCTCACCTGTGTAAGGTGTAAACTTAGTTCTGGATCTCACAGTCAATATGTATAATATTGGAATGTACTCAGATAAATATTATTTATTAGTGCATTAAACGCAATCTTTCCCAAAATATTCGTCATTCGTTCGCAAAATGTGACTCACGTATCATCAACGCGACCGTCAGCGAGTCAAAGGATGCTGGTTGTTCCAGACCAACCGACAAATTAACAAACAGAGGACAAGGGTCTCGATTTTTTTTCCCCGTGGTTATCCCCGTAGTTGAAAAGCGTCGCAGGGGCAAAACAGCGTTGTTCTCTCGTTACCGTGGTACTGCTTTTCTGAATGAGTAACTTAATCCCATTTTCCAGCGGAGACAATAAACCACCGGCGGCCTGCACCGTTGTGTACGTGAGGGAGCACGGTGCACGTACTCACGAGGAACCGGGGCGTTTTATATGTGTGTCTCGATGTGTCTCTGTATGTGTGGCGGCTACCCGGGGAGACATTAACTAAGGGCAGATGCTTCCACGGCGTTAAAAAAACCGGCGGGAGCGCGTGCCGGCATCAAACGACTAAAAATACTCGAACGCCCCCGTTGAACACCGGCCACGCCCGCTATAAAGCTGCCCCTCTCCACCGTCGTGTACACCTTAAAAACCCTGAACAACGTCCCAAGAGCGACCCCTAAATCCTCCGATCCTACGGGCCGTGTTTCTCGTAACAAATAAGAGCCACTAATACCAATAATTAGCGGCCGTGTCTGTCCGCGAGGGCGTCTAATCGCCAGAGATGCTCGAGGGAAACGAGCGATCCTTGCAAGCTAAACTGAAGCCTCGAACCGGTTTACTTTGTTGGGGTGATTGAATAAAATTGATACACTTGCTTGTGATTCTGTACGGGGGAATGTTTAAGGCGATTGAAAATTTAATCGGTATTAAAAAATGAGCAACGGTGGGTTTACGTGGCTGACCGCGAATTTGGCTCTGCGATTTTTATTTTTATTTTCTGTATGCAGGGGTTTGATGTTGTTCGAGGAATGTGTTGGTATGGTGTATTTTGTTAGTGTAGGTTGGGAATAATGTGTATGAATGGTATTTATAATTGATGTTTCTCTGGGAATATGGTACACATAATCCGATATCATAATACACTCCCCACTCTGTATTCGTACAATTATACGTACAATAAAGTCGTTATCATTAGCATCATCATTATTTACGACAAAGAAAGTAAATTTGCGTAAAGATCCGCAGTCCGGTAACGATTCTTAGTCTTCCATTCGCGAGCAACCATCGAACAGTGGCAAGAATCACCAGCGTATACGCAGAACCTTATCTTATGTAAACCCTCGTGAATCGATTAAGGCAATGTCATCCACCGCGGCCCGTCGAGTGTTCCCCATTAGCCAAATTCGATGTATCACATAATTACAGTCGGGAGTATCCTGGTGAATGGAAATTATTCGTCTGAAGTTCCCCAATTACCGTCAAGAAAGCATGTCTGATAGAGAAAGAAAGAGAATCCTGGTAGCACTCGAAAGGGCTAGGGTTACTTTAATGGACGATCCTTTAAGGCTTGGTCTGATCGTTTGCTCTGACCTCCGTGGAAGAAGAATGAGAGGATCGAGGTAGTCGATCGTGGAGAGAAACAAGAAGAAAAAAAAGCTACACAGAAGATTGTAGCTCGTGCTCAGCACGCGTGTGGATGGCGCGTTACCGGGGACAAGATGTCGACGATCATCGAGGATCCACGAGGCCAGGCACTTTGGCACGCGGAGGGTGAACACAGAGGAGGAGGGAAAAAAAAATTACTGGCGGTAATGTATGCCCACCAGTTTTCACGTTGGGGTTGGAATCTCTGTCGTATGTTTCTTTTTTTTTGGCCACCACGACAGACCCCCTCTCTTCGCGCGTGGATCGTGTCCACCGAAGATAAATTTGGGAACGGTGATGGTGGAGGGAGGTGGATATAGTAACGTTTAAAAAATGAACACCTAGGGTGGATAGATGGTATTACTTTCTGATCGTCTTTTTAAAAAAATTAACCGAACTAATAACCTAGGTACGCCCATGTTTCTAAATAATTAAAAATGTCTGTTCAACTATATTTACTTCTAACACATACTTCTAATGATATGGAAATTTTCTTAAGTACCTATTGTAATGCATAGTGTGTTCGATTATTCCACTAGTTTCCTGCTTCTGTAATATCAAACTTCGTAAACTTTACACTCAGTTTTTACAAACTAGTGGAGATAGAACAGTGAAGAACGAACTGGCAACGAATGGAAACTGTTATTAAACGCTTTTAAAAATCTTAAAATGTTTCTTTGTGTTATTTATATGTCAAGATTATTCAATAATTCGGGAATGAAAGTGTTAAGCAATTGAAAATAAATGATTGCAGAATCAACGTCTCAAACCAACCGTACCACCCTAAAATTCAACCCCCGAATCACCAACTGTTCCCACACAGCCTATTACCGCAACCAGGCGCGTCAATAATCCTGTGCAACCCCGAATGCAGATCAGTCGTGTCTTCGCAACCGTTCGCCAGCTCCACGCGTGCATTCGGGGACAGCCGATGACTCGCGTGTTTCGTCATGGACCCAAAAGGAGGGTGCACACGTAGAGAGAAAAATAGATGGTGAAACCATACATACACACACACACGTTTCAATAAACTGTCCAGGGCGGCCATGTCGAGCGTTTTCCCCGATATTTTTATTACCGTGCCCGGTATCGGATTGGTCGACTTCCCCCGCGTGCCACCCTCGATGATCGCGTTTGTTCGCCACCCTTCCAGCTCGCGCGAGCTCGGAATATCGCATTCGCGCCAGCCTAGCAATAAATTCCATAGTAGCCTGTGGTGTCCATAGATTTATCATAGTCTCGCGCCCGGTTCGCCGATAATTGTCCGATTGCGGTGGTTTCTCTCGAGCTGACCCTGATCGGTGGATCCTCCGAGGTTGGCCTGGGGACGATCCTCGAGGGCGAAACGTCACAAGGGTGAGAAAAATAATGATTCCTGGACATTTTTCAATGGATCGAGGGCGTGAAGAGAAACGTTTTTAGGGAGGGGGTGGCTTGGTTTTTCCTCGTGAGGAAACTCGATTTTTCTATCTCGATCGAGAAGGTTTCTCTCCCTTTTTGTGATCGCACGTACGAACGTTCTCGCACCTGTCCAGGTGGATCGAACGTTCGAGAGGGACGCAATCAGGGTGACACGCACGCTCGTCGGATTGGTGTTATTGTCCCTTTCCTCCTTTTCTTGAAGGATATTTTGTAGGGGGGATGGAGGACCTTAATGCGATTTTAGGTGGCCCTCTTAATTATGACTGAAAGCCCGTGGAATGTTTAAGGGGGAATTCTCTGACAGGTGCAAATCATAAGAAAAATTTTGTTTATGTGTATCAAAGGTAGGCACGACATTTCAAAAATATGGTTCAAAAATTTTAGCAAATTTGTTGTCAACTCTTTTCTTTCATGATTTTTCAAAGTCACCTTCAATTTTCGTTCGAAAATGCAATTAAAAAAAAGAAGTAACACATGTTATGTTATGATACTTACCGAATTCGCCTTGAAATCCTCTAACAGACAGGCGTAAAAAAATTATAGGTGTGTTTGCAAAAAATTGAAGGTGACCTTGATAAATCATGAAAAAAAAGAGTTGACAAAAAATTTGCTATAATCACGTTAAAGCTCCTTGAAACCATGCTATACCTGATAAAAACATTTTCGATCGGACTGCTAATAACAGAGTAATCTCTACTGATCACGATTCGTGGTTCACCCTGTATTTTTCTAATCAACAGATTATAGTTTCATAATTACGTTGTACAAAATTCTGTTAATAAATCGTCAGTGTTTTGCGTTAGAATTGTAAATAAATAAAATGTCGTTCAATCGTAACAATAATATCGTTTCTCTAACAGTAAGTCAAACACCACCAAAGAAATAGACGGGGGGTGTAATTGGGTCGGTGTCACCACTATATTCTCATTCACCGAGCCGCGCGTAGTAATAGTCCACGGCGTTCTATTTACTCGCGAATAGCTTCTCCTACGGCGAATTAACTCGGTAGACTAATAGTCCCCCGGAAAAATAGACCGTGGACCGTACATCTTCCCGAATGATCCCAGCGTACCTAGAACCCCTCTCCGCGTGTTCATGCTGCAATTGTAATGGCTACATCCCCCATGCAATCAATCGCCGATGTTTCCTACTAGGGTAGTGGGGGGAGAGAGTCGCAGAGACGCCGTCTTTATTTCCACGTGATTCACGCTGATCGCGGGGAACCGAGCGTGAGATTAAACGCTGGATGCCTCGAACGAACATACATTGGGAATTTACTTTCCTACGGAAATTATTCCCCCCTCGTCTCTCCACCCGATCAGTTCCCCGAAGATTGCGACGAAGCGTGGCCATCCATCTTGGAGTCCTCATGTGCAATCGAAGTTCTAAATTTTTAATGAATAGTAAATATGTATATTTCCTGGTTCGTATAAACACTTTACTTCCTAGTAGGAAGTTCCTACACATGTTCTAACTTTTCTAGTGAATGGAAAGTGGAGTGAAATATTCAACACAGTCCCTGTTTCTTTATTCTAACTAAGAAGGTAACGAATACTAACAATCAAAAGAATAAATGTTATCCACAAAGAAACTAAAAACCCAAGAACAATAGAGCATCGGAAGATACTAGAAGAATGAGGGATTCACATACAGAAAGTCACAGTATGATAAGCACAGAATTTCCAACAGACAAGGGAGATTAGAACAGGATAGACGAACACTCACCACGTAGATATGTGCATATCCCGAATCACAAATGTCACTAATTCTCTCCACGACGACCGCTGATATTACGCATCCAGGAGGATATACTATGATTGACGTTCACCTCACGAGTATTTCGCGGTCACTATGCAAAAATGTCTGCGGTGTCAAGAATTTCCAAGTCGAGTGACGTATCGAATTTTCGGCGAACGAGACTTCCGGCAACACCTTTGTCCCTGGTTTCACGGTGTTTTCCGTGATTCGACCTTCGCCATCGTCTTGGCCGACGCGCAAACCGACGGCCAAAGACTTCAAACCTGGCTCGGGAAAGCTCATGATCCTCGCGCTGGCAGCCCTTTTGTCGGTGACAAAGGAGTTGACAAAACATGACAATCATAACAGCCATAACTTTCGTAACTGACGTGGGTGGATGCCGGTCGGGATACTCGACAAAGCTCTGTGTTCGTCCGTAGGAGGCGAAGTATGGCCTATAAGCCTTCGTGGCTAGACAAACATTATTTTGACAAGTCCCCTCGCGGATTATCGCGGCATTACGAATACGAATTATACGCCGGTGTTTGCCACCGGACGGATTCTCTCGTGGGCTCGACCGACACACGCAAAACCAGAGAGAGGGTCACTAGAATACGTGGAACATTTTGGGGACGAATATAGTAAATTCAGAAGAAATGTCACGGTTTTTGATTGAGAGCCAATAACTTTTTCGATTTTGCAGGCAGTAATTAATACGACCCTTTTTTGCCAGCCAGAGTATCTATCACTTTATGTGGAGCCTCTCCTCATTTTTTAGGAGCGACATGCCAAAGTAATTTGCTACTGTGGTTGAACTGTCTAATAATAATTCCTTGGCTGTTCATCGTTGGATCTATTAAACTTAATAAATACCAGCCGTTAGACAATATGTTAAATTAAATTGATTTTTACCATAAAAATGTATTTCACATTTTAGTAACTCATGGTATCTGTACAGTCTCTCAAATGTCCAGTTCGATACCATCCCAGTCCACCTTACTCGATTTCGATGCACCGTTTCCAATCATCCAGCCGCAATTTTTGTGTTTTCCCGCGTGTCGGACAAAACACGCCAGGAGTTGCGTACCTCGTCGAAGCCCCGGGTCCGAATGAAAAGCGCCACGGCGGACACGTTAAAAGGTTTCTTTACGAGGTCGTAACGAGGATCACGGTGCTCGTTTCCGGGCCACTGCTCTGTGATCATAAACAGCGTAACGTCGACGTGGAGAACCGTGTGTGCACGCGCCCCCTCGGCGTCATATCCCTACCCTCTCCGCCTTGGACGCTACATAAAACATTTTTGATACACCGAACGGGGTGGACTCGCCACGAAATGGGATCTTCGAGTGATGGCGGCTCGGTCATTCCACGAAGCGACGACGAGGCCCGCGGAATGGTCCGGATATTCTTGGGGGTAATCACAGCCTGATTACGGTCCAGCGCGGTGACATTCTTTTATTGCTTACGAAACGATCGGAATGGGATGGATTCTTTTCGTTCTGTGATTGAATTTGGGGCCAATGGAAGGTGCGTAAAGACTATACGGTATTTGAGATGTTGTTTCTTTAACCCTCGAACGGCGAGGTGGGTTTTAAGGTCGTACTTGGTAAGGTACGGTCGGATCGGATCCGAGCTCCTTTTTGTTATTTTCAGACGGGTAACAGAAGTTATTATTGTACAAGGATATAAATGCATAAACATCCGCAGTCCGAGTTATGTTAGATTTAATAATGTGAATATTAAACGTTTACTAAATAATTAAAGACTTTTTACGTTCCTCATCGATAAAATAGATTTCAGCGCATTGAAATCAGGAAGAATTTAAGAAAATCGCCAACGAAACCTGAACCTCGATTGTAGACCATTTAAATTTCTTAAATTATTTTTTAACCACAAAATCGCCATAACCCAGCCTTGATTAACATATTCATCGTGTCCAGCTCAGATAATCAGTTCGCCGTAAGATTATCCCTTTCTGAAGAGTTCACGGGGCTGGGTCCTTTGACCATCAGTCTTCAAGGCGCCTCTTAAAGACACTTTTTTCCTGATAACGAGTTTTACCATTTTTTCCCTTCTATCCTACCCCCCTCCCCCGAGTCGAGTTGAGGGTGCTGTTATCAAAGGTTAATGCGATCTGTCGGTGCTTTTCGCTCGCTCTTCTCTCTTTTCCGCGCAAGGAAAAACTTCCCAGGGTTCCATACCTAAGCCGTGACGTTCGAAAGTTAACCGTTTTACCAGTCCAAGAGGGGCCCCCATTTACGGTTCTGAATTATATATTTTCCAATGGCCGTCCCTTTGGCGACTACGTTTGGATTTGCATGCTCCTTCGAGGGACGTCGACCGACGACGGGGCACCATAGGAAAAACGTTAAAATGCGGTTTATGACTTTATGCTTCGTTCGCTATTTTAGCGATATTTGGAACAATGAGGCCAGGGGGCTGAGACCTAACTGTCCCGCTCGGATCTGCGCTTTCACCCGGTGACGTGAATGCCCTCTTTCTCTTCGCGTTCGAACAGTGCGCCCGGGGAATCCGTGCACGCATAAAATATCCTCGCTGTCGAAACATTCTTTCAACCTTGCGACTGGTTTTGTTGCCGATCCTACGACAAATTCGACGGAACTTTCACCCGGCCACGGGTGAAACTTTGACCCGTTCCGTTTTTCACCCTGCAATTTTCCTGGATTTTCACGCGATTTTTTGCAGTACAAATCTGGTATTTTTTATTTTATAGCTTTTAACTTTGTCCAGTGAATGATTTTCAGAACCTTTTCTAGTCCATCGACATATCTGAACCGTAAGAGATAGAGCATTGTGTCTCCGAGAGGTCCCTAAACCTGAGAATTCGTGCTAGAAGACTTATTGGGATTTTATATCGTTTAAGAATGAATATCTTATTGGTATATTTACACAGGGTGAAACAAAAAAAGTGTTTATAACTTCTGGGGTAGATAGTACTTGGCAAATGATGAAAAAAAGTCCTAATAAAAGTAGGGAAATTAGTATTTTCAAGGTTATAAACAATTTTCTTTATTTCCTATATACTATCTACCCCAGAAGTGATGAACCCTTCTTCTGTTTCACCCTGCATAAACGTAAGAGATCAGCCTGGGACGTCCCAGTTCTGAGCCTCTCTTCGTCAGGCCTGATCCCAACACGGTACCAACACACCGACATTAAATCACAAGTGAAAACAACGTTGTACCAAGAAGCCCCACACAGTCCCAAACATTGTAATACACAAGGTTTCCACAACATCGGCTTGTACCGATACCGATCGAGCAACTTCAGTCGGCCCACCCCCGAAGCAATCCACCTCCATTTGCTCGAAATATGCAAACAGACTTCGACGTGGTCCATGTTTACGTCCATCATTCCAGGTCCCACAAATCACGTAGTATAGCGGACGAAAGGTATCAGCGGGAGGTAAGAAGGAAAAACGGTACTGCTCCAGATTTTCACGCCTGTTAGAGGAAAACGGGAAAAAGGTACCTCGATGAATCTTGGCCCAGGGTAGGTACGTGTTCCAGCAAATTGTCGCACGGTTTAACGCTTTTCTGGAGCACGAAGGACGACCTTGCGGCTTGTTATTAGGTACCACGAGGATACCATCCCTGTTCCACGAAGATGAAACGATACCGATCGGCCATGTCCCTGCAGAGGATAGAATACTGGTCGAGCGATTTGCGACGCGGATCTGCAAGAAATCCAACGAAGGAGGCTTTTTCACGAAGTGTCCCTGACGATCCTATATAAGCAACGCGTGTCCTCGGAGGTGCAGGATATCTTCCATAAGCCGTAGGCCAAACAGGACTAGCCGGTAAACCACTCGGGTCGCGGGCGTTATCTGTTTGCAAGACCGAATCCTGGCCATCGTTCGATCCTTCGGGGACGAACTGGTGCGCGCATACACGCCTTTCGAAACGATAATATTGCGACAACGGTGCACAATATTTGTGTGTTTGTCACCCACGCCGACGGAGAACGTACCCTGCGAACGTGTCATCAGCACGCGCCGATATTTTCCACGGGAATTTTTGCTTGACAGGGGACTCGGGTGGTAACTCATCCCCCTTTGACGTTCGGATTGCTTGTAGCGAACTGGTGCTTTCTTATGTCTTTGGAAAAGTGTTTGCTGTTAGAGGAAATGTAGTCGGAGGATTGGTTAGTTAGAGAAATGCTTCGAGGATGTTGTTGTATGCAGGATTTCATGCTTTGAACCTTTGTTTCTTCGGTTTTGGGTATTCTTTGGGGTAAGAATTTTGGACAAACTTTCCAGGAAACTGTTTATGTGATTGTTACCTGGATAATATTAACCGAATCCGGAAAAAGTAATCTCTACTGATTAATGTTTCGTGATTCACCCTGTATAATATCTATACACGTTTCAAATTAGAATACCGAAACTACGTTAGGCCCCAAAGGTTCCATAAATAATTCAACAAACAAAATTTTCTAATCCTTCACTCTCGAGAACAGTCATCGAACAAAATCAAGTACAAGAAAAAAAAATACGAAACAAAATCACCTAAAACTGAATTGATACGTCCCCAAAAGGTTCTCGAGGAACGTACCTATCTATCGTCGTTGCGTTTCATGGTAACACGACAACAAAAGTTTCCGCTTGCACGTCGTCGTGCCGCTCTAGAAATTCCTTTCGTGAAAGAGAGCGCCCAGAACGACGGCGACGGGGTACGGGGTGGCCGCGCTGAGGGGTAAGCGGCGTTTTATGAGGGATGACTTTTACGGGACGTTCGCTTCGGGTATATACGTCGTCGTACCCAGACCAATTTCGGTTTTATTCGTTTAGGGTGTCTTTTCATTCCCGGAATAACCCTTGCGCTTCCGGGAAGGTGGAACCCATTACCCCGGATACAGATTCGATTCATTTTACGGCGGCCAGTGGGTCAGAGACAGTGGCGGCAGCGTGCGCGCGCGCAATCAAGTCTCAGGGCCTTTCCGTTTCGAGCGCGTGTGACTTGTCGTTCGACCCAAAACGACACGAAATGGGATTAGACGGTGGGCATATATATCGTTCTGTTCCTGGAATTGGATTTGCAAAATTGTTTTACACAGGTTTAATTAGGCCCTCGAGTCGAAAAGACTGGGAAGGGCCTCGTAAAAATATAGAGCGCATAACGCGATGCAAGAGGGCCCTAGGGCCCCCGGTGTCTCTTTAACCATTCTGGTGCGTTTTCTTATATTTCTACACCTTTCTTCCCTCCGTGGACAGGCAACATCGATACACAAATGTCCCCGGGGATGACCAAGTGACACTTCGGCCTATAAATTTTTTGCCACCTTTACGAGGCCCCCGTTCAACCTCCAATAAAAAAGGTACCTACCCGACGGCCTATTCATTCTAATAGCATTACGGCGGATTGGGGGTAAAAACCGCTCCATTTTTAATTTCGCCCCGTTGAGTTTTGACTTCGGCCCGGTCCGAGGACCGCGTCGTAAAAATCTAGCACGGGATTGCCGTCGCTTTACGATTTCCATTGTGACCACGAACCGAGGGGGCGAGAAAAGGCTGGGCCCACGGGTTGGTGCAGTGGTTCGTCCGAGGCATTTTGTAACGCGAATTGTGCGACAGGACAGGGTGGAAAAACTGTTCTTGTTTGGTTGAGAACTCTTGTACTTTCGATTATTAATCATAATTTCGGACTAATGATTAAGAACATTATAGGATGTGATACTTTTACTTGATACGTACAAATAAATTTAGATTAAAGATTTTAATTTAAAAGGAAGTAACTTTATTGGGTATATTCTATTTCTTGTTGTTGTTTTACAATGTTTTATTGCCATATTTAATAGTGAATAGTATGCATAATATTATTTAACATTTTTTATCCATCAAAAACACTACATTATTTATACCGTCGTATATTGCGTTATTTCTCTTAAAGACTTCGAAACGAACACAGAACGCAACATACTCGTAAACATCGATTCCAGTGATTCCGACCACTTCCTAGGAAAAACTCCGAGATCAATAATGCTCTTCCCGTGGATCCATACCTCCAACTCTTTAAGCCTCTCCCACGGGACCACGTCAGGTCCCCAAATGGGACAGCGAACAAAACCGGGACATGACTCGGGAAACGTCAAAGGATTATACTGGCCGTTCGCGTTTACATAGAGCGAAATCTCTTGTATTGCCGTCTATCTGTCAGAACTGATCGCTAAGCGATAGTCGTAACGGCTCGTCGGTATTCTGTAACAGCCCACTGGGGGTGTCCAAAATGTTATGACATCGTCCATAATGCCGTCTATTTTTCGCAAATTTCATCGTGCACCTGGACCGTACAACCACCCTGGCACCATATTATACTCTTTCCTCTTACCATCTACTCCATTCTCTTCGAAGACGAATCTTTTCCCATTTTTTTTTTTTTCAAGTCTTCAAGACACGCTGTCAATATCCGTGGTGGACGTCGATGATTTACGCGTTCCAATAAACTAACGAATAACCGCGGGTCGACGTTTTAGGTGTCCCGAGGCCGGCTGACAAATCCAATTTGCGCGTTGCACATGACGAAAATTGGATGACGACCGCCGTGAACAGGTACGGGCGTCCTCGGCTAATTGAGAGACAGAGGGACAGAGAGTCGAAGAAGTCGGTTCGACCCCGGTTTATACGCACGTTTCCAAGGGGTGAGGGGGTGGGGGGTTGCTGCCTCTGTTTCTCAAGGGGTCGCAATAAATAAATAAAACGTAAATTGGAACACGCGGACGGCGCGTCGGAGGGTCCGTTCGTTTTATAATTCTGGCTAATAAAACTCGGAGCTGGAGGCCTTGTGCGCAAAACGGGTCGACTAATTGCTGCACGGAGTTTTTACGGCCACCGTTGGCTCAGTGGGGACACGGGCCCACCTTGGAACAACGGGGTGAAATGGTGTGTACGGGGAACAGGGCAGGAATTTGGGGGCCCCGATGGTACTCTCGAGGGTTCGCAACACTGCGACGCTCATTATGCGGCATGATCACTCTAACAACCCTTTACCTGTGGCCACTCGACGGGACACTGCGCAGCCCCATATACCTGAACCAACCGAGCGACGGTATTCAGACTCGTGAACCGGGGAAATGGAAACGGAAAATTGGAAAACGTGGGGTCGGGATCGATGGATTGTTTTCGGTGAAATTGAGTTCTGTGGATATGATAAAGTGAATTGTGTGAAATCAATCGTCTGTAGGGCGAACTCGTCAATGAATAAACACTTAAGAGATTTCATTACTATTACAGCCGAATTTTAAATAATAATAATATCGGTAAATACTGGGCACGTGACAATTAGATTTTTTAATATCAATACATTTTTATAACGTATAGACATTAATTTCAAAATTGGGAACATGTAGTTAATTGTATTAGGAAGAGAAAATGCGGATTTGTTTGAATATGACACAAGGAATTGGAAAACAAAATCAATGTTTCATTATTTTTTTATTACCATTATTGGTAATAGATTTATTATTCTGTCGTGGGTTATAACAAGTAGCGAAACCAATTTGCCGAATGATAATTAATTAGATATATATTGCCGCCAATAAAATGGTTAAAAAAAGATCTTTATTGCGCCCAATAAAAAAATACCATAAAGATGAATAAAAGTTTTAATTGAAATACAAAAGCAACAGAAACTCGATATTTATATACTCTATTCGGAAGCTTAAGATTTTGTTTTTTTTTAACGAAAGAATGTTCTTCAGTCCAATATTTCGTATATTAAATTTAACGTACAATTTCGTACAAACTAAAGGCCCATTGGCACATTTTCAAGTGTCTCGTTTAAATCCTGGGATTAAGGAAACTGGGACGGTTTCCAGGGCTCGAAGAGCGTAATGTCCTAAAATCTCGTCAAATTGGGCCAGTTTAATGCTCTTACGCTGATCATACCTCTGTAAACCGGATCCAAGACGGTCATTAACGTCCATGGGTTCGGCCTATCGGTAGCTCCTTAAACGTTACTGCACAACAATCCGTCCCCTTAAATCCATTGGTTTCTTAATAAAAAAATATTAATTTCATCCCCACAATTTCACAGCATCGACACCCCTACAATCAGAAAAGAATATATATCCACAGATCTAGATCCACAAATCTTTGGAAGACTAAAACGAAAGAAACGAAGACTTATACAGGGTGTCTTAAATATCTTAGGTGGAGATATTGAAGGTGGTTCACCCTGTAGAAAGAGGAGAAGCCATTTTTCGTCCTTACAAATGTACTCTTCATTAGGTCCGAAGACAGCCTCTTGTCGTGGGCATGAATGAGAAAGAAAAATGGCGGATTGTTCTTCCTGTGAGCGATTCAAGAGCTAGAAACTCGATACTCGGGTTGGTTTTTGTAAAACGGCCGACAAGTTTCCCCGTATTTACGTAATCGATGCCCTCACCTCGTTGGAAAGCGATTGAGAAGACCGGAAAAAGGGAAAATGCTCGACGGTCGATGTCCGAACCGTCGTTCGATTCATTCCGTCATCTGGGAGGGGGAAAATGGTCAAGCGCGGGCCCGTGACGTGGGTTGAGTAATATTATATTTGTTAATTGTGAAACACAATACTGCGGTCTGGACGGATTCTACCTGTGCATGGCGTGGGAAGTCGGTCCCCGATCTCCAAGGGCGTGCAACATTCACCATCGGCTTTCGATTGAGCCCAACGGAGATCCTCGAGAAGAGATCTTCGATACTGTCGCGTCGCGTCGTCGACGAAATAATTCGGGGATTCGTGCACCAGCAACGAAACATCTGATCGAGGTGATAGATTGCGGTGTCATTTCTGTGAGTGGTGTATTTCAACCCTTGGCGGAAGAGGTATTTTTGCTCTAGCTCTGTACAACTGATCTCTTCAACCCTTAACCCTCAAGAACACGTATAGTGAATAGTTACAGTATTGTAAGACACAATTCTGTTTTTTTCGTAGTTTTAAAAGGCACCAGTAGGATTTTTGTTTATTTTTTAATTTTATGATTTTCTGTTTTTAATGGTAACATGTTGTTTTTAAGCAGAAGTGTAGACATAGGGTAAATAAATTGTATGTAAACGAAACAACATCAAAACGAGATCAGCAAATTATTTCGTATCGGTGGTATATGGAATATTCCGCCCGTGTCCTTGAGGGTTGACTGCAACGATAGATCACCAGTTAGGACCATATAGGGAAATAATCTTCTGTAGTACATATTGTGCAGTTGTTGAGGAAGGTAACGTTGATCTTGATTTCTCCGGACCATCGTCATCCCCGAAAAGATCAAGGTCAGTACATTCTGACCGTTTTAGTATAATATTTCCCAGTTCTGAAGCATTTCGAATCGATCAACCAAAATAGACCTCCACCTATAGATTATTATCTCCAGATAAAAAAAAAAATAACAGTAACTATTTTACCTGCCCTTATCCCCATACAGCTCGCGATGGTCACAAATATCGGAAAGAATATCAAAAGAAACTTTCTGCAAGGTAACCGAATGCACCGGACAACGAGGTTCCATAGTTCCGTTCGACTTCCGTTCACTGACTTCAACAGATTAATCGTGGCTATCCATTGGAGATCGTTCTATGGGGTGTATGTTTCTCGATCGATGGAAATCCTATTACGACGGGCCGATTCTGTATCGAGAGAGGAGCGTAATAATACGGACGATCCCTCGACGAAAATACCCTTTACGGAGAGCGTCGCCGGACAGCAGCAGCATCGGTGGGCGGTAGAAAGGAATTACGTTTTGAAAATTATTGGAAACTGCCCTGAAAGGGCACGGCCCCTGTCCATCCTGAATGCTAAGCCGCCTAATTTCATCCCCTCGGTGTGTCTAGATAGTATTTCATCTTCGACAAATCCCTCGTGAACAGGTAAAAATGGGGGTGAAGCGCGGACCTGGGCGTATTCGATGTTCCCACGCTTCGGGTTGCAAAACACCGCCGATCGGCCATGAGTGGATGCGGCCCCCGAAAAATGTTATTTTCAAAGGGAAACTGTTGCGTGCCCCGGGCCACTCATATCCGGTTATGGACCATCCGTATTGAGTGTCCATCGACTGCGACGACGACGATGCCATCGGTACGATTAGTCTTGAGTTTTTAGGGAAGATTTTTCTTCTCCTATCGCAAAGAAAATCTCATTATTACTATTATTAATGTATTACCAGCCGTACTATATCAGATTCACTATGCAAATAGAAAGCACAGAATTTAAATTAAATAACGATTTATTAATATTAACATTTATTTGGTGACTTAACTTTGTGGGGTACTTGGACGTTGAAAACGTAATACAATAAAACTGTTAAATTTAGAATCCCTAATGGAAGAAGTAGACCGAAACATATGTCACATTGCATAAATATTTTCGGTTCACTAACGACAAATAAAATGAATTTTCGGTCGCGTAACGAGTTTCACCCTACTTGGAGGAAATGTTCAGAAAAGTCTTGCCTAGAAATAGAAATCTACCAGCAGTGGATTTTTCCGATATTCTCGTTGAAAGAAAGGAAAAGATAGTAGGAGAGAGCGTGGCCGAGGGGGGCAGGGAAGAAAAAGAAAAAAAAAAGAGTATATTGGTGCTCGAGAGGCGAAAGGAAATATCTATGGCCCGGTCACATCAGGTTGCATAATGCGAAGCCGGTGGGTCCTTGTTGGTTGTTTACTTAGGTCAAAAATGTGGTTTGTTCCTTCCGTGACAGGGCTACACAGCCCTAAGCCATTCTCCTCACGAGGATCCGAGCCTACTTCGTAAAATCTTACGATCTTCTCTATATCCGGGTTGTAAAAATCCTCGTAGGGGGGGAGGGGCGATCATCGCGCGCGAAGGATCGGAGCGGTGTCGATAATGAGGCAATATAAAGAGAAGACTAAGGTCGGCCGTTTATTGCCATTTCTCGCTTAAGTGCTACTTAGCCTAGATGCTGGCCCATATTAAAAACTATAAAACCGTTCCCCGGTTACCGGCCGGTCTCTCCATGATATCGGCAGCGCGCCGCGGTTCGATCAGGTGGTTTCAATTGGCGACGGTCAACTGGGTCCGCCATCTTGACGTAATTAATGAAAACTTATGGAGACACATGCAAATTAAATTCATACGAATTATGACCCACTGTGGAGTATTGTTTTATATTTAATACGAGCCTGGTGATAATGATGCACTTGTTGGACAGTCTGTTATCATTAATACAAATTATTAAACATAATTCCGATAAAGTCGAGAAGGTTCCTTGGAAGAAGAGGTTGATCATTGCCCATAGTGGAAATTATTTCGGTGAAAGCAAACTATATTTGTATTCCTGAATGGCAGAAGACATCTCTGACTCGGTTAACCCTTCGCACTCGGAATTTCTAATTTTCCATAAATTTTTTCCTTCAGAGGGGACAGAGTGCAAAGGATTAACTGTTCAAATGGCAACTTATTTGTTCCTTTCTCTCACCATCTTCTTATTGTTTCTTCACGTTCGCTGAATCCCGGTGTGGCGCGACCAATACGGGCCAGCAATGTTACTCATGACCCGATCTCCAGGGAGTAGCAGCAACGTATCCCTTTCCTGAGAAAACACGCGGTTAGACACGTCCGGGGTGGTGAAAGTGACCGGATGGACGTGAGAGAGGGTGGAAGCAGGTCCAGTGCCACATGACACGCCGTGTGAAACTTCGCAGTGGTCCGATCCGGTGGACGAGGGCTCTATTTTTAAAATCGGAAACACGTTTCCACCAGCCTCTGGGTTTTAATTCGAACACCAGTGGATCGTTGGCCGCCTCCACCCTTAAGTGGCCAACGGTGAACGGTGTCGTGTTGAACGAAACGTCGATGTTTGCGGAACCGGGTGCAGCGAAGAAAAATAAATAACGATGGTCCAACGTTTTCGAAGTTGGTGCCAACGATCACGCCTCCACGTTGTGACAGTCACAACAATACTTAAGGGTTGTTAGTATCAATAAACTTCTCACAAGGGAAGTCCGGTAATCTGAAAATTTCGATTTTTTTTCAACTTTGCAGCATTGTAGGGGACCTCAAGAGAAGTATAGCGCAATTTTTGTTTATGGCCCAATTTCAATTCTTCAGGGTGAAAACATCCCTTGAAGGTAGATAGGTTTTTTCATATTTCCCTGTATATCTTTAAAACTATCGTAGATATAAAAAAATTGAATGGCTTTTTATGCTGTATAAAACGATGCAATTAAATTGACAATTAATAAAAGTGCGGGGAGGTGTTGTTTTTATTTAAACAAAGAATCTTTATCAATTTAATTGCATCGTTTTATAGAGCATAAAAAACCACTCAATTTTTTTATATCTACGATAGTTTTAAAGATATACAGGGAAATATGGAAAAACCTATCTACTTTCAAATTTTCACCCTGATGAACTGAAATTGGGCCAAAAACAAAAATCGTGCTATACTTCTCTCGGGGTCCCCTACAAACCTGTAAAGTTGAAAAAAAATCGGAATTTTCGGGTTACCGAACTTCCCTTGTAAGAGGAAATAAAATTCCGTCCCAATCTTTATCTTCGGTACCTGCCGTCGAAAATTCAGAAAATTCCATAAACACCTGAAATTTAATAGCAAGATACCGCGGAATCGTCTAATCTCATTCGATCATCAAACAGGACGAGCTCGCGTGATATCGCGAGTGATTCGCGTGTTGTACAAGCGGAACTCGTGGGTGTGGCGATCCACGTTTTTTTTCCCCTTAAACTTACATACACGCGTGTGCCCGAAGTGAACAGGATTATCGTTGCTCGTCATCCATGAATGTTTCAAAGCAACGCCACAGCCGTATTGAATGGAAAATAAATAATGTAGAATGGTCTACACCTGATGGAAGGGAAGAAGGTATGGGAATCGTCGACGCGTGCTCGGAACCCGCAGAAATTAATGTAATTTACCCAGCGATACGAAAGGGGTAGTTTTTGATGGATGACGCACGACGAACCGGGCATCCTCATTAAGTCGATCCTCTGCCGGTATCCACAATCGAACAGCAGGTTACACTCTCCGGCATATATCGGTGGGCTGCACGGCGATTAAATGCAAGGATCTACTTAATTAAAACGTAGGTATACATTGCCCACGAGAATGAAAGGGTGCAACGATTACCATAGTAATATATCGAATGGTTGGAAACGGAGTAACGTGAACGCTTACACGGATATTAAGTCTCTGTCATTATACACGTCAGGTTTGATCGATACTTCTACCGTTCTCTCGCATTATAATGTTTGTTTTTTTCTTCGTTATGATGAATTACTTCCCTCGAAGAAAGTCTGTGTATATTCTTCTTATTTTTGGTACTTGCGCGCAATCGGGCTGGCAAACTTTTCTAAAGAACCGTTGAAAGTTTTCTAATTTGAATGAAAAGGGAACCGGAGTTGGCCAATTATATTTCAAAAGTAAATGCACTTGTCTTTAATATTTTCACTCCGTTGATGCAATAAGAACGTATTTATCGCTATCGGTAGATCAGTGTAAATATAACAGGTTCAAGGTAAGCTCAGTATGATAACGTTACGAATCCCTAAAAAAAAATGAATTCTACTTAGTATTGATTCAACGGTATAGAAACCGAAACAAAACTTCCAATGTTCGGCAGACATATCGAAATGTTTTTATTGCTTCATATTTGGGACCAGTGAATGCTAAATAAGTGATGTCCTCTGACCGTTCAAAGCAATTCCAGATCGATCGATCACGATCATCTTCCGTTTCTCAATTCACAGACGCAATGAAAGATCGTCGTAACCCTTTTTCCAGGTATAGAGATCGAAAGGTCTCCGTCGAGCAAGAGAGACGATCGCGGGGGCCTCTTATGTAAACGACTATTCAAATATCGTTCCCGATCCTGTTACCTGCACAAGCTTGGGAAACCGTGAAATGTCCTTTGAAAAATGCAATTTTTCGGGAAAGGATCGCCGGACCCTGGACCGTTGCGTGTCGGTACAACCAAACCGTGGGATCGATTCACCCTCACTCCTTTCGTGTATGCACGATGGATCTTGCGTTTCTCCAGATTTCTCGATCCCCGGCCCAATGTTTGAATAGGAATCAACCGTGGGAGTCGGTTATCGTCCGAGAATTTCGTAACGTCGTTCCATCCCGACCCGAATTTTTCGCAACCGCGCGCGTCATTGGATCACCTGCGTCGCGGCCAGGTAACTGGAAGATGACACGGTCGATCGAAGTGTGGGAACCCAGTAGGCGATTCTATGCGTCCTGATTCCCCCCTTTTATCGATCTATTATGACTAAGACGATTCCTCAAGGTAAGGTTTGCAATTTAATGCACGATATATGCATACAGGATTATTCTGTTATTAGCAGTCCGATCGAAAATGTTTTTATTAGGTACAGCATGGTTTCAAGTCACAAATTTTTTGTCAACTCTTGTTTTTCATGATTTTTCAAAATCACCTTCAATCTTTTACGCCTACTATTAGAGAATTTCAAGACGAATTCGGTAAGTATCATAACATAACATGTGTTACTTCTTTTTTTTTTAATTGAATTCTTGAAAGGAAATTGAAGGGGACCTTGAAAAATCAGGAAAAAAAGAGTTGACAAAAAATTTGCTATAATCACGTTAAAGCTCTCGAGATAACAGAGTAATCTCTACTGATCACGATTTGTGGTTCACCCTGTATATATTAGGTGGAGCACCCTGTATACGTAATTCCAACAAAATTCAAATCATTGTAAACTGTACTTTCTCCGTTAAACTTTCCTATGACCTCCACGTACAGTCCTGAAATGGTAAACACACCTGGATATCATACGTTCCGTTAAATCCCGGAAACAGATCCTTCCTACAAGGATATACACACCTTCCGCGAACGGTTCGAAACAGAACACTTTACCGAACGTGCACCCCCTCCACTCCTCCCAAAAGAATGTTCAGTTCGCCACGATTACCCTTCTAGTTTACGAGCAGCTTAGGTACGGTTCGGACGTTCCTTTCTTTCCCGAATGCCACGGGAAAGAAGTTCGGACGCGATAGGCGGAGGCGAAGCCTCGGAGGATAACGTTTATCGAGTGTACACCCGTGCGCACGCGGTGGAAACACGACAGTACACACGCGGGGGGCGAGTAACGCGCCAGTTACTCACGCCGTCTCGTAAAGTAGACAGATAACGGGGCCGTGGGGGGGCAGGAAGGACTTTAGTCGCGGTTCCAGAGGTGATTTAAATGGCCACTTTGCCTAATTGCGTTATGTTTACGAGCTCTTGAGATCGTGGGCCGCGTTGATAACCGCGGAACAGACCGCCGACGTCCACTTTCCGCACGATGCTCGTCTGTAACTTACAATTAGTTCGGACAAACGTGCAAATTTCGAACCTTTGACCTTTTTGTCGCCGCCATTTTCGTTTCGCGGTTGGTGGAAAAATTGGAGTGAGAAATGTATTATCGGTGTGGAATCGAAAATATTAGGTGTACTAATGAATTAGCCTTATTTCTTTTTAGGGAATTTAATGTTTGTTTACTGGAAAATAGAAGAATATTGGTTTGACTTAATATATTTTAGTGAAAACTGTATAATAGGTAAAGCATCGATTGAGGTATAAAATACCACGAATTTACTGGAAATACAATTATTAAATTATCACTTTTTGAAAATATTACAGATTTTTTGGTAATGTTGTCAAAATGTCTATTTCGGTGATCTATCTTCAATGGTTAGTAAGCTTTAATATAAATGATTTGTCTGCGCAAACTGTATATGATATGTAATGAAATCTTTCACAGTGATTAATATTTTCGACGATAATTACCTCATCGAACCATGTTTCTTGCGTTCCATGCACTCGCGTTCGGTCCATATTTCATGTTCCCGTCGACATCATTATCTCTCCTCCATTCAGATTCGCCCGAGGCTGATTTAAACGAACAATGACGGGCTACGCGCGGCTCAGGGATACATTTTAATTATCGACTACTATCCACGTTTCAATCTCGAAGGTGTACTGAAAGGAGCAGGTGTTTCTTCTTGAACTTCGCCGAAACCCTCGTAGATCTCCATCCGACCTATTACTCGAGAAAATAATACACTTCGATCCCTTTTAGCCCTCGAATAACATGTAACTACTTCTCGAATGAATCGATTAAACATCATAGAAACTCCCCCCTGGAAAAAAAAAAAGAAAAACATTTTCAAACAAGCATCGAAAAAAAAGAAACGATTTTCCGATAAGCTCGATCGATTCGCGTAGTTCTGTTTACTCACTTTCAGGGGGGACAAGTGGTTATTATTTAAAGTGGGCATGAACGGTAATCGGTGGCGGGACACCAAATGGGATAATCGATAAGAGCCGAAAAAATAAAACTTGAAATTGAAAGATCGCGAGGTGTATAAAAGGAAGACGAAAAGTAGAAGGAAAGATAATTACGAAGGTTCAGAGAGCCCGGGGAGAGGGCAGCTGTGCTCACCCTCACCTGCCCCACCCCGCACTGCCAGCGACATCCCAAGGACCGGAAGATATCTCGAGGAACCAATAACTCGAGGCTCGTTCGTGGAAGATACCCCGAAAGACGAACACACAAATACTTAACGACGAGATAATTCTACTCAGGTTATTGTTTGTGCTGGGCCCTCTATCGCCCTCCCCCTCCCCTTCCTTCACGTATATTTTTGATAACGGAAAAATTTACCCGACGCTGCGCAACACCCCCCTTTTTCCGCTATCTCTCTCAGGTGAAAGTAACCGCAGCCTTTCTCGCGGCGAAACAATTTTATCCTTTCGTGGGAGGGGCATCGATGTTTATAAAGGATGCACGGTGAACCTTGGGTGGTCTGGAAAAACTAGGCGATACGATGATGCCGGAATGTTATACTTATATCTCATCCAACGAGTCGAGTCAGTAACTATAAACAAAAGGAGGTGATAGATTGTGGATGTTTATGTAAATTTACAATTTCAGGCACTGATGAAACATTTTTTAAATTATTTTGAATCCTGTCTGAGCTCGCGTTTGTAAGTGGATCGAGGATTCGGTGCATTTTTATGTAATATAAAGGGAAATGAAAAAAGAGTGATCAAATCTACAAAATATTTTCCTTCATTAGTTAACTGGTATAACCACAGACTTCTAGGATATACTAGACAACTGTATTATAAAGAACGTACTAAGTTTATCTATCACATTGCTATATAAGTGAAATTTGAGAAATTAACATTCTAGTCTATAATATAGAAGTCTGTGTGTATAAACCACATCAAGGAAAATAAATTTTTACTGAAATAGCCCTTCCATTACCACTTTTTAGAAATCGATTTACACACTGAATTTTTCCCTGTACGTTGGCAGTGAAAGGGTTAACGAAAAAGGCTATTCACTTTAAAGATCCCACAGTAAAGCAAAGTCGTTCGATCGGCATTATTCTCCAGTTGAAAGACCACTCTATAGGTGTTAATGTTACGCTGACTCACGCCGTATGTTGCACCAACGCCGTTCGAAGTGCATTCGCTTTAACAGACGATTATCTCTTCCGGGGCACGTAGTACGTATCAAGATTCCAGCAATCGTCGGCCAATTAATGCTCACGTTTACGATCGAGATCTATCCAACGGGCAGGAGCAGAGATAGATAGCATAGTCGACTGCAGGCGTGAGGGCGTCAGGGGGTTAACGAAGTCGGTCCGCGTAAATCGACGATCGGTTTCACGGAATTTATCGGTGCAACAGACGGCGCTGATGCACATCTATCGCCTAATTAGCCCGGGTTGTCCGAGTGACACGTGCCCCGGCGTGTTTTTAGTGGCCGTTGCGCATCTGCGAAACTGAAACAATAGAGACAGAGACACGGGGATGTGCAGCTGTTTTGAGGAAAGGGACAAACGGGGATGGAAGAAGGATGCAGAGAACCGACGATGAAATCATTTCCATTAGCTCCCTCTGGGTCCCTTGTTGCAGGCCAATTAACGCGTGAACTTAAATTATCGGTCGACCCTTAATCGGGTGCAGCCTTAATCGATCTATCGACGAATAAATCTATATTCTGCGGGCCATCGAATTAATTGATACTGGGTGTAATTGGGGAAATTGTTAACCCTTCGTGGGCAATGTGGGGTCAATGTGTGGAAACAAATTCCCATTTTTCTTAGACTATCCACGAAATTGTTGTTTTTATTGGAAAAAATGTTGAACATTTGGCATAATAAATGATTAAATAATGTAGTAGAGGCTTTGATAAATGTACCGGAATTATTATAGATTTTTTGAAACCTTAAAGCTTACTATGTATGTGTGAAGAAATATGTTTGCCTACGGAGGGTTAAAAATATCGTTGTTAATTTAGTGAAAAAAATTCTTTTGTTTATATGTTGTTACTCGGAATGAATAACGAAGCGAAATAATGATATTGTATATTTTATTCTTGGCTTTTTCATCCTTTTCTGGAAGGGATTGTAAGGTCTATGATAATTAAAGGTATTCCGAATAATGTAGGTACGTAACGATTCTGTTATTATAAAAAATATTAACGCGTATGTATGTGGTTTAACCGAGCAAAAACAGCGACGTGAATTACGAAGGTAGGTTCGCTGTGAATCTCATACTTTTTTCGTTGTTAATGGGCCCACGCAAAATGCAAAGTATACGGTATTGTGAAAAACGTCGATTTCGTCTCGGTGCCCTGGAATCGATAGGCCGAGAAAAACCTATGGAATTTCATTCATAAAAATTGAAGGTGATCTTGAAAGCTTATAAAAAGAGAGATTCATAACGTCGTATGTTACCCCTTGAAGGGCTGTCTTAAGTAACAATATCCACGATAAAAGGTCTCCCGTGTCCTTCGAATAATATCGCAAACTGAATAATTATTTACGTCTTTAGTTCACTTTTTTAAATGTTTCGTTTGTACCTTCTTTAACGGGCAACGATATCAACCATATTTAAGAATGAAGCCAAACATTATTTTAAAATTAATCAATCTATTCCAAATTATTCTTCCCCTATTAGGGAAAAATGTAGCAAGAGGATGGTAAAACAATAAATACATATATTGTCAAGGTCATCCTCCTGAGTGACTTCAAAAAGTTTCAGTTATCAAATGTTGTATAGTTCAATGTTATTAAGAGAACAATGATACCTTTTTCTTGAACTGTATCTAACCACCCCTAAATTACTTTTTTTCTTGAACTGTCTCTAATCAACCCTTAAGCATTATACTGACCGGAATAGGTTAGAGACAGTTCAAAGAAAAAAGTAATTCAGAGTTGAATAGGCACAGTTGCCTTTCAATACATAAAATAACTGGTATACGTCGCAAATTTCTTTTGCTAATAATTTTTTAATAACAAACGAGCGACGGCTAAAATTTCCTTGAGGGTTACTCAGAAGAGTGTCCTTAACAATCCTTGTCAAAGTCAAGGTCATCGGAGCGGCATCCCCATAACGTAACTTTTACCAATTGGAATACTTCAAATATCAAATTCTAATTCTACCACTATTCGAATATTCGTAACTCGTAATAACTCTACTTAATACACCATGGAAGATATTTAATCGAATCAGACCCACCCGCGGTGCTTCTATCTGTCCTTCCCCGACGTCGGATTACGCTTCTTGTAAGGCAGCGATCGTTATCGCGGGCTCGATACCATTCCCGATGGCAAATTACACGGTTAAACACGGCCCCGAAACGAAGGTGGAAGCGAACGGGGGGAGGGCGCACCTTCCGTGGCGAACATCCGTTCAGTAGGACGGCATCCATTCTGACGCCACGATAGGTCCTTGCTTTGGAAATCATTGAGTCGTGCGATCGAAGCCTGCGGATAACGTTTCACGCATTTAACGTCGCCTCAATGTCGCGTCTCTACGTATACAGAGGACACACATGAAGGGAGAAGGAGTGGGTGGATAATTGCAAGGTCTCAGCGGATCCATTGTGTCCGACGTCCGAGTGGATTAACCCCTTGAGCAACAACTTTTTTCCGAGATCCCCCGAGACGGAAAGGGATAATCCGCGATCGTACGTGATCAAAGGAGGCTCCGATTTGTAAATGCTTTGTTCGATTGGTTTAGTCGAATTAGTTTTTTTAATAGTACGTGTGATTTCAATTTTTAAAATAATTAAGATACTTTTCAGATTCATAGTACAAATGATGGATGCCTAGATCGATGGATCATGGATTTTCGAAAGAGATTTCGATGGACGAACTACATAGCATCGAAACGTTATTGTACCATTCCATTATCCTATTCGAATTCATATCTCTGTGAAATTTCACGATTTTCTAGAAATCAATTTTAAAATTTCGTTGACCTATCGCTTCGTTCTGCATACAAATAAAATATTTTTTACTTAGGAAGAATATATCTACTGAATGTGTAATTTGTAACTTTCAAAGTATAGATTCTTTTTTTGCGTGGTTAAGTATCTAAAAAATCAACAATTTTCCCAAAGCTTTAAGACTTTCGTCCCATGGAAAATTTTAAATTTCTCTATGATCCCTGAAAAGAAATTCCAGAAGCGCATAACGGATAGCTCGAGTAATACGTGTAGGAAGATATAGTCCTAATTCCGAATGGACAGATTTTTTCCTCGCAGATACGCATCAGCTCGTACCGCGAAGGTTTTACAGGTACCCAATGCTTCTTTGCATTGTATTGCGTCACAGGCATCAGGTTTTGCGTCCTCGTTCCTGCTTTTCGATCGAAAATCCTACCTGTTCTGCGAGATCGCAATCGTGGTCGAACTTACTCGAACGATCGAAGACAGGAACTGAGTGTCTCGTTGCCTCAAATATTCAGTTTGTAGATCAAAATCAGCTTTCATGTAGATCGAAAGCATGAAAAAGCACTCTGATAAAAATATTTAATCTTTTCTATCTATGCACCCTTTTTCAAGGTATTTTTCCAGATTTATCAAGCTTGTTAGTGTTTTCTAGTAATCACTTGAGTATTTGTGACAAGCCAAACTTCTCATGTGTCCCTTATCATCTACTATGAAAGTAGCGTATATAAAACTACCTAGCAAACTGCAAAATAATAGCAAGATAATAGATAAAAACTTAGCTTCTATTAGAAGTAGAGATTGTGTGTAGAATCACTAACAGTGATTTATCATAGTGATCACGCTCGTGGTTGTATTAGCATTCAGAAAATGCGAAAGAAACTGAAATGGTTTCAGTCTGGACCTTTTTCTTCGATTCAAATGGTAACCCAGCTGGTTAATTTCGATCCGGGGCGAGAGTCCGTCCGCGAGGCGGTCGTTCCATTTCCGATTGGAAACGCAAGAATGTCCTTTACACGGGCGTTACTCTGCGGTAACGACGACACCGGGCCCAATAACTTACAAGGAGCCTTGACTTCCCCGGGGCCAATCTAAAGAGCGCGGTAACGACGCAGCATCCGTGAACTAACGGTCCTGGTAGCCTGTAAAGAGTTTAACTGGTGGGACGCAATAATTCAGGCCGGCCTCTATGGTCAGCGGCGGTCCAGGCTGAAAGGGCTAAGATATTTATGGGTTGCAGCTGATCTTGGTCTACATTCAGTTTTTCTCGACCTGGTGGCGAGGGTGAAACTAGCCGTCCAGTGTCTCCCATAAACGGTGTCTTTCCATTACAATGCAACGTACGTGTCCCCCTTTTGCCGTGTAATTCTACTATTTTACGTAAAAACCGACTCTTAGGAGCCGTTCATCCTCCCCTTTTGAGAGCCCTGTGGCGAAGGCCAGAGGGTGATCCACAGAATATTGTGAGAGAGTGTAACTGAACTGAGAGAAAGAATCTGATGAAGATCTATCCATATGTAGAGATCAGTTAGCCCTTTAATTTCTAATGGTACAGGTGTAAATGATGTAACATTAATTTCGAATCAGTCCCCAGATGAAAGTTTCATTCACACGAAGAAACTCTTAAAATTTACATATGTTTTTTCCTCAAGATTCAGAAAGTTATCCTTATCCTCTACGCGAGTCATCCCTTTCAGTCTTCCCGTTGGACAAATATCGAGACAAGTTGGTCGAATCCTCGGAATAAGAACTCCACTTTCTCCGGATTAATGATCGCCTGGTGTCAACCCCATAATCTTCGTCAGTTCTCCTCGCCGAACAGAAAATATGTCCACGAAACTTCTCGGATAAAAATTCCACCGTGCACGGATTAATTCTCGCACAGTCAACCCCATAATCCTTCGTCATTCAACAGACATCGATACAATACTCCGCACCAAATTCTTCCATAAAACAAAGCGAAAATCCCACTTCCATTGACTGGAAAACGTTCAAATTTTCTTTCTACAGACACACAAATTCTTCACCGTAATCTGTCCAACACGGTGCCTAACAATCCTCTATTCCCCCTCCCCTCTGTTTACCCCAGAAAACATCTCCAGCCAGCTTGTTATACAAACGCATGATCGCGTACGGATACAAACATGCCCCCCTAGTAATCCAGCCGCGCCATTAACGTGTTATACCAACGCGCCGATTCCAAGGGAACCCTTTCACGGGGAAAAGAATTCTTTCTTCGTCCCATTCCCGGGGGCTCGAAGTCCCGGTTCGCTCGATGGAACGTGGTCAGAGGTGGTTCCACAGCCGAGCTGAGCCGAATCGTGTGGATCCTTTATGACGTAATCGTATTGAACAGGGTGAGAAAGAGAGAGAAAAAGGAGCAGACCTGGAAACCCCTTTGAATCGGCCCCCAAGACTAGAGAGATCCTCTGGAACGAGGTGGAGGGATGGATGGCTGTTCGGTGTTTTCGGGCGGTGGTCGCGATACCGTCGCTAACAGAAAGTTTTCTTTTGACGGGATATCGTAGGTAGCGCTAATGGAACTTGGCGGAACATTCGGAGGTGGTAGCTCGTGAAACGCGATCAGGACTTAACCCTCCGTTGCCCTCCTCCCTCGTCCTCCTCCTGCTACCGTCGCCTCCGCCAGCTTTGCCACCCCGTAATCCGCCTACGACTCTCTCGAGTGGACACTGTCGTCGGTTCGAGCACAATATCCGAAGAAATCCCTCCCGGCCGGCTTGTTACCCGCGTCATATGTGGTCCACGCACGCCAAAGAGGAAAGGCTCATGACGGTATTACTATTTTCGTCACGTGTCCGTTACCTAACGCTAGATCGAGTTACCTGATAGCCATTCGGGTGGTCCCGTCTTCATCCCTCGTTCGACCACGTGAAATCACCCGGTGCGTATGGATCCACTGATCGACCGTCATCCCCTTCGTCGCCAATTTCGGGAGGATCGTGGAAGCTTGTTTAAGTAATTCAGAGGATTCTAGGTTTTTTACGGATTTGACTCAAATGGATTTAACTCGATGATCGGGATTTGGTTGATTGATTGAAATTGAGGGTCCGAGATTTTAGGGGTTGGTCGTTCGTGGTATCGATTCTATGGCAATATAAGCCACGAGTTTGCACTTGAGTATAGTATATCTATTATTATAGATATTTCTCCAGATAGGGTTAATTAAATAACCCGTTATAGCGCCTATTTTGAAAATTTTAAACATTTGATATTGTAAAATCTATGTTTATCTCGCGGGCCGTACAAAAAGAGGCGGCGGTCCGTAGTTTGCCGAGCATCTGAAGAACATTGATAACGCACCAATATCGAATCCTCGGAACAGTGATCATCCGCAGAAACCGTTTCTTGCGTCCGTCTAGAACTTGTTATTGATTTTACCGGGACATGTGCTAAACATAGAAACGTAGTTTACGTAGATTCGGGCTCGTTTGTACGTACGTTACGACTCCCCCGAAATTTCGGTTACCAATACTGGATCCTCTGGGATTCGACACGTTCGAATCACATGTGTGGAGGGAGAGCAACCACCGGGCTGCACGCCGGAGGATCAACTTCCTGTGGCTCTCGTGGCACGCGGCGTCTTCGACGCCTAAGACCTGATCGGTTGCAACGTGTTTAGGTGAAATTGATGTATCGTTTCCTTTCCCAAAGACGGTTCATCTCGGGAAACCGGGGAATCATTTGACCGATTCGGTCACGTCTTACTCGATGGTGAACTAAACGCCAAATAAGACTTAAAACCGGTATGAATTTGATACCGGTATTATGCCCAGGGACTCATAACCGGTGTAACTTTGATACCGGTATTAAGATGTTCCGAACAAATCGGACCATTTCTGTGTCCCAACCGTTTTCTGTATCCCAAACATTCTATCGACGGTCAATCGACAGAGAATGAACCTGCGACGATTTCCACCGTTCCAGATTTCCACTGCTTCGGAATCGATAATAAAAAAAAAAAAGGCAAAGTGAAATCGTTTCCTGGAAGTGTCCACAAAACGCCTGCTGTGGACTTGCCTGCGGCGGCGCAGATAAATTTCCAAGGAGTCGTAGCGAGCGTATATAGTATACCGAAGACGGCTATAAAAGTGTTACGAGTACGGGCTGTCAACGGAGCCCATAATCGAAGATTAATCGTCGGCGCGGGTGTCAAGGCTGATCGGGCAAAAGTAGAAAAAATGCAGTCGAAAGGAAAGAAAGAAAGAGAGAGAAAAAAGGGCGCCATTCGCAGGTCGGTTCAGGTCCTCTCTGACTGGTCCCGAGGAGTTTCTTCTCTTTTGTGCTCCGGGGGACAATTACTCACAGATTAGAGCCAAGAATTTGCGATGTGACGCCAAAAAGGGAACAATCTCGCTCACTTGATCTTTACATTTACGATAGGAGCTACGCTTCCATTCAACGGACCGCTGTGAAATATCATCGTCTTACCCAGGGGGGTTGAACAATCGTGAGCTCCTTTTTTCCGACTCGGTGAATCGAATCGAAGAACTACGCAGGATTTTTCACGTACACATGATTCGTATAATTATGGATTTCTAGAAGTATAGTGTAAGAGTCGTGGGGTAATGCAACTAACGATGCGAACGGGTTGAGATAGAAAATTTTAAGAAAGAGTATTTAATACTTTAACTATCATGCCACTTGTGTATGGGGGATATCCTTTGTTCTGCAGGTAAAGATTGATATTTACAGGAAAATTTTTAACGAAAGTAATTTGGTTGAAGCCCACGAAAATAGAGAATGTTAGGAAAGGGGTTGCGACTAACATTGCTTTATACAATCTTTATGTCGTTAAGAGTAGTAACCCTCAGACAATCCAAATTTTTATTTTTAGACAGATTTATGTATTATCACCTAAAATTCAGGTGAAAAATATTGTTTAGGAATTTTGTCATCCTTCGGTTTTTAAGTTTCTCAAGAGAGAGAAAGGTCCCCGTGAACCTGTGATTTCGACGAGTTAGCTACTGGAGAAGGACCTTCTTTTTACGAACGTCGGGGATCGTAAGGCCGACATAGGTCAAGTAGGCGTAACACTTCGTATGGACCGGATGTTCGCATGGTCGAAACACGAGACAGGTCTAATTTCTTCGACGACAGTCTTGGGGAAAAGACAAAAAAAAAGGGAAGGAAGGGAAAGAAAGAAAAGCTTAAGGACGCGTGGAGGAAAAGTCGGACCCTTTGACCGTGGAGGAGACCAGAAGAAAGGGGGTGACAGGAAATTATAAGTCAAGATTCGAGTCTCACGGAGTCGTTTTGCGAAGACCGAGACTGTCGAAAGGGGAAGACCTGCTGGGATTGTTGGTCAGTAAATAAAACACAGAAACCTTCGAAGCATTATATCTTGGCAGGCGAAAAATAATAAACGAAACAATTTTTAGCAATATGTTACATTTATTCGTAATTTTCGCACATTTTTTTATGTCAGTGAAAGATACAGGTGTTACATTTCTTATATTTTATTCAAACGGAATTTCTTACGTAAGTGATAAAACACGCAATTGCTGATTAAGTATTTTGTTTTTTTAATTTTTATCGATGATTGTGTATTAACTTCTGTCTGATTGAAATTATTACACATGTCAAATGTGTTTAAAGTTTGTTAATGGGTATAGAATTATACTCCTGGAAAAATCTGTCGCCCAGAGGCCAGACTGTCACGCTCATTTTTTATTAACCGATCGTTAATATCGCGGCTGAGAGGAATGCACGGGAGAACGTCTTCGGGTGACACAAGTATAATGTCTTTATTCTCGGCTACCATCCATTATGATCTCAGGTGACGCCATTAGATAGCTTTACGTCTTTCCTTGAGCCGGCTCTCTCATCCTGATACTTATGTCCCGAGCACGGTCAACTTTCGCCGAATAAATTTGTCTCCGATGATCTCCTCGCGAAAAGAACTTCCGGTTGGTAATGTGATAAACGGGTGATTAATGACACTTCTTGTGTCCATTAATATGTAAGTATATATTGTGGACCGTAGAATTATAAGAAATATTGCCTTAGTTGGATCATGTCGACTGTAAATGGCATAGAATGATATAATAAAAAAAAAGTTAAAAAACAGTTTGAACACTTAAACAGTCGTTACATTTCGAAAGTATATTGAACAATATTTATATGAATATTTATATCAATATTTCAACTTCTAATATAATAGCTCCCTTTTCCATTACAGAAGACTTCAGGAAACAATTGATTACGCTAAATATTCATCAATTTTATAATAAAATCTCCTTTACTAAACTTTGGTACCTGAGGGTTCGAAACGGTACGATAAATGTAGGTCAAAGTATTGAATAGAAATGATTTTGACGCGAATGTTTCGTGTTCGCCGCGCGAAGCTCACGTTGGGGTGGTTCGAGTAATTTATTCCCGCTTTCGCTCGCCTCCACCGCCGATGATACGTTATGATAGGCAGGTAACATCTGGTTGACACTTCTCGAGGAGCTTGAAATTATCGTTATCATCGGGACCCCGTTCGACAGCCAAAACTAAACGGTTCGGCCCCAGGTTCGTGCCCGTACGCGACGACGGCGACAGTTGCGTCTATGGTCGGTCAGTCCGTTAGTGGTCGACGGCAGATGTTGCAATGCTGGTTATACGCACGCTAGAGACCAGTGCACCGACGCGCCACCAGCTTATATTTCACGCCCATACGCGTCCGTTGGATGCTTACGTCGGACACAGCGTCGATGGGGCCTGGGGACGAAATAATTTTCCGTAGGAGCGAACCGGAAAGAACGATTTTCCCCGTACTTCTACGCGTGTCTTCCTTTATTATTTCACCGGAGCCCGTTTCCTCGAAGACGTCTTCAACTTTTTCTTACGTAAAGACACGCGCAGCAATTATGGCCCAAGCGATGGCAATTATTTTGTGATCTCTCTGCGAACGGTAGGTGATGTTTGAAGGCTGTAGAAGTATTCCAGTTGATATTAAGACGTAGATGGAAAAGAATAGGGGATGAAATCATTTTCTTTGGTGTTGTTAATTTTTAATCACCCCCGTTAGACTTTGTTAGCTGTGTTATGTCATCATTTTTTATTCAGCACCCTCTTAGTCATCTTTGATCACCTTCCTTCGACATTTTTCACCATTTTTCATCATCTCCTTTCAAATCTCTAGGTTATCTTTTTAGCTATTCTCTTTCCTCTCATACAAACGTAGGTGTTAATAGCCTCTAGGCATTATACATGTTCTTCTTGGCAGTTTTGGTGGTCATGACGGTCAACAACAATATATTTTGTGAAAGTAGAGGCAATAATGTATATTACACTGGCAACACTGAAAAAAAGAGCTTGTTTTTCTATAAAATTTTCAAGTGGTCACATGAACACATTACCTACCACCTGGTATTTAATAGATTTAGAAAAATCCAACGACCAACAGCCAAGCAGCAATTATTAAACAGTTCAATCACAGTGGTAAATTACATTCACGAAAAATAGCAAGAACTCTAATACAGTAACTTCTAACCATACCCTATTAATTTACCCTTAGACCAGGGTTGTAGAAAAAATCTATGAGCACTGTAATCAAAAAAGTATTCAAAATCAGCACCTCCACAAGGACAAGGTATCGCAACAATTCCCAAACACTTCCTCCTCCCAACACGTGTACCAATGTCGCGAAACTCAGACGTCATAGGGAAGCAAAAGATTTCGTCGAAAGAAGCCCGATTCGAATCTGCCAGTTCGGGAATGTACCTTCAAACCGTTCCGTGAAAGGGTCCAAGGAAACGGCAGACGGTAGCGACCGTCACGTCGTTGGTGCAACGGTGGTGCAAGATTCTAGGAGCTAACACGAGTCTGATTTATTGGCGCGTAGGGCAAAAAGTCGGAGCAGACCGGATGCCCCCGTGTAACCCTTACTTAACCCGAGAAACGTCGGGTCCCCCCGTGGTCATCTTAAGGCCCAACGCGCGGACCAGAGGCGTCCACCGCAACCAATAACGAGAACCATTTGGGGATGTCCATTGTTGGTCCCGTCGGCCAGTTTTGTGCTGTAACGAGTCCTCTTGCAGCTCCAGTTTTGGGATCGGAAGGCATCATTTTTAACCCAGCACGAGAGAAGATCGGCCAACTCTGTCCTCTTTTGTTGCTACCGCGCATGTGGCACGGAATTGCATAGATCCGGGGTGGAGGACCACGTTCCTTGTTTCTGGTTACCGAGAAACGACCGTGAGAGACCAGCTTCTTGCTTCCTGCCGCGTTTACAGCCGATCGGGAAAGTTTTCTTCTTTTTTTTTTTGTTTCGAGCCGGACGTCGTCTAACAGTTGAACAGCGTGGGTTAAACGTATGGCGATGAAGGAAGTTCCTCTCGATTTCATTTTGTCATTTCAGGGACACATGGCTCGAACTTGTATGAAAATATTCAGTTTTTGCGCTTTGGGCATTTTTCGCGCATGTAGGTAATCAGGAATTTTTAGGTGATATTTTGTAAATCGTATTACTTCATGTCTACTTTATTAAACTTTAAAGTTTAACAAATTGAAGTTCAAAATGGCAAAAAAGGTATATTCGCAATTTTTACAAACACTAATAACGGGTAAAGAATATGCGTTTGAAGAAGTTCTTATTTTTTTTTAAATCTAGTAGAATAGTAAATAAAGTAAACGGATCTTAGTTTGACTCTAGTTCCTGTAAATTAAATCTCAAAAATCTACATTTCCATAAACATCCTCACATGGATACGACTGAGACCCTATCAATATCATTCAACCGAAACATCTATCCTCGTCCCATAGCAACAAACTCCAACAATAACAGTTGCAACAACAAGAATCCTTCACGTCCAAGCAAAAAAAAAAAAAAAAGAAAGAAGGGGAAGCGTTCACCGTCCAGGAGAGCCACCCTCTTTTTCTTCCGTTTTCTTGCATCAGCGTGGCCCTTTAATCATCTGTTGACATTGTGTGCAACGAAAAATAGTGTCCTCCGGTTAAAGGGAAGGGTATTATTTCGGACGCGCGTGTAGGGTAGGAGGGGGTGGGGGGAGAAAGAAAGAAAAAAAAAAACGTCCTCAGGGCGACAGGGTCGATCGGTTCACGGATGATCGAAGGACAGCGAGAGGAGAGGCAGGTATTGGTCCTCGAGGTGGCGTCATTTGTATCGGGCAGAAATATGTGGCATCCGACGCGAGGATATTGATGCGCGTCAGGAGGGGTTGTCATTGTTGTGCCCCGCCACCCCCTCGAACGCGAAGTCTTCGTCCCTCTCTCTCCTCTCGACCGAGGACGAGAAAGAAACTGCACTTGATATATTGGGACTTTTGTACCTTCCGTACGGCCCTTGCGCAACACCCGGCGCATCCCTTTTATACGCGGCTCGAAGATCCCGGGCTCACCACCGCGATCCACGGATAACTCACCTGCCTGCCACGGTTTTTCGTGGAAATTAACGCATCGTCGAGGACCTCTATTTAAGTTGTAAACGTCTCGCGCGACAATCGACCTCCTGGCTGGCGGATCTGTGGAACGAATAATTGCAGGTGATTATCGATTAGGTGCAGATCATTACCTGTTATTGCTACCGAAGCCAAAATCTGAAACGCTAAGTCCAAAATGCGGATATTTATAAATCTTATAATGTTCAGGAGATGAAAATTTGTATGGGACATCTCCTGGACATATTTCGTTTTGTCGCTAATGGAAATTAGGTACAGCTGATGATCTACTATTTCTACTGAAGTCAATATCTGAATAGCTAACTGTAGACAGGGGACATGTCTAATATCTTATAATGTTAAGGAGATGAAAATTTTTATGGGACATCTCCTGGACATATCCTATTTCTTTACTAATCGGAAATTAGGTGCACCTAATAATCTACTGTTTCTACTGAAATAAATATCCGAATCGCTAAATCCAGAAAGAGGACATAACAAGATCCTATAATGCGTGGAAATGAAAATTTTCAGGGACATCTCCCGTTTCTGTAGTAAACTAAAATTATTTACGTCGACAGCTCACTAGATAACATATAAATATGACCCTTCTCTTCAGTGAACTGTGTATTCAGCTTACAAAAGTGGTACCCTACGAAAAAGCGAATTCCTTAAAAAAATGGAGATATTCCCTTTCCGCAGTTAGCGATTCACCTACGGAAGTCGATGTCGCAAATCCTATTCGTCACTCCTTTCGAACACCATACATTTTTATATCACAATAACAAACCATTCGGCAATTCTCAAGCATTTCCCAACAGCCACCGTTTCAGTTAATGTTTCTACCATATGGACGGCCACAGACAGTCCTCGGTTTCCGCAGATAAATTACGATTCTTTTCAAAATTAAAGAAACGCGTTACGGACCGTCAGCCAGAATCGATCGGATCTCGCCAGCGATCGTTATTCAACCGCGAACTTCTCTTTCTTCCGTCATCCGCTAATGGTCTTAGGGTATAGACAATGGGCGAAAATATTACCACGTGACTGGTCGAAGTTTCTGTCCGGCGAAAGAAGGGCCAAGCCGACTGTAAATCATGGGCGAACGTTGGCGGGTTGTTTTTGCGAGGAACGTTTTAACAGGAGCGTAAAACGCATCGTTAAGCGGGGGAAAAAGGGGGAAGGTCGTAGGGGTGGGCCCCATGATACGCTTCCCCTCCCAGCTTCACACGCAACGTGTTCACCCACGCGCCACTGACGGCGTTCTCCGACCTAATACGCTCGCTGTGAATGATGGATACCTCCAAAGATCCAGGCGTGGTATTTCTGAGGTGGTTTCGCGAGAGTACGCGCGGGAAAGCACGAAGTCATTCGCATTGGCTGGCTACGGAAGCCCGAGTTAATTTTCACGGTCAACATATGGCGCGTGCGGTTCCCAGCGTGCAGAAATTGATCTTTCGGATTTTTCAAGAACTGACCACTCTCGAATGAGGATTCCTCGGAGGCGATCCAATTACTTGGGAGCGAGAAATTGTCTATTATGGGAGTGGAGGCAGTTGGATTTTTGTGTGGCGAAGAGAAGTCGATATAGTGGAGACTGAAATTTTTCTATGGACGTGCTTTGCTTTCGGAAAATGAACCGTTCACAGGGAAAACTGGACTAACTTAATTATTTAAAAGAAATTGTTAACATTGTTATTCGCGCTTAGATGTTCGTATTTGAAATATATGTCCTTGGTAGTTTTTGTCGAGTGGAACACTTTTGTGAACGAACGATTCGAATGGAGGATAAGTGGGGGTGAGTTATTTATTTCTTGATTGTATAATGATTCCTACACCTGAGGTTATGTAGTGGTTAATTTGTACTAATGCAGTATAATATTTTATAACCCTCCAGTGGACGTGTTGGGTCCGTGAGACCCATGAGGACATTATCTTTCTGTTTGAGATAATTATAGAACCAACTATGAACATGCAAAGCTCTTACAATATAAATAAACCCTAAACAAAAAAATCTTAAATTCAGTTGCAAAATAAAATCCAGTCAAGTGATCCAACTGCCAAGGGATCCTTTCAGAAATCAACTCGCTTTCCGTATTCATTCCTGTCGTGAATCCTCCATAAATATTCTTCCCTGTGGTTCGAACGATCTTGCGTGAAATTCTCGATGAGCATACGGAGAAGGACGTGTTCGAGCTCTCGGGATCGATTAACGACACATTCGTCCTGAAGCGAATCGCAAGTCACCGGCTCGATGTCCCCGGAGTATCGACTGATTCATCACCGGGACCGCCATGGATCCGCGGTCGATCTCTTTCGTGCGGAGGGTTGAAGATCGTAGGAGGGTTCCGTGGCGCGGCAAGGATTCCGAAGGTGATCGAACAATGGGGCAGAGAGCAGCTGTGTGTGGTGCCTTTAAGATCGAGGTGAGCGACGTACGTGGCGGGACGGAATAAATAAGAGCGCGTGCGTGTCTTCTGAGATCTCCTTGATCGCGCGTGTGTGTAGGGGGAGAAATGGTGGGACACATTGTGGCTCGTGGCGGTCTTCGCATATTCTTGCTGGTCCAATGATTTTCTTTTCAATGGGATCCGTGCTTCTCTTCCGGTTTCTCGGCGGCCTACTCGAAACTGGCTATTCGATGTTATAAATCCGAGGAGCTGGGCGCGGAGGGGGATCACTTACGTTCAATGAAAACCTCGATCTCAACCGAATCCGAATCGTGTTTGGATGTTTGCTTTATGGTCTTTTGGCTGGTGTAAATGGCACGGAAATTAATACGAGGAACGGGATGTTGGAGTAGCTTTTTTAGGGGCGAGTTTCGCTGATATGGATACACGAAGGGTTGCGTGGTTGATTGATAATTAAAATTAAACACTCTGTGTTCGTCGTTATTGTTTCGTATATAATTTGTCTTTGAAACTGTTCTCACGTCTTATAACAAGCTAGTGATCTACGAATTGGAGACCTTTGTATGAATTCCCATTTTCGGAAATTTATTTTTAAACACCAGATCAGAGAAAAATTTATTTCGACGATGGAGTATTTCTATTCAGCTACAGGTAAAATGAAGTAGGCCTCGCTGTGATTTTCGTGTTTCCATGTGCTGTAACATAACTGTGCACAGATCTACGGTGTACTAATACAGGAATTGCAAAGGCAATTGATCAAATGTTGATACATAAGTATACATGCAAATGGAACCAATCAAAGTGTCATTTATATACCTTAATCAAACTGTCGCCTGATTGTTAACCGTTATAGACTCATTTAGAAGCCTCCTGCGATTTAAAACAGAATAAATTTATCAACTAAACCATCTATCTAAAACAAGCATCGGCCACACACCAACCACGACCCCCAACAGAAATCAAAGACATGAAAAATAATTATTCACTCGAAAGAAACGAATACAGTAACCATACTCCCGAAGGCTACACGCAAGCAGGGGTGTGTTTTGCTCTCCCCCGAAGAATCACCGGACTCGTGGGTGGGGGGGGGGATGTACACTTGCGGCGCATTCCACGCCGGATAATAACTGATTTTCTTCCGTTCTCTCTGATGACTTCGGAGCTAGAGCCCAGTCAGTCAGTCAGCCAGCCAGGTAGAGGAACGCCGGTAGAAGCCAATCTACGGATTAGTTTGAGTGCTCGCCCTCGCCGAGCCTTCTTCTCCTGTTTTCGCATGGAAGGAGTTCGGGACAAGACAGCCAGCCACGGTTCGAAAGATATGCATCCTCCTCGTGGTGGCTCGCGTCCGCGCAGCGGGTGAACAAAAGAATATCGTAGCCGCGGCTCACCGCAAACGGCATATAGGGTTATTCATTTTGCACTAATAACCGTGAAGTGATTCTGACCAGTCGAGGATCGGGGATACCGACGGCTCGTTGCTTCTGAGTTGCAACCTTCGACGCGAATCGCTCGGCTGCCGGAGCATAATGGGCCGAAGGTTTACCTGGGGGGGTTGCTTCAATACCGTGTTTTGGGAACATTGGCTCGATTTTTGGGAGATGTGAACGATACTTTTAGCGGAAGTCGTACTGTGAGGAGACGATAATGCAATTTTGGGAGTTGGAGAAAATATCCGTGAAATATTGTATTCTTCTGGGGAAGGATGTTTTTAACCTGTCGGGGGGAGCAAGTCATTTGTATTCTAGTGTCTTATGATAATTTTGTATCTTTTCTTTTCAGTAGTTTTGTATTTTTTTTTTTGTTTACTTTTTATTTTATTTTTTATTCCAGCACTTATTGCTGCGACAGTCGTCAGTCACAATCCAAATATCACCTGGATAACAAGTTAAAAATTCAGGGGTATTATATTCTTAGATGTGATTTAATAATAACCATTTACACATTAAAAGAGTCAAAACCAATTTGGCAATGTGTATACCTTGTATTATCTAATAGAGCGGATATTATTGTTATTTTTAGCAAACGATTTCTGAGTACTCGTAGACACTTTAGTTACATTTTAGGAACGCAGAAGTTCTCTGTTATCGTTTCCTTCCACCTCTGTCCAGCTCTTACGCAACCGCCTACCTGTTCAACCCCCATTTTTTCAATTTCTCTCCTCTTTGAAATCTTTCTCCACCGGGTCGCGCCACATCTTTCGGAAACCATTTGTTAGGACCGAAGGCAACTCGAGCGAGTATAATGCACGGTTCGCGGAACCACCCCGTTATACGATTCCTCCTCTTATTCCACATCGTATAGAGATTTCTTGGTATTTTGCATTCGATCGTAACTAATTTCGACGCAGACGTGGATTTTTATCGTTTCTGTAACATAACACCGTCTTCTTATTCTTCAATTTTTCTTTTCCTAACAATATTATAGTAAAAGCTAAACATATTATAACTATTTATTCCTCAAGTTAATCAAGAAGAAAAAGAAGTATTTCCTTTACCCTTCAAAGTAACCCCTGTTTCATAAATAATAAAATTGTCGAATTCGTCGATGAAGCGTGATGTTCGTGTGTACTCGAGCCAGGGAATCCTTTTATGAAGTGCCAAAGTCATAGTCCTCGATCGTGCATGAAATCTCGAGACGCGCATACCTACCCCCTCTTCCGAAACGAGAAACGAATTTAATCCCTCCGTTTCGAGACGAGAAGAGGGAGAGAGAACGTAGCCTCGTCTCGAGAGCAGATGCGTGTCCCGGAAAGATTCGAGATTCCAGATATCCCGCCAATTTCTCCTGCGGGTTGTCAATATCTGTAAGGGCCGGGGACAATGGGCGAGGGGGCAGGCAGGGCTGCCTCTAAGATACTCACTCAAGCCGAACAATAACATATTGGCGGAACTCCGAAGGTGTATACACCTATATACCATACCCGAGCGACGACGTTTGTGCGCGCCATTCGTGTAGAAGAACGCAATACGTACGCAACTCTGGGGATGAGAACTGCGGAGGTGTGTCCCTTCTGTGTCTCTCGGCGTACCTGTTTCCACTCGAGTCGTAACTGTTGTACCGCGACAGGGGAATATGAATGAGAGAACGAAATTCTGCGACGTTGGGCCCGCTGCGAACTTCGGGAACACGTGCATTACAGATGCCATTACGGTCTTCTTTTGCCGTGTTGGAGTGCTTACTGGTGTGTTTGTATGGAAAGAAATAAGCTTCGAGGCGGTAATTGCAGAGGGTTGTGGTGAATTTTAATCAATATATTAATATTGTATATTCATAATAGTTGTAGTAATTAATAAGACAGATGTGGGGAAGAATAATAACCCTTTGGGGTGCATTGTATAGGGTATGTATCTCAATTATAATTATTGCTACCTTGTAGCATGATTTCATTCAATTATATCATGTCTTGTTTAACGTGAAGATCGTTCCAGTTTACGACGTAATATTATTTAACAGCTTATTCGTTAAAAACAATAGTTTTATGTATTACATATGTAGAAATAATTGTTTTTTTTTTTGTTTAAATCTGCGAGAACTTCCAGTGTTTCTATAACTGTCACTTTGAATGTAATTATTGTATAGGTACTTCCAGCTAATTCCACCATTTTCCAAAACCACGGAAAATCAAATATTCTACTGAAAATACTTGAAGACCATTCCTATACCCCTATAAAAAAATCCTACTTTCAATTATTTTCCAACAATTCACAGCATTTGATATCTTGTTAAGCAGTAACAATTAATTTATTTGCCCGATCCTCCTTTCGAGAACTGTACCTCAAACACGTCGAACAGCTAATTAAGATCGTATCTCTTTCGGGCAACAGCTCGAGTAAACGGAAAGGGAAACATAGATTTCGTAACAGATGCAGACTGCGTAACGATCCCGAGGCATAGTTTGCAAATTGTGCGGCCTCGTAATGGTCAGGGTCGTGGGCAAAGCTGCTGCTCTCTGTTTATCGTGTTTCGCGTCGGGACCAAGCCGATCGTTCCATAAAGCCATTGAAAATGTTGCTCCAGTTTCGCCCAACCTGTAGATTTACGAGGGCGGACGCGTTAGGGGCTGTTTGGTTTTGCTGGCCGAGAGAGGCGAAGTAAAGTCCTTGCAACGAAATTGCACCGCGAGGGCCCGGTATTCAAACGACTCACTGTAAATCACCGTCCCACGGGGGAAAATTTACAGCATTGCTCCAGTTTCGGTCGTAGAATTAGCCACGGTTGTCCTCTCCCTCTCTTGCTCTAGCCGTGCCACGCTTTGACAGCGGAACGATCGGAATTGCGAATCTTGCGAGCAAGACGAAAAGAGAATCGTTTCGTTTCGCGGGGCTACTAACGGAAACACGTCTTTCGGCTGTAGATTCGCAGATTTTGTTCGTTTGTGCATTCTTAACACTAGAACTACCAAGCCAGTCAAAATGACTGGTCAATACATTCTTACCACGACGATTAAAATGTTATAGCAATACATTTTCTCAGATCTTTTGTTACTTTTATTACAACATGACATTAAAGAAATTAGTTAATTCATAAATTAGTAAATTTTTAAAAGTTTGCCATATTTATCGATCGATCGAAAAAAAAAAATTTAATAAGAAGTATGAAACTTTTTCTTCCGTTTAGTTTCAAACAATTGTGGTTACGACAAATGCACGAGACCTACAATCTAGTAATAAATAACAAGATTTGTATAATGAGTAATAAAACTTCCATTTGGCCAGTTAAGGGTTAAGTCGAGAATAAGATAAATTCGTTCAGGGCTCATGAATTTCCAAACGTTTAAAATAATAACAGATTCGTACAGTTCCGGTTTCTTAAGGATTCCTAAGGATATTGGCTCACCAACTGTATTAAAAAGGGATCCAGCCCTCGACTCAATAGCCCACGATACACACACAGCCGGCCTGCCCAAGAAACTAGTAAAATTTCGATCTAAAAAAGGCGATTCCTCCAAGACTCAAAATTACACGAAGATCAATCGCCAAGATCGAAGATCCAACAACTCTCTACTTAAGAAACATCCTTGGAGAATCTGGCCCGTAGTGTATCCTGGATCTGAAAATTTCTTCCAACGGACGGTTGTTCCAAGGAACCAGAGGGCCACACTGCTGTATACACTCGGTTCTCAGCCGGCGTCTTCCTTTTCAACGAACTTGTCGGCAACAGACATCTTCCGAGAGCACGGACGCGGAGGAGCAGCAGCCCAGAAGCCTTCGACGAATCGTTAAGATTGCGTTCTCGACTTTTTCCTCGCCCTTTTATTTTTATGCACGCGGCGGAGTAACGAGGGGGCTTGTCGGGGCGGCTTCGAAGGGGGTGAAGGGCGAGAGAAGGGAGGACCTTCTTCTCTAACCCAGGGGGTGGCGGCGGTGATGGTGGCTGGAGGAGAAGACTCTTGCGAAGGAAGAAGCCGAGAGTTTAATGATATTCCTGATTACGCCGGCACGTGGAGAGAGAAAAGAAGGGCGGCGGTGGTAGAGAAGCCGCGTGGTTGGGGGTGGAGGTGGGGAGGAGGATTCGTTGGAGATCGAGACTGCTCCGTCGTGCCTACCCCGTGCTCATCTGAACCGCCACCCCTTCCCCCCCGTTCACCTCCACCTCCAACGGCCCCGGACTGAACCTCCTCGGCCGTGGTTCTCGCATAAAAAGTATTGATCTGAGAGCTCCTTCTTGGCCCGTGGAGCGCCCCACGAGCCGAGAGGGTTGAATCCACCCTAACTGCTTGCCCTGCCTTTATATTCATCATCCCTCTAGCGCCCCGGTGAACGTCGACGGCGGCCCCTGTCTTCCCGTGGGGTGGTCGAACTTTCCCTCCTACCCTCTCTTTTCTTCTCCTCGCCTACCCTTCTTGCGGCTTCCTTCTACGTTCCCGTCAACCCCCTTTCGCGTCCATCGCGGGGAAATCCAACTTACGCTTCTACCTCGGCCACCCACAGGCGAATGGGGTGGTGTAGAGGCTATTTTTTATACCGTCTACCGGCGAATGCCAATGAGTTTTTCTTCCATTATTTCTGGCCCGCGACGTAGCTGTACGCACGGGGCGCCACGCGAATTGGGCGGGATAGCTGGATCGTCAACACGGGCACGTGACTGATTCCTGGTGTAAACATGTCTGGTTGGAGGGAAACGAGGATTGAACGTGTGTATATTGCGTGTATACATTGTGATTCGGGAAACGTGAAGAAATGAAGTCATGGGTTGAGTTAGGCGAGCTGGAATAATTGAAATAGTTTCGGTGGTCGTAATTGCTCCTTGGAGGACCAGGATTTGGTGAACGTAACATGGTATTCTTTGGATGTTCTGGAAAATGTGGAGGTGAAGTAGACGATTCGTTGGACTAGCGAAATAATTAAGAGAGGATGTGGACGTGATTGATCTTATCGTACAAAGACTAAGATTTTTTAAACGTAGCAGCACTACTATGTATTCTATACTGGGTGTTCTAGAAGAGGTAAAATAGTAGGTAATATTATGATAGGTAAATACTATGATAAGCAAATATTTTTCTCAAAGTTGTATTGTTCGAAACTTTAAGCTCATCGACGTTTTTTTCATGGGATCTATAATAGTGTGACCTTCGTGTGACCTTGAGTACGAAAAATCGACAAATCTATGAGAGTAGATTTAAATAGTAAAATATCTACGATAGAGGGATTAGTGCAAGAATGTATCGAAGTTGATGTACATCACTTTAAGTATTTGTTAAAATAAATTTTCTGCAAATCAAAAGCAAGTAAGATAGTAAAGGTGCTCGCGTTAGGTGGAACACCCTGTATGTATGTTCGATAATAGCTTTTTCATAAAATATGAAGGTAGCTGCCATAAATAAAACAGCAGAAATTTTCTGTCCTCTTCTATATTCTTCCTGAGTAATAAGAATCTTCCTATTACGGTAATCCTCATTGGAAACTGAGCGTAAGCATTTTTAATGGCTTTGTTTCTTGCACGTTTCATTATACCTTTAGGAGAATCGTTGAAACTGAAATAGTTACAATTCAAGGATCAGATAAAGGAGGTACATGTTTCGCTATTGTCTTTAATCCTGAATTATCCCAGAAATATTACGTCCATACATTATGAAACACCGTATATATATGATTTATACAGAGAGGACGCCTCCACATTAATGAATGGGTAGCGGAATTCAATTTTACTCGTAGAATTTCTCCCGTCTACTGAATTTCGACCGTGTTGCCGGAGCAAACAGTCATTAGCATCCGCAAAGATCGCATTTGCGTAATTTTCGTCGAGCGCTCGTTAACTTATCGCCCGTAGAGATTCGATTAGGAATGCATGGGGAAATTACGAACTGCCCCGCTCAATCATTCCCTTTTGTAACAAAGTTCAACCTAACCGGACCAATAATCTACAGTACAGTTTCCTAAAATCGAAGCATTGACAACATTTTGATGGTTAATTTATCAGATCATCCTGTAAGTAATGCGAATTTTCTTCGATATGAAAAGATGGCAAAATATTGTAGCAAATTATGAAAAATATATTCAGATAGAAAATTAATAGTTTTAATTACGGTTTTGTGCTTCACTTTCCATAAACATCAAAGAAAGTTCACGTTACTTATGGTATGCCCTGAAAAATTACCCAACAAAACGTTGTTAACATTTCAAATTTCTCAATACCTAGAAAATCTTCTTACTCGTAATCGTATCCTACGAAATCCCCAACTAAAACCAAAAAGTTTAAGAAGACAGAGATTCATCGAACGTTCCTATCGCCAACAAATTGAATAAGAAAATCTTATTCAAGAAATCTTATCCTTCCCTCCCAAAACTCCGTTCTCTAGATCGTCAGCCTCGACAAAGAGCTTTTATATACGACGGCCCGAGACCATCGCATTGGCGGCCATGTTCGCCAGTGATAAAGAAAAAAAAAGGGAACGAGAGAAAACGAGGAAGGAAAGGCCGAACGAGGAGGGAAGCTCGCGGCGTTCCGCCAATCTCATTAACCCTTCACCGCGCGCGGAATTCAGAAAGGGGTCGGAGAATTCTAACCCTTCCCGGTGGCCATGGCAACCAACCCTTCCTTCCACCCTCCGTCGCAGTGTCCAATGGCAACAGGCTCACCTGCTACACTTGACGGCACGACGGGCTATAAGGTGTACACACCGAGAGCCTTGGCCATTTAAATCGCGGGGGATCGTTAGAAAGAGAAAGAGAGTCTCGATATCGAGTTACGGAGTCGTTACGGACGAGAAAGTTCTCTGGCGCCAGGACGATTCCACGCAAATCCACGTCACCGTTCGGAAGCCATAAGCCGAGGTCGTCGTCGTTCTCTAACCACACCAGAAAAATTTAATCTCGTTCCTCTCCCCCTCCCCCTGGGCGAGAAGTGCGCTTAATCGAGCTAATCGATTCGAGGAATTTATGCGGAATCTTTTGTTGGGGGGTAGGTGTTTTGCGGCGAAGAAATTAAACCTAGCGGGAAGAAAAGAAACCTCTGTGAAGTAACCCCTTGCCTTATAACATCGAGTCAGACTCGTGGTGGCGATATCAGAATGGATTTAACTAACAGAAATATTATTCGGTTTCTTTGAGTCAAAGTGAAATACTATTTTGCTGATATTAATATTTAACTTTTAGAGTAAATCTACAATTGCGATAGGTACACGAATTCCTTTTGTTTCTGGGGAATTATTGATGATAATGTAATTGTAGAGACTGCAGACATTAAGAAAATCATAGGCAAGGGGTTAAAATGGCCCTGGAAGTTCGATAAGTCGTTAATAAGAGAAAGATACAAGACTCCTCGGCACTGACAAGGAGAGGTCTCCAGGTATAACGCTGGATTTTTAATGAGGTTCCGCACACTGATAGAATTTGGAATTCTGAAGCCAATGATATTTGTTTCAGCCGTATGTGACCATTAGTTTATGAAATATTTAATATTTAGTGCCGAGGAGCCTTCGAACACTTGTGGAAAATTTACTGCATATACCGCGAATCTCGAAGCCGACTGTACCTACTATACACATTTCGCATTCGGAAGTTTAATAAAAGGTACGTGTGCCTCGAGATCCATCGTTCTTCAGCCCCTTTGAAACACTCTTCTAACCGTACGGGTCCTTTTTCCCCGACGACGACAACCCTAAGGCGATAAACCACCACGAGTCGTTTATGTATCTTGTACGGTGGTTCCTTTACTACCGGGTGGAGTATAGGCGATGACTATACTATTTCTCTTGGTAAGCGTTGGCTCGCCTAGGTGTATCCGTAAGAACTAGGGGGAGGCTTTTCTCAGAGGGCGTTACCGAAAGGGTGAATCGAAGCTGTTGGATGTGGGAAAGAATTGTTTGCAAACGATACAGTGGCATTTTTTGTATTTAAATGATATTTCATAGTGGACGTGATTAGTGTAATTGATATCTGATAGTGAAATTAATTTTTAGTGAATGAACACTTAATAGATTTTGTAATTACTAAAGTCGAATTTTAAATTATGACAATATTAATAAATACTTGGCCCATGAAAAATCTATTTTTTAATATCTGTACTTTTTTGCGACGTATATATAACAATTTGAAAAAATGGAAAGAGTATAATTTATTTAAATTAAGAAGAAAAAATACAGATTTCATCAATGAATGAATTTCGAAAGTCATTTCGATTACATATCAGACTACATTAACTTCTCTAAAAAAAATAACTAAAAAATGTCTTCAAATTAAATCAGTATCTACTAATTTTCTTTCTATCGTTTTTAATATATCCACTTCGATGCTATAATCGTGTTCACTAATAATGTATCCCCCTGTACAATCTCTGCACCTCATTACCAGTGTACACTGTCCAAAGTGTATTTTCATTTATTCAGAAATGTCGCCTGTCATTCGAAACGAGTTCGCCCATATTTTTCGTCCGTTTCACGGTGGGGACAATCTTCGATGGAAATCTTCGTCGATCGGAATGCGCTCATTGTGATCCCGAACAGAGAACGCATTAAAACGCACAATGCACGGTGTCTGTGGATCGATCGACACGATTTAAATAAATACGCTGATAATCTAATCACGATCTGATAGAGGCTCCGACGACAAAGATGACCTGTCACAACAGTGTTCCCCATGGGGGGAAGGGAGTTTACCGTCGAAAGGATTCGGGAATCACCGGACGATTCACGTTTTTGGAAATATTTAAGTGGATCTTTCCGATGTTTTCAGAGATAGCACGACTAGGCTCATGGAATGTTCGACAGATCTCGGTTGGCGATGCAAGGTTCACAGGCGAAAAGGGTTCCCCGGGTTAATCCGCGCCCGAAGAGAAGGGTACAGGGATCGAGTGCCACTTATAGGGACAGACCTCGTGTAAACCGTAGTTAGAGAAAGTGGTACGACAATTGTCGCTACCCAGTGAACGTTTTGTGGGAACCTGTTTCGGATTCGAAACATTCGTGGCTGTTGTTCGGCGATAATTTGTTATACATATTTATTTCAACAGGTGTGGGAGCAGAGATAGGCAAATTCATCATCTAGATAAAGAGTTTCGAATAACGAATAAAAGATGAAAACATACCAAGTCATTTTTAATCTTTCAAACGTGGACATTGTAATTTTTATAAGGAAATAATACTTCTTCTTGAATGAGTCGACGTTTGCCAATTTGTCACATTGTGCCCCACTCTGTATGGGAGTCGTTGGCCCTCCCGTAATTTATTTTAGTGACTAAATTATTTTTTATAAGATACCGACTAGAGTGTGTTTATTTATATTAGAATTTATGGAATAGTAGATTATTCGAATTAAACAGTAAAAGTAGTCAGCATTTTTTTTAAACCCCAAGAACCACTGGTGCCAATTGGGATTCCGAATTTTTTATGATCAAGAATTTGAATAGAATAAAAGCAAACTGATCTCATAACATAATTTTTGTAAAATTTCGATGCTAATGAAAAAGAAAAAGGTAGGTCAACTTTTTCGCCCGTCAAGTTACTCACGATTTCAAGTCACTCACTATAGTTACTCACGACTCAGCCTACCGTCACCGCATCTCATCCCCAATTTCCCTCCGAAAACACAGAACTAATTCCGACATTCTCCTCGAAGTCAATCAACGGTAACAATAACACCGATGAAGTACCTAACCCAGTGAAAAAAAGCCATTCCCGGTAACGCAGCAACAATTTCGATCCCCTTCGGACAAAGCGCGTGGGTCCTTCGAGAGGGTAGATTTTCTCCTTCCTCCTCCCCCCTCAGTGGTCCTTCTTTTGCGCGGTTCCTTCCGCCCGAAAAAATATTTTCGTACCGTTCGATTCGAATCCCGTACCTGCTTCACGGTCTTGTAGCAACCCCTCTTTCGCAGTGTGATGGACACGCAAGCAGGTATATACGTGCGACACGAGTGTGGGTGCGTGGAGGGAGCATTCTTATTTCCATACAAAGCCGTACGATTTCACCGGCTTCGAGCTTTGAACGGGACGAATCGGAGGGTTCCCGTGTGTCGCCAGGCCCCCTCGAGGCCCCAGCGCGCAGGTTGCCAGGGCGTTGCGATTTTTGAATATTCGAACTGCTGGGAAAAAATTATGTAAACCGCGGCAACTCCCACAATATGTCGAGCAGGAAGGGGTGCCAGTGAATGTGGTCTGTCTGTGAAACTGTCTGAAACGGATCGTCCGTTTAAATCGACTCTTTAACGTCCTCCCATGGTGGAGGCGTCGGAACCCTTACGTATGCAAAACCGTGGGAAACAGGTACTTATTGACGAGGAATGATTTTCGTGCGCGATCGAGTGACGGTGAGAATGTGACAGCATTGTGCGGGGCACTGAAAATTGTATGAGGATGAAATGCTTGAATGTGTATCGTCCTTTTTTGGGAATACAGAAGTGTTGCGGAATTAGTGAGTGTATGACAGTTTATTCTAATTTTATTGCTTGAAGGGTTTTGTTCTTTATTTTTGACGTAGATAGTAAAGTAAGGAATGTTTGAAGGAATTTGTTACAAAGTTACGGCCTTGAGAATGATCTATTTTTTAATCCACCTGTACTTTAGACTTAAATTTTTTAATGCTCTTAATAGACAGTTCAAAACAAATCCTTTTTAGAAAACAACCCCTCTGACTTCTAAAAATGATCTACAAAAAGGTTACATAGAAAATATCATTAAAAGAGTACAAAATTTATACGATTAGTCAACGTTAATTTTAACTGTCCCCATTAACATGACAAATAATTTTTCCATTTCAAAAGTACAATTTACTCGTAAACCTACATTTTAACAGTCTGTTACAAAGAAAACGTACAATAAGATCACAATTACGATCAAGCTCCAATTATACCAATCTCCTGTCAATTTGTCTCGTCTTTTCTAAATTTTATACCGTTTCCACTGCCCACATTTTTCACCCCTATAAACGTTCTTTGTCGACATCTAGATACCAAATAAAGGCAAAAGTTAGGTATGCGGGTATCCAGAGTAAAAGAATCACCAGAGATCACACGAGGATTAAACCGAGTCGAGTAATCACCGAATGTTAGAGGGTATTCTAAGTCGCATAATCCACTTTACGATTTTAACGTACGATGAAATTATACAGGCATTTAAGTGCCATTTCAGATGAAAAAGAAAAAAGTCAAGGTTTCTCCGTCCGGTTAAGCCACGAAAGTGTCCAAGACGCGTCTCCAGAAGGTCTGCAGGCCACGGGTAGCAGCCGGAAAAAAAAAATTTGGTCGTATGGCTCCAAGGGCGTGGCGAAGTATTTAGCGAAAAAGGAGCTCGCCGGTGTCCACGAGACGATGTCCCTTCCCCGGCCGAATAGCGTTAACGCCTCCGGGCTCCGTTTTCTTGTAACAAAGACCAACTGCCGGCACCGCGATTGTTCCACTCTTCCGGTCGGAACGTGGACGTCCGTGGCGGTGTCCCTTCCTCGAGATCTGGTTTTCCTTCGTTTTCGGTTTCTCCACGCCCGCGACGCTGTCCCGTACCGATCAATCTGGACAATTGTACCGAGGAAAAGTGTACCACGGGAGTCAGCTACGCCCTGAACCGGACATCACTGCCAGAACGGACGTTGCGAGCTCGAGATCGAGAAATAAATTGTGCTGTTAAAAGGCGTCAGGGATCGTCTATTATTGCGGGCCACTGTAACACGCAGAACCAAGATCGATAGAAATTCGTGAAAAGGATTGTTAAATGGCGAAAAGATCGGTTGTGTTAACTGATGGGATCCAGGCCCGTTCAGAATGGTCTCATAAAGTCCTCGTTTGTCGTCGACGTGGAGGCGTTTGGAATTTGAACAGCGTTAGGTTTAATCCTTCCAGAAACGAAATCACCATTCAACATTGTCGGATGAAGTAACCTAGTAGTATTAACCGAGTTGACCTAAGGCGTAGACATTTTTTTATTATATATAAATTGAGCGAAGGTCATTTAAGGTCGATGAATTGTTTTAAAATTTTGGGGATCAGTAGAATTTAGAACAATTATTTCGTTACAAAAACGTGTAGATAATAAAAAATCTAATGTTCATGTGCGAAATATTTATTAATATAATTGTCATTGAAAAGTCAATTTTAATACTTCTAAAGTCTCTCAAGTGTTCATTCACTGGCGCGTTTGCCCTATGCTAATTTAAATTCTATAATATATAATGCAATACAATAGAATTCGGTATAATATAAAATGTATAATAATCTAAAAATCAACGTAAAGCCCGACGAAAGTACTTCCATGGTTTCAATAAGTATAAAACAAGAAATTTGCAATCTGTTATTTTGACAGATTTGATAACTATTAAAAAGATATTGAAAACAATAGACACTGACGTCTTTCATAGCTCTAAACAACATTCGTTCCATTACGTTGACGTTTTCATTCCGTTTCAGGCTTCTTACCATAAATGGGACCATTTTTCTAAGTACACGCGATACAGTTACCCCGTCGACGCAAGGATAAAAACCGACGCGACGTCGTCGTCGTCGTGGCGCGTGCTCGAAGATGAATGGAGAGTTTTTTCCGTACTTCCGATATCATTTTCCCCGGGATCAATTACCAGCATCCGTGTCTGAGATATCGCGATTACATTCCATCATGAGGCCGTCGGTGTCATATTTTTATTATCGCTCCGGTTCGTAAACACATTACAGGTTTCTCACATTAGCCGAAGACGGTGGGTGGGAGGAATCGGGCGGGAAATGGAGGACCGTGGAAACGGAAGAACAACAGAGAGCTACGAGCAAGGAAACTCAAACAAGCACCCCACCCCTGCCGCATCTGTCTTCCTTCGGGAAAAGTCGAACCTCTCGATCATTCACGTTAAGGGAATCTTTGCTAGGACTTCTGAAGAAGACTGTCTTTCTTTCTCTTCGTCTACCCCCCCTGCAAATGATGCAAGCTTATGAGCTGGGTCCTGTCTCTTTATAGAAGGAATTATATGCAATGACGAAAAATATGTGTGAGAAGATGTGACAGTGTCGAGGGAGGTCGGTCCACGTGTCCCCGGTTCGGATGATTCTCTTCCAATAATACGCGCCACTCTCGTGTTTGCTCACCTCTCGTGCGATCGTTTCGATTCTTGTCTTTTCCTCCCGTGTATGACAGATGCTCTCGAGGGTGGACGTTGTCAGTCTTATTGCGCAGCACTGCGAGTATTGCGATCGTCACGTTGATGGGATAATGAAAGGTTATGGGGATAATAGGATGTTGGAATTGTGATACTAGAATTTTTGAAAATTCTTTTCTTCTCTGTGTATCGAACTGATAAGTCTTCGATTCGAGTGATTGTATGCGAGTTAGAATTAGTTACAGGTTAGTCATTTAAAATTAATACTATTATAGATTAGTTATAGATGAAATGGTATTGTTTAGTGGATATTAATTTAAGATCATTTACAAAAGAAAATTCAATTGTCACTATTCCCGAAATTGAATATTCTTACGTGCAATTTGGAAACATGGCAATCTGGTGATTTACGAAAATAACAATGGGAACCGTATGTTCTTTGACACGATAGCGATGAGAGAGAAATTTGAGTAAAACGAAGACACGATCGCGCAGCAGCCAGCGTGTATGTACACGTGAGAAACAGCCAGTCATTCGTGATAAACTACCGCCGTAGGAACAAAGCTACGCTCTCGTAAACATCTTTTCTCACCCCCTACGCCGGGCGTCACCGACGTTGTCTCGTTTTTATCGCGCTACATACACAGCCGCTAGCAACAGGCAGGCAGTACGTGTCTTCGCTGTTCTTCGTTTTTCTCTTCTCCCATACTCTTCCACCTCTTGATCGCGATCCTCGCAACGGCCATTTCTAGCTCAGTGACGCGGGAAAAGGAGCGAGCTTACGCAATTCATCGACACGTGGAAATAAATTAGGAGCGTGGCAATAAAAACGTGTCGAAGAGACGAAAGTCAACTAACTTTGGCGGATTTTTTTCAGTTTTCTTCAACAGTCCCAAATTTTATGATTTTTACGGAATTATCGAACTCTTTACAAGGTATATTGCAAGAAGTATTTTCTATTGTTTGAGAAGGTAGATGGAATATTTGTTTTACGTCCATGTTGATTTTTTAACAGAGTTTGCAATAAATGTCTTGATCGTATTAGGGTAAACGCACCAATGAATGAACGCTTAAGAGATTTTGTAATTATTGAAGTCGAATTTTATTTGATAATAGCATTAATAAATGTTTGGCGCATGAAAATTCGATTTTTTCAATATCTATTTGAAATATTGGAAAAATGTAATTGATTAAATTAGAAAGAAGAAATAGAAATTTCACCAATGGATAATATTAAATAAACGAACATTTCTAACCGATGCGATGAAACAAGGAATTGCAAAAACTTAATACTTCAATCATTTTCTTGTTTTATTAACTTAATTCACTCGTTTTTATATGTAATGTTCGTTCACTGGTACGTGTTCATTAACTGGTGCATTCACTCCACTTGGTATTTATATCGTTATACGTTTTTTGATGTTCTGAAGGAAAACTAGGTATCTACATGTATCTGATTTGAGTAACTGAAACCTCGTCCATACGTTTTCTTCTCCAATTATCAACATAAAAAACATATAATAATACTGATAATAATAAACATTTAACAATAAAATCAAACAGTGTCAATAAAATGTTCATTAACTTGCTAGTCGAAAGAACCCATGAGAATGGTCCAGGGAAGGGGGGCGTAGGAACCGAACACGTCGATGATTCGACTGCCCCAAAGCCATTCAAAGTTTCGGGGTGTATTGAGTAAACGGGTATTGAGCCCGCGGCATATGTGCGATCCCCTTTTTCCATCCGTGCTCTCGTCAAATCTTGGTCCTCCGTTCACTCCACCGTATTATGCAGAAAACTTCATTGTTGGACCTCAATGGCGCGTAGAAGGTGGGGCTCACGTTCCCCGGACATTTTCGTTTTACATAACTCCGACAGAATTGCCAGTGGGACGGGATAACGCGGTCCCACGAAATTTCTCACCCGATTGAAACGATGATGCCCATCTCGAGAATAGAATCTATCCGTTAAGTATAGCGTCGATATTACGTAGCTTCGTTTCCATGATCGATTAAAATTGAAATTTCTGACCACGCCTTCGTAAAAAGTACTGACCCTATTGCTATTAATTTTAGTCTGAAACATTTTTTTAATATCGTCAACAGTTTCGGAGATATTCGAAGTTAGTCGATTTAAATAGGAGATCCTGTATAAAACGAAAAATTTTTTTATCAGTCTTTTGTAGCGATAGAATATTATTTCGAAGTCTGGAATCATCGTTACCTCGAGTTATCCGTTTAAGGGCAAAAATTCAGTGTTCCAGTCGGTTCGTGCTGTGCACTAGGAATTAATGATTTCGAGAACCATTTACTTCGTTTTTCTGACAGGTCGGCACTTCTGGTCCTACCAGACGTCCGATAGCGTGCGGAACTATTAAAGAATTTTTCCGTCTGCCACCGAAAACGCAGACGGCCCACCCACGCGGACGAAATATAAATCAGTCGAACGCGCACGATTTTCCACGGGCGAAGGACCCATCTGCTACGGAAAATTCATTCTTTTTAATAACTGTCACCGGACCAAACGTTATTACGCCTTCTTTGCATAATTAATTTGATTTATTGTACGCGCGGTTGTTACGGACTGGCTAACGAGACCGATGGAAAATCGATGCGTGATTGTGCGATCATTAGATGCTCGTTTTACTATCTGCCACTACCTTATGGTATAATAATTAGTTATCATAATTAATAAAATAATATAATTAATTATTATTAATTGCCTATTAAAATATAAACCTCGACATGTTGACAATTGGACAGCACGTATAAAGTTAATTATATTTAATTAAAATTTTCATTTCATTTTCATACCAATAAATGATCCTGGGCAACGAAATTAGGAGTCTGATTGATATTCATTGTCTGTAAATCTAATCTTTAAAGACATGAATGTCCATGTACATTTCCGGTTTAATAATAACAAGTATAATAATAATTGCAAAGAGTAGTATATACTTCGAATAGATTCTGCGATATTTTCAACATCGAAGAAGATTATCGAGAAAACTGCAGATGTTCGACGGTAGCCTCGATATCCGGCTGGCGCGTGTTAAAAAGCGTGCCGCGAAAAGACGTCGACCGAAAGTCCGAATAATTTAAATCGACTTAGACCCCGAGATTTTCGACTTTTTTGCCCGGAGGGGTAGCCAACAGATGTGATTTTGACCACGCTTCGATGAACATCTTACGGGGCATTCACGGTGGACGCGTGCTGTTTCGGATTAATCTTTTTTTTTTTCTCTCCTTTGCTTCCTTTCTGGTACACACGAGGAGGAAGCTCCAAGGATCGTCTTGGGTAGCAACAACCCAAAGTAATCTGAAGTGACCGTAAAAATTGAATTTCGTTCGAACAATTTAAAGGGATGTTTAATTCTTGTTTGAATCGATCAACAAAGGTACAGTAGATCGCATTAGCAGACACGAACATCATCTAGTATACCATCCACGTCCTCCTGACTGTGTTAGTAAGGATAATACGCTTCTGTTTAAGCCTCAGATGGCCATAAACGGGTCCAATTTTCAAGTACCACATCCAACTCAACATTTGATTCATAATTCAAGTTAGCACTTATACTAATTGAATGTAAATACTAAATTGTCTAATATGCTTATACTAATTTGAATGTAAAATAACGTTCAGTCACAGAGAACGTCTAGTCGTCCTAGATAGAAGTTCCGCCCTGTCATCGAGTGCCAACATTTCGAATAAAAATTTCAGTGCTCGGTGCGTAACAAGCTATTAAACTTCACCCTCGACACCGGCGGGCGAGCAGCTGGGTCTAATTGAAAAGAGGAAGGCGGTCCGCAACGATCGCGGAAATATATCAAACCGGGAAACGGAAAAGGGGGGATGGTCCGCATTAATTGGTGCTTCACCCAGTAAACGAGCGAAGTTTCGAGCTGATCAAGTTTCTCCTAGATGACGTCGTCTCGTCGTGCGACCCACTCCCTTCTTCGTTCTCCTTACACGGCAGTCTAATGAAAGAATAAATACTTGATGCGCCCGTGGACCTAATTACCGCCGACGAGATAAAAGCCTCGACCGAGATGAATCTGTGAGCGCGTCGGTGGAATATTTTTCGGGGCAGGGTGCGCGGTGGCAAAATGAGGTGGTCGATTCTCACACTCAGGGAGGGACCCACCAAAAAGGTTCTAACCTTCGATCGGTGAATAATTGATCCTCACTTGGCTTCCCTTTTAAGATCGTCCGTTGTTTCTTCGCGTGAAACGCGACCATACCCGTTAACTTCCACGAGGAAATTAAGCGTTGCTTCGGTTCTACCCGTGGAGATATGGATCTAGTGTATTTTTAAACTTTATTTAATATCGTAACTGTCAAGTGTTAATCTTCTCTTGATTATTGAAATACTCGTAGGGATGAAAGATGAGTATACAGAGATGGTTCGATGGAGAATTAGTCATATCGATCATTATCGCAGAATTTTCGATGGATTTCTAATCAATCCATCGTGGACTGATCCAAAGCCAATATTCACCCAGGTGACCATCGAAAGAATCATCGTGGCTCCAAAGCACATATTTCTTTAACGCGTCAGAACTAATTCCTCAGTTCCATCGCCACATTTCGTGCCCTTATGATCAAAAGGAATATTAGATTTTCGACGAGGCTCAAAGAGCAATGGCCGCCAAAGGCGCCCAGAACCCGTGGCACCCTTCATCGTTCCACCATAATTCCCGAGAATGAGATAAGCTACATCACCCTGGACCCTCTCTCTGGACGAATGTTATGGGGGCTGCAACCCTCTCCCTGACGCAACCCCCTCGGTTCTTTCGCGCTGGGGTTGTATTCGGGAAGCTTTCGTGCAACTGACCAATGCGCCATTGGCTGGCCGTACTAATCAATAAATCGTTCTTTGCCCGCGACCAAAGCGAACCAACGCGCTTAGACACTCCACGCTCTAAGAGCGTCTTTCCGGTTCACCATTATCGCGGTCCCCTGGTAATGGCAACCCGACCGCCATTCTATTTTCTATGATAGTTTTCGTGGCTCGATATTGAACCTCGATACTTGTTTCCTCTAACAATTTTCGTTATCGTTTTTCACAACCTTCTGACATCTTTTATTAATACTTTTTATCAATATATCACTGGTTTTTCTGTAACGATACATTAGTCGTTTGACATGTTCCTTAGCTTTGGTTGCACTCATTTTTATTATACACTGGATGGCATAAATATATAATCACTCTAAAATTATGAATCCTTATGTATTGTGGTTAAAATAAAAGCGTACGATTTTTTATCTAGTCAATGTAATCTATCCTTTTCTGGAGAAACATTATTTGCCGAATAATTATGCCGAAGTTTTTAGCTCGCATAGAATAAAACGATTTCTCGTTTTCGCGAAAGAATAAAAAATCACCGGGAAAGAATCTTTGAGGGCTAGACGCAAAAGGTAGAATAAGGAAGAGTATTCGACCCCGTGAAGACATCTCCGTTCCTATCGTTGCTTCCGTCTTCACGAAAACCCCAGGGCCATTGATCGATGGTGATGGAGATGCGAATAAACAAAAGTTCGCGGTGGCAAGAGGGTGGTCGGCCATCATCAGTCATCGGTTTTGTCATATGTGTTTCTGATGCCGTCGGTGTATAGCACGTCCTTCGGTATTGTGGGCTGCGTGGGGAGAGCCACCTCGTGACTCGTAAGATCTTATGTACTAAACGAATCCGGGGATAAAGACTGGACGTTGGGTGGCAGATGAAACGTTTTTTTTTTCTTCGTTATCGTTCCACACACCAAGTGCATAATCTTCGTTCAACTGTGGCTAATATATTTTCTAGTCTCAAAGACGAAGAGTTTTGTAAAAATATTTGATTACCAATTTTACTACCATTTTTATAGATATATAGCGAAAAGCTAGAAGGGGTGAATTTTTCATCCCTCTGAGAGAATAGTATTGGGTATTTAAAAAATTGTATAGAGAAATTGATAAAATATTCTGTGTAATTTTAATTTTGTCTACAAAGAATATTTGGAGGGTTGAAAAGACACTTTTTGTGGCTTCCTGTATTTATTTTAACATTCTTTTTATTAGAGAAAATTGAGATACAGTAAATTAATGAAGAGTCGGAGATTGGGTAACTTTTTCATTTTTTAAATCATCAACAGTCTAACCTTTTTTTTCTCATTCCGGAAACCGAAAGAAGTATTAGGGGTGGGTTTCAGTTGCACGTGAGCTCGGTTTGCACAATCGGCTGCGTTTTCCTGGAAACCGGAGGGTCAACAATAGACTCTCGCTACACCCTGCCAGGTAAGGCCATTTTGAATACGCATAACGATCGCTCATTGTGATCCCCGGGTACGGTCCTACGGCGTTTCTTTTGAGGATGCTGGAAAATTGCGGGAACATTACGCGATTCGAGCGTTTCCGCGATCATTCCTGGGAAGAAGAAAAAAAAAGAGCCGGTGAAGGCGTCGGCCGAATTCTGGGCACATGGTCTGAACCTTTTCGTAACGTGTAGGTGGCCTTAAAAAAAAAAAAGAAACGGATTACCTCTTTTCGATGTTCCTTTAAATAAACCGAATTCTTTCTCAAGGGAGATAAGTTAACTTTTTATTATTAGTAGATTAATGATTCTTCATAGTTTTCTTACCGTGAAATGTACATCTTGAGGTCTTTAGAGATATATCACTGAAGTTATGACATATCCAAGTATCAAGAAAGTCCGAAATGATACACCAAAAAGTTTCTGACTTCGCGTGGAATGATCCTTATGATACGAACCTTTGTTGAAAGAAACTGGGATCTGTTAATATACAAAGTCCAATATTGTTACCATAAGGGAGATACGATTAAATACATAACATTTTCCTGATCTTCAAATCTATTCAATCAATATTATTCCAATGAATATTTAAAATCTTAATTCCGCTAAAATCGGTGCAATTTCTCGAAATAGAACGTGAAATATAGTTACGACAATAAAGACTTAAGATATTCCCAGAAATAAATTCTGACAAGAAATACCAGATTACACCTGCTTAATCTAAACTCCATGAAATCTAGACGCCCATGAATGAAATTCACCCAGGCAGTGCAAAGTTAACGAATCACAGAGTAATTAAACGAAACGGAATCATATCTGCCGAGTGGTCGGGGATATCCTCCCTTAGGAGGGGGCGAAACAGTAATCCATTCTTGTAAGTAAATTTCTCCCTTCCTGTTTTCTTTTTTTCTTTTTCGGCCCCGCGCCGCCTCTCCCTCTGGGCATTACACGTTGTTCCACCGAGTCGAAGTTTGTTCCGGCAACTTAAGAAGACATCCAGAAACGCTCTTAGGACTCGGGCAGGATGAGATAGGGTCCGGTTGCCCTGGATACCAAGTCGGATCCTCTTTCCGACGTTTACTTACCCGTTTACTTCTTGCCGAATATGAAAACTCGCGGATATTATTGGTGGGTACATAACCAGCCGCGTTCCAATATACAGTTGGGAGATCGTAAGTCGCCGAGTTCCTGCAAACTGAACGGCAGAGGGGCAAGAGGGGTACTTTCGCCGGTCAATAATTATTCCGTCATGTATTCATTCCATTTATTTATGGAAACTAGAAACCGATAAAAATTTGTTTACTGCATTAAAGGTTTCTATTAAGTCCCAAATAAAATAAAAACCGTATTCTAGTTTAATAAACTTTTTAATATTCTAAATTATAAACTATCATGTATGTTATAGATGAATAAAACTTGCAGTCTAGTAATGACTCAGCGTGCCGTTCAGTTTGCAGGTGTCTACTCAACAAGTCATCTCAGAACTTTACATTTTCCTTGGACCGCGGTCGACGCCGCCATATTTCTTTTCCGCGGGCTTTTCCTACCCCGTCCCATCTGCGTTTAATCGATCCTTCGTTAAAATAGGATACGATTGTTCCGTCTTGGAGGACCGTCTTTCTCTATCCTCGTCGACATTGATTTTGACAAAAGAGAAACGAGTCGCAGACGCCATTTTCATTACTCCCTTCGCGCGCTTTCACGGGGAGACGGTCCCAGTCCTCGAGAAGAAGCTTCAAAGGCGAACTTCCGAGTTCCACGAGCCCCTACGTAAACTTTATGGCGGAGGGCAACTACTCGTATATATCAGAAGTGCATTAGTGCTTTAAAATCGGACGCACCCTCGGTCCCTTACCACACGTGAGACGAATGCGTCTCGCTCGATATAACTTCCTCCCACGACTTTTTGGCGGCGCGAACACGCTGGAAGACTGATCGATACGTAATGAGTGAACTGCGAATGTTTATGAATAAATATGGGATTTTGAGTCATTTACGGAAATAGATAACAAGCGGAAATTGACTTTCTTTTGTTTAAGGTTTCGAATTATGCCTCAAGATTATGGTCTACTCGCATTGCAAGAAAATCATGAAAATGGTCGATTTTCACCGATATGAAAAAAAAACGATTTAATAGAAGATACTGTTTTCAGGAAGGTCTGGTCGAAGGTTGCGTATCTCTAGGCCATTCGCTAAATCGAATCACGCGAAAGCCGGAAGCCCGTGGCCCAAATATGCAAAGGTGTTCGGAGTGTCTCGTATCTTCGATACCGATAACCATCGAAATAATTAATTGACAGGGTACACTTTTAAGGATTTCCAGAGTGTTAGATTGCGTTACATGCGAAGGACTTCGGTATTAGGAAAGACTTACGGTGCACGTAATCGTTTGCCATCTTCCCCGATTCCATGAGTCATGAAATTGCGACAAGTGACTCAATCAACATGAAATTCTACTAATTCTTCTAGCAAACTTCAAGAAAGACTACTAAAATGTAGAATTACCAATATACATTTTTTACTATTAACAAATTACTATTAACACTAGAACTACCGAACCCATCAGAATGACAGATTGCAAATATCTTATTTTACGATTACTGAAATTATAATAGTATTTTTGGTGGACTTTATAGTGATTTTTAATTACCTGTAAATAATGTGTATTACTATATTTTAGAATTGAATTTAGTATATACTCGATGCTGGTAATTCTAGTGTTTAATCGACCCTTTCAGCTTCAATTAAGATATTTTGCCTAAAATTTCCACCGTTCACTTTCATCCTCGACTTGTTTCCCGGTCTAAAAACCCCGCAGCGCCTTTCGTCGAAGAGGGAACAATTAAAACTCCCTGTCAAGGTAGCGTGGGTATAAATGAAAAATAAATTAAAGTCTCTCCTTTCGGAAAACAGGGGCGAGGCGAACAGCCATCCGTTCCCTCCGCCGAATACAATTATATCGCCGGGCACTGAACGTTCTTCTCGCAAGAGGGATGACAGGGAACGGACTTGATAGAAGTTTAATGAAAAAATAACAGAGATAATTACACCGGTGTAACTCGTAGGTAAACAGAGTCGCCCCCGCAGCTGACGATCCACTGTGGTTCAGTTATCCATTTCTCCCCCCCCCCCTATTTTTTTGTCACATTTACGCACTCGAATTTCTCGGTTGAACGTCCATCTCCATTATTTGTCGACGTAGAACATTACGGTCGGTTAATTCCGTCCGTACGACGACGTGATTTCTTTCTATCGATAGTTGGGAAATCATCGGGAAATGAGATAGAACGTGGAAGGTGACCTTCGTCTTTCCATCATAGATGTGAACCATAATAAGAAATGTATTTCTACGATGTCAATTTTTGAAACCAGACGTTTTATGGTTTGAGGCAACCTCCGAATTTAATTACATTCTCCATAATCAATTCAGTAATTTACAAAATATAACGATCAAGCGATACGTGTAAATATATTTCCTAAATTCGATTTGTACTCAAATCAGTGTTTCATTCACGCAATAATAATGTAACAATTTATGGGACAGGGTACGAGGGTTAACGTATCCTTTGAGGACAAGAAAAAAGAATCGAAAAAAAAAAATATTGTACCTGATTCGATCTTACACCGTTGAACGCCAAACGGAAAATCCAGCATCTGCTGGATCCTCGGCCCTCACCCCCGAACTACACACGGTCGGTCATCCCCCCCTGACCGTGATCCTGTCGGTCAGTGGGCAACAAGCGCGCCCCTCTCGCGTTGGTCACCGTCCAAATTTTTCATTGGACCCACCACTACCCTCTTTATACGCGCGCAAACTGCAGAGGTCAAGGGTTTAACAGCTGCGCGCGAGAGGAACCTTTTAGCTGACCGTTCCACTGTGGGGGACACGACCGAGAGAGGAACCGGAACGAGACCCCCCTACCGTGAAAACGTGCAACGGGGGCAAGTTGCATGAAGGGTAACACGCGAGGGTTATCGCTGCAGCGATGGCGACCAGCCGCCATTTTAATCCATGCGATGCTCCGGTTAACACTAGAAGTACCGACGATAAATGCATATTTGCTTCGATCGATGGATAAACGTAATTTATTCGACATTATTCATCGTAGGAAAAATTTGCAAGACCTTGAAGTTTACTATCGATAAGAAAAACAATATTCTTCTTGCGGCAATCTTGGATCTGTTATTAATTTTAATCCTTAATTTTTCATTGAAATTAATCTTAAATTTAAAATAACCTCAACGAAAAATTTTAACTGTGTTAACACTAGAACTACCGACGATAAACGCATATCTTTTTCGATCGACCGATAAATATGGCAAATTTTGGAAAATTTAGAAATTTAAAAATTGACTAATTTCTTTACTTTCATATCGTAATAAACGGTGCAAAAGATCTGGGAAAATGTATTACCATAACATTTTAATCGTCGTTGTAAGTTTCAGTTCACAGCGTCTTAAAATTCATGTAAATATAAAATAATAATTTAAATATTCTTGTGGAAGAAAAGGTAGAAAATTCTTTACACTTTTGGTAGTTTAAGTTTACTAGATTGAATGCACATTCGTCTTTAGGAAATCATTTATGAAGAGTTCTCGTTGTCGCCGATGTGTTAAGGTGTCAAAAGCTGTTAAAAGGTGTTAAAAGGGTTCGATTACACCCCCCCGTGATTTTCCTTCCTTCTTTTTTTGTCTTCGATAAACATTTGAAAGTCTTGGAACGGCAAGCTGTAATTAGTAACGATGATCGCTTCCGACCTTCTCGAAATGTCCTCACCCTCGTCCTTATTTTCACTCGCCCCTCGATCTGCCTAGTAAAAAAAAGCTCCTTCGGAGGCAAACGTGACGACAAGCAGGGGTATCGCGATGGAAATACGAAGAACGGCTGTGTAACAACAACAATTGTTTCCCTCCGGGCATCCACGTGACATCGGTCCGAAAAAAAGCCGCGAGAACCGACCCTCTGCTCCAGCTTCTCACCCTCGATCGTTCTACATATTTTTAACTAGACTTTTTTTCCACGGTTTCTTGCCTCGCATAGCACGAGCCAGCCTGCGATAAAATATAACAGCTTCCGAAAAAGACGAAGTCCATCTGGCTCGATTTCGAAATTCCATTTTCGTTGCGAATCGAATTTTCTTTGATTATTTATTTTAAATTACATCTTGATTCGTGTTAGTTCTTTTTGTATATCATGGAACGAAAAATGTTTGCAGAAAGGCGTGTCAAAAAAAAAAACATGAAAAAAATCGTATTAAACATACTTCTTCCAGTTTCTTTAAAAAAGATATATTAGAAGAACGCTGTAATAAATAAAAGAATTTAGTGTACGAAGTGGTATGCAGCTTCTGTACCAACCACAATAATTTCATCCCATTATAGGAGGAAATTATCTCAATTGTAAGTTCAAACAAATTCAAACTTTTGTAGATAAATTTTGGAAAACCAGATTCTATAGTAATTTAGATCATATTATTTATTGAAAAAACCTGTTTGATTTTTGAAAATATGTACAATGTACTGTAGTGTTGTATGGTATTACACAGAGTTTTTTTTTATCGTTTGTTCCATTCGAACGCATTCTGCTTATGCACCACTCAGAGACAACTGCGTTGTCGACGTCGAACGGCCGACTGTCACGCGAATGCATCAGAACGATCACGTGCCTCTCGTAAATTGATTCTTGCACCGATTCTCACGCAATATCCCATCGCCCCGCTATCGGAACGCCATATCAAGCGATAGAAACCCCAGTTGGTTATGCGGTGGCGTGGCGTGGGTAATAAATTACGTTCATTAATCTATCAAACGGACACATGACTCTCTACCCTCCAGTTAATTCGTTTTTCCTGCTTATTTATATAAATAATCTGTTCTCCGAACAAAATCTCCTCTCCCTGTAACTTTCTTTTCTTATTTCATACTCTGTTTCTAGTGTTCAACTGATGCATACAGAATTAATTCATCCCCCAATTCTATAGATCAATAGATTATTTAACACTAGAACAACCAACCCCATAAAATGGACGAATTTTAAATTTCTTATCTTACAATTGCTGAAATCGTAAAGGTTACTTATGTGAATTTATGGTAATATATGTTAATCTTTAATTTATTATATAATACATTGTACATTACATATTATGGAATTTAGTTTAGTGTATATTCAGCGTTGGAAGTTCTAGTGGTAAATTTAATCGTTTTCAAGCAAGTACTATAGCGAACAATTATTTAAATAACCAATATACTATTGATCAAGTTATTAAAAACGAATTACGAAAAAGAAGGAATTGTTAAAAGAAGATTATTTAAACTAGACAAGAATCCATGACTCGCGCTAAGAAATAGGGGTGTTTTATACCAGGTTGAATGAACAGAAAATAACTGATCAGGCGTAAAGAATAGTCTCGGAAAAAGCTTGTGGGAAAATCATTTCTGTAGGCGTGCATGTTTCTCCAGTATGTTGATCTTCGGCTAGGGGTTGTTCTTGACCACTCGATCCCTCGGCCACCGGACGTCCGCCTACGTCAGGTCGCCGTAATTTCGAAGGGTGCACATGTAGCATGGACAGGAGGGAATCAGATTTCTTGAATGTTCGTCCGGGAGCGAGACGCATCTAGTAATTTGCTGCTGTGAGGACACATGGTGGGCGAGATAACGTGAGAAACCTCGAAAAGGGTGACTCTTCGCAATACCACTGACCAAAGAAATAATTATTCAATAAGAGAAAGAAAAACCGTAAGCTGGTCAAAACAATTTACAAAATTGCGTCATCGTTCCTCAGAATTTCCATCTGTCATATATCAAAGTTGTCGATCTTTGAATAGAGTAAAAAAAAAACATATCGGTAGGAAAATACGTATGACAAGGGCTGATTTCATTGGAAGTATTTATAAATTTATAAATTAATTAATTTCTTTAATATCGTGTCGTAATATCAATTACAGAAAATCTAAGAAAATGTATTGTTATAACAATTTAATCATCGTTGTAAGAGTGTATTGGCATAGTCATTTTGACTTGCTTGGTAATTCTAGTGTTAATAAATAAACCGTGTTCCGTTTCAAATGTATAGTTAAATACATGCTTTGTGTTTCCTGATTACCGTCAGAATGTTTACTTGTCTTTGTAATAAGACAAATTTATCAGGCCTCTAATGCGCGAAGCTGGCAAGTACTAGTTACGCGGAACAGTTTCCGGGCAACGCGTCCTCTTTCAATCCCAGCCAGGAAGTGTATCGCCACGGAGGGATGATTGACGACCGAAGGGTTGGTCCTCGCGGCACTTGTGGGCCATAACGCATACTCAACACGTGATACCGTGCTCCTCCCACGTAACCACCTGCGTCACCAAAATAGAATACACACGGTGGTTTGCTACCACTAATTTTTAGTGGTCATGTCTCGAGGAAAGAGAGCTTCCTAACCGTCCAGAACGAAACGAGACACCCTGATCGCAGAATGCAACGGCAATAAATAGAAATACTTCGAAATCTGTTACGTCAATGGACGTTTATATTCAGCGTGGGACAATTCTTTGTAGAAGAGATAATTGGAGAATTAAAACTAAGGTTTCCTGTTCTTCTCGTGAATTTACACAAACATAGGGGAAGTTAGTTCCGAGAAGATATTTCTGGTCATAGAACACTACTGTACTTTTAGGAAGAAAAATTTTGTAACTGGGAATACTACGTCTTACTTCGTGTAAGCTCAAACTACATACTCCTATTGTTATACGTATAATACCAAGTGATTATTACATTAATCCTTCAGTTCCTATAGACATCTCCAGGTGCCACCCTTTATTCGGTCTGTGACATAAATAAATCGAAAGTTTACAGGACTTAATACACCCTGATAGGCAATTTAACACTTATTTCAACATTTTTGGAAAATTTCTTTCTACACTACGTGACATAACAATAAATCCAGCCTAAAATTTTCAATCCTTATGTGTTGTTAAAACCAAAACGCACAATTTTTGTCAAAGGAATATAAATCTATCCTTTCCTAAAGAAACATTATTTCCCAACGTGATTTCAGACACGGTTCCTTTTGTATTTCAACCGCGATACCCACCAATATAAAATTTTATATTGATGTTATACTTATGCCACGCAGTGTATCAATAAAAATAGAATATTGGCTCGCAAATCGAACTATAGAAATTGAATAATTAAACAGTAGTAAAACACAAATGACCCAAAAACCTGTCCTAGAACGTGCACTGCGAAATATTCTTCAACATCCGTTCCAGACACGCCCCTCCCCCCCTCCGAAGATAATAGCCCAGCAAAGGACCAGCATCCCAGTCCCAACAAAAATAAAGTCTGACGTGTATAATAATACATCCCCTTGGGCATTACGTAATCCTGGGGACCGATTAAGCCGCGAGTAGGTAGCACCGAGGGTGGTTAGCGTAGGCTTCGTTGAAAGGTTCTCTCTCTTCCTCCCACTTTCTATCGACGACAGTGTCGCCGAAGACTCGCCGCAAAATCCTATTTTACACTCCAGTATCGGGACGACAAAGGGGTTGGTCCTGGCCCCGCGGTCGGCCGCAAAATTGCGCGCGGCGGAGAATGCACCGGCCGCCTTCTGTCGGTGGTGGCCTTCTGCCATTAGCCGGGTATTACACTGACAGTAAGAAGCATTAATGGGGGGGGGGGGGGGGGGGGGGGGGGGGGGGGGTTTGGCCGGCAGATTCCGTGGAAGGTTCGAAACGGAAAACGTGGGCGAAAGAGAAAAGGAAACTTCTCGGCGTCTTCTTCTTCTCTCTTCTCAGACCTGCTTGTTTTCGAGGATACACGAACGGATCTCCTTGGGTGCCCTGCTTGCCCCCCTCCCCATTTTCCTACCGGCCCGTTGCTCATTGTTCTTCCATTATTGACAGCAACCCAGGCGTATACTCCTTACACCTAATCCGTTAATCTCCGGGAAATGGAGCTGTTTGTAGCAAACAGATCGTAAAGCCGTCATTGTCCATTTTCTCGCAACGGATGCAAACTCCGACCTGCTTCGCCTAGCTTCGAGACACCCGGCCCGGGGCTTCTACGGGTTTCGCAACGCTACCCCCTGGGAGCTACCACTTTCGATCTTGAGCTAGAAACTAGCTGATTTTGCTGGATGTTGGATTGTGGATCGAGGTTCCTCTCTATTATCTTGGTACGTTAACTCTTTGAGACACACGATTTTAAAGAAAATGAAAACCCTAGTTGCACAGAATTTTTTTTAATATAAAAACAATTATATAAAAATAAAATATTAAACTGTACGATTATGAGTAACTTCAACTTTTCGAGATGGGTTTAAATATATCCCAAGCTCGGTAAAAGATAGGACAGTTTTTAACCGTCCTAACCCTAAAGAGTTAACCCCGTAAATCACTATCTCGATCAACGAAAAATGAATTTGAAAAAAAAACCACTCCATACGAGTAAACTTTTACCACCAATCCCTGGAATATCTCAGCCACATCGCGAGGAAGTAAATATGAAACCTTCTAGGGCAGATCTTGACTGTCGAAAGTGACGAAAAATCAGATCGATGAGTTCGGTGACGTGGCCGGTGCATTTTCCACCGTAACAGAGGAACGAAACTGAGGAAAGATGATCGTACGGATACCTAATCGAGATAAGAGATCAGCTCGCGTATTGTAGGCGGAAGAACGAGTTCTTCTGAACGTGACCGACGAGAAAAAAGAAAAGGAGCAATCGGCATTGTTGCGTCACCGTGTCGAGTTTCTGCGAATCCGAGCGATTGGCCGTGGATCGGCGTTAGGGCACCGTGGGGGTAAGACGAGAAGGGTCCGTGGAATCGTCAGGTAGAACCAGGTATTCCAGAAATATTCACTAACCAGCTGGGCCCCCAGACTTAAGTCGTTCGCGATACGCATCGTCCAGCAAGATCTTCGAGCCGAGTTCTGGGCTCGAGGAGAGAAAAAAAGGAATAGAGAAGAAAACTCGCTCAATAATCGGAGGAGCTCTCGGTGTTTCGACGATGGAGAAATCGTTCGATGTATCGGCCACAGGAAAAGTACTTTGTAGCCTTATGTAACCCTACCTATACACTGTTCGAAAAGTAACGCGACACCACGCGTAACGTTACCGCGTGCGAACCACAATGAGGAAAAGAGAAGCAGAATACGCGACCAATTCGAATCGAATCCCGGTGTGACCCTTCGTCCTCCACTTTTTTCCCCGTTTCCCTGGAAAAATTGTGTAGTTTTTATTCGGCTGGACGAGAAAAAAAAATAATAGAAACGCTGCTCGAATACTGGGGTCTCCTCCGACCGTTGACGTTGATTACGTTTGACAGCTTCCGCATACGCTCCTTTACATATTCCGCTTTTTTTTTTCGCTTTCTCTCGGGTGAACCCTGACCACGGTTACAAACCCATTCGAGAAGTTTTTTACTGAGCCCTTGGGTGTTTTTTTTTTGGTAATACTCGAATGAAAATTTCTCGATATCGTGGGTATTGTGCGAGGGAACACGATTTGGGTATTGGAATTGTATATCTGGGTCGACGAAGAGTTTGTTTGTGGGAATGGTACCGGTAAGTGCGAATTGTTCGTGGTCGTTTTAGTTTAACTTGTAATTATGGCGTTTACAAGGAATGCAAAATCTGTTTAGGATGCAGAAATGATTAAATAACTTATCAGCATTAGGCAGAAATTAGAACTTTCATTCTTGATTGTGTGAATCATAGTTTATAGTTGATGTGTAATTAGTCGGAACATTTGTTAATATAGACATCAACTGTATCTATCAGCACCGGTGATGTATAATACAATAGAACCTCAAATATGTGATGTTTCAATTCAATTTCAACATTTACCAATAACGGTATCTATTTCGTTGAAACAGCGAAATAAGAGCCTCCTCAAATATCCCAAGATTTTAATTGATACTTCCAAGAACTCCCGTGCGACTCGTTAGTGGTGCGTGTATCACGTAGGCGCTCCTTTCAAATTACAACCTGGCCCACCTCCGGGGCCGGATTAGAACGGGGCCCCGAAAGTTGGTCGAAAAGTCGTTACCGAGAGTGGTTTCGCAAATTATCGGTGCCCGCGCGGCAGTCATCGGCGAGGCATATGGCGCGCGTGCCTCGGAAGCGTGTCGAAGATTGCCGGCGTGTGCCGTGGCCGTAGCCGCCGTCGCGTTAAAACGCCACGGAATGTTACACGGACCGTGAACCGATAGAGAAAACACCGAACGACGACGGCGCGGGGCCCACCGCCACCGGCCATCTTCTTGTCTTCGATCAACGGACGGCGCCGAGCTCACGGGATATTACTAAATTCCGGGAACCTTTTTACGGATCGTTGGATATCGAGAACCCTCGTCTTCTAAACCCGCCGTGTTAATTAAGATTCTATCGAATTGCATGCTCGAGGATTAACCCTTTCACATAGGGGTTGACTGGAGAGACTTTTTTTTTTTGGATTTGACAGATCCTTTGTTCGGTTTAATTGGATATTGTGTTCTGTGATCGTTGATATACTGTCTTGTGGTTTCGAAATATCGATTTGTAGAACGTGTTAAGTGTCACAAGTGGAGATGTGTAATTTTTTAAGGAGGAAAGTGATTACGTAGCATTTCGTATGTATTGAATGAAGTGACAGTGCCACGGAGCTTCAATCATTGGATTGCGATTTAGAACAAGTTTTCTGGGTGATTGAAATGAAATGATAATTTAATATTTTTTATTTGTAACACTTTTCCTGTGGCGGATAATTTAATTTTTTTTTTTTGTTTGACATTGTAAATAGTTTAACAAGGTAGGCATGGGCAAGTGTCCCCGGTGACAATTGTTGTTGTTATTGTTTGCTAACAATGTTCTTTACTTGAAAGACCATTCCGTAAAATTTTAGATCGCTACCTCTTTATTTGAAGGTAATATGGGGATAAAAGTCCTAAACTATATCATTTTTTTTTCGTCTACTATTTAATTAAACAGCTAAATATTGGGTCCACTTCTAATTTCGTTTTTGAACTCGAAATAAAAAAGCTACCCTTCCAAGTAAAAACGTAAAACTACTTTTACCAATATGATAAGCACTTCGTGGAAATTCAAACAATTTCCATTTTTTAAATTCAAAACAAACAAAAATACTATGTCCTCTAGTAAAAATATATATACCTACTACAAACCACAACCAAAAACTACTTCTACTAAAAGTATAAAACTGCTCAGGGCAAGAGGTAATACCCGAGTAATAATTCTGAACGTAAAACCATTAAAAATCAATCCTTTCGTCGGCTCGGCCCACAACAACAGGATCACGATTCCCCAAATTTCCAGTCGAAAACGACGACGACGAGAAAAACGACATTCCAGTGGGCAAGCGTGTTTGCACGGAGGACCGTTTTGTGCGTCGGATTAAACGGAGAGGCAACGATCTCACGGGAGTGGGACAGAGGTTCGCGAAAGGAAGGGAAAAAAAAAAGGGAAAAGCGGTAGCGCCGGTCGACTGGTCCCATTCGTCCTCGAACAAGATAAACGACAATATTTATTTGTCCACGCGAATAAGGAGGAAAAGTCCAAGCCTTTTTCGGCCGTGTGTCCAAACATCGGGCGTTGCTGGTCGACGAGGCGTGCGGTGATGATCCACAGTCACCTGGGTCCATCCGTAACTCCGTTCGCCCGGAAAATCACCACGGAGCCTCCGAGAGCTGCTGCAAATCCTTGGCGACTACCACGCGACTTGGGATCCTTTCGTGACGGCGACTCCGTGAAAAACGCTGTGAGGCTCGCGGACTCGCAAATGAAATTACCGATTCAACGCCGGTGACATCAATGGGTCCTCGAGCCGGATATTTACGGGCCTCGTCTTACTCCAATTCGATTTGCTCGATGCTGTCTTTGCGGTGGCTTCGTCCTTCCAAAGGGTCGTAACGTCGATTGTATTGGTTTTGGTGTTCTGGTCCCAGGACTGTTTTCCTATTGTTCGTTTCGGGGGAATCGAATTTTTTACTATTTTTAAGCGATTAACCTTTACGATGCTGGCAAGGGAACTTCTGATTTAATTTAATAATAGAATTACCAAAGCAGTCGAAATGACTCGAATGTTCATTGCAATATGTAAGGAATGAAATGAGTTAATTTATAAATTTGTAAAAAGAGATAACACGATAAGAAAAGACGGAACTGCCGTTGGTCATTTCGGTCCAAAGAGAGGGAACACGCGATTCCTCTCGAAGGCACAATGAACCCGACCGTCCTCCCGTCGTTTGTCCGATCTCTCTCTTTTATTGTCAGCGGGCACCCCGTCAAAATATCGTGAAGCCGGATGCTTTAGGGTTAAAAAACGCCTCATAAACTCATCACGAGCCGTGGTTACTGTGGATTGTTAAAGAATTCGAACCAGCCACGAAGAACCCTGAAAAGGGTAGTAAAAGCTTGAAAGCGATATTACCGAGCCACCGGGGAAGACCTTGGATTCAACGAAGAATGGCGTGTGCCGCCTGAACCCTTCAACCTGTTCAGAAATATGTAAGAATATAATGTGTACACACCAAAAATTCGATCTATTTGAAATATTGGTAACTTTTTATAATTGATCGGAAACAATTCCGTATGAAACAAGCGTTTTCTAATTTTTTTTTTTTTGGTATATTATACAAAATTTTTGTTATAAAATCAGGAACCAATTGTAAGACTATTTAAAACATTTTTTACAATATTTTTTTTATGAACAATCTGTTTGCTCACGATAACTAACGAATTACTAGTCACAATAACACCGTTTTTCTAACGTCTCGATGCCGTTAAAAAAAGTTTCGTACTGCCGATCGGCAGTAAAATTACCATATTCAGGATTTAGCGAATAGACCGCGGATTTTATATTCCCCACTATTAATAAGGTTCAATAAGGTTTTCATTTCATTTATTTTTACAAATTTTTTAATTACACCTAACATGCACGATGCCAGAATATCTCTACAAAATGATCCTTCAACCTGGAACGTGTTAAAGAAAAAAGAAACAGAGACGTTCGTTTTGCGATCCGTCGAGGGCGGTTTTCGCGTTCAGCGGGTCGTCGGCCGAAGATTTAAGTAAGCAGTTAAACGTAAACGGACACGACAGCTACCGCAATTTTATTCTTCGGGGGCCGTCCCGTCCCGTGTCCATTTACCGTGGGGCCAGTGTTCTTTTTTTTTTCTTTTTTTTTTTTTTTTTCGTAAAAACGCGGACCCCGCTCCTTTGTCTAAAGCATTCGAGCGTTGCACGGGTACAAGGGTGGGTAGGTCTGCGGGGCAACAAAAGGAGCCAAGGGCAGAAAAGGGAAATTTATGTATGTACCGTGGCGCAACAACGCCATCTGCGTGGAATCCCGTCCGGTCCGTCAGTTTTCTCGGTTTCCCGAAGATTTGGGTCAACCGGACAGTTGCGAGAAACCGTCGCCCCTTTTCGGGTTGAACCGACCGTTCATCTAACGATCCCCGATTTCTCGGTGAGTTAAGGCCCACGGGGCTTTTAAAGCAACGCCGAAAGCTCCCGTTGCCGCGAATTCGCCATTAATGTAATTATACACGTCCCGCCTGGGCCGGTTCCGCCCTTGCGACCGTACGCGTGTCCCGTTTACACTCGATTTCAGTTCATTTGTTCTTTCAAACTCGCCGAACGCTAACGAAGCGTGTGCCACTGGCCCTCGAAAAGGGCCCTTCGGTATTTCCTTTCGCGTTATCGAGAGGCTGTGTGACCGAGTAGAATGATTTGGGACAAATTCGACGGCCTCTTTGAAGATCTGGTGAAAACCAATATGGCGGACGCTTAGACGTGCTTAGATACATATAACGAGGTTTTTTTTTGTTTTTACTGATGTGATAGTTCAAGAGCGTTTTGCAGGCATTCTGAAATGTTCTGTAAAGTACGTGGAAATGTTTTAATTTGTTCCCTGAGGAACCTATACAGTGAATCCTCGATTAGTGTTCGGAGGTTCATTGGGACTGATAAGTAGGGGTCCCCAAGTGTAACGCTCACTCTATAACGAGGTTTAGCACAGTGATAGAGCTTGGAATTTCGGAGAGAATGATATTTTGTTCCGGTCATGTATGGCTATTAGTTTGTGAAATATTTAACGTTCAATGCTGAGGAGTTTTTTTTGTTAATTATACAATGTCAAAGATCACATCAGTTCCCCGTACAAATTTCCCAATGTTCGACCGTTAAACGGGTCGCCAAGAAAGACGTAGGTACCCCCGATCAGTGGTTCGACACGTGTAAAATTTGCGTGAAAGCGTATTCAACCGATTCAAGGCGGTCGGTGATCGGTTCAGCCGGCGAAAAATTCACGCTGGACAAAGTCCGAGGGGTTGGAAAAACGATAGAATAAAGGGAGGAGACAGAGTTTCCCCGGTCTCTAACACCGACGGGAACATTTATCTCGAGTGTCACTTCACCCAACTTTCACCGGGACAATGTCACTCCGTTCCTTCCAAACAGTGCCCCCCTTCTTTTTTTTTTTTCCATCGTTCTTGTCCACGTCGAAGGGCCTACTCCAAAATCGTCGTAATGGAGCTTCATTCAACCGGTCGGAGTGCGTCATTTGCATTTCTTGCGATTTATCTTCGTCCAGAAACGCGCGCCCGCCGCGTCGTTCAACTGGGAAGGCACTTCTGACTTCTTCTTTGTCATAATAGATCGCTACCGGGGGAAGCAGCGTGATCACGGGTTTCCTTGGGCTTTAAGCGGGCCTCCGGGAGACGACATTAAGTCGAATTCTTCGGTTGAAGTTGCAATCGAGGCTTTCTTTTACCCGAGTGTCTAGGACTTTGCGGCTCAGCTATTTCTTAAGACGGACACGATAACCGTCGAGCGTACTTGTGCACCCGGCCTCGTTCGATTTCCCCTTTGACCGGGGCTACGCTTTGATAAATAAGATTCAGAAAGGGTGTGGAACGGCGGCGAACTTAATGCCTGCGATCAATATTCAATGAACGTTACTGCGGTAACGGTATTGGACATCTTAGACCTCTGAATTGAATTATTTTGTAAGGTGATGCTCGATTTAAAGCAATACTTTTAAACTACTTTCGGTTATACTTCTCTGTTTAGGTACGGAATCTATATTTGCATAAAGATTCACAGTCGGAGTAATTGTTCTTCTTGTTCGATGGCTGGCGTTCTTCAGGTTCTTCCTCTTGCCCTTACCTCGAACATTGGAGAATGGAACTGACAGGCTTTATCTGGGTTCTGCCAAAATCTACCACAGATTGTAACTTAACCCATTGACAGTCGAATAAAATTACAACTTGCAGTAAAGAATATATATATTTCAATATATAATAATAATTCAATGTGTAATATATATTTTTTTACTGCAGTAAAACTCAACTACTTCTATCCATGATAAAAAAATTTACAAAACCATATTTTACACGTATCTTTTTAATAATTATGTCGTGTATGATAAGTGCCCTTTGCCTGAGTCTCACTCGGGATAAACTGTTAATGGGTTAAGGTGCCAAACCAAAGTGACATTGAAGTTTCATTGGAATTTTTTAATAAACCATATATTGAATGTTTAAATGAAAATTTTAATTTGAATTAAATAATCCTCCATTTTGCTGTGTTTCAAACATCGAATAGTCTCCGTACATTTGAATCAGGCTACTGAATTACCTGTCCACAATTCCAAGATTCCATATCCAGATCGATCGAGTCGTTCCACAAAGAACGTTTCAATTACCCTGGTCACGGACCAACTGCACCACCCGACCAGTTATCTTCATCTACTGCAGCGGTACGAATGAAAAAGGGTTGCGTCTTATGAAAGCTTCGATGCGCGTCGTTCTTCACGGAACGAATTCTTTAACGCGTGGCTAACGCGATGCTACCTCGCTCGTCATGGCTCTTTCCCCGTCACAAAGCTTTCCGTTGGCCGGTCCAGCTCTTCACGAGGCGGCGGATATATCATTGCAAAGTAGCCGCGACTAAACGAAATCGTCGCCCTCGCCACGCTTCGACCAGCGCGTTCATTGGTCCACCGAAACGTCTTGTTCGCCAAAAACGATTCTTACGTTCTCGCGATTTCACGTCCGAGAGAATCCTTTCGTTCGAGGATCGTTATCGTGATGAATGTCGTGCATTCTTCGAAGTTCCGCGATAATTCATTCACCGTACGAGACTTACCTGAAAAGTCCACGGATTCTCTCGCGGTTCCGTTCCAGATTTCCATTTTACACGGGCATTCTGTTCGTGAAACGTCTGACGATTATCGACTGCCGACGCTGTGAATGAAGATGGATGATCGGGTGGAAATCATTTCTGGAGCGTGTACGGATGACCTTTGAATTTGTATGGACCTCCCGAAGCGATTTAGATGCGGTTGTGTGGTGATTTCTAGGAAATGATAGTAAAAGTTACAGTGGTACCTATTGTAGTCGCGATGACAGGAAATATGTCGGAAATATTATGCAAAAGTCTGTGAAGTTTGAGAATGAAAAAGGAAATATTGAGAACTATATTGTGTAAAATGTAGTGATTTGTAGTATAGTCAGGAGATTCTTAAATTGCGATTCCTATGACCTGGAAAGGAGTCAAATTCCAACGACTGTTCGAGTTGGCCATCATTTTTCTGTGAATATGAAAGATAACAATAAAATTACAGTATAAAATACAATACGATATGTGCTAGAAAAAGAAAGTGGAACAATGGTGGACGTGGAGCAAGAAAGGCAGGTCCTTGAAATATGTGGAATAGTATTGTTATTTTATTGAGTGAAAGAGAAAGAATCGTAATTGGACGTTCTTAGAATTTTCGAGAGAGTTTCGTTGATTTCCATAATTTTCACGTTGGCTGGAGGAAAAAAACACGAGATGCGAAGTAGGTACGAGGCGAAATCGCGGCGAAGCGGGAAGCGTGAAGGGCAAGGCAAAGAACCCTCGTTCTGCAAAATATCAAAGGCTCAGTAAGGAAATTGAAAGGCTTTGTGTAGAAATAAGAATGTATCGACTGCCCTCGACAACCACTCTGCCGGGGACAAAATTTTCGAATCTTGAACTTGTCCCAGCAAAAGAAAGGTACAAGATTAAATTTACAATAAAAATGGAAAGCTTGGGTATTAATTAAATGATATTGCAAACATAGAATCTTGCAGAACAAATCTTGAAATACAAAATCAATTTATAATTTATTGTAATTAATGTCTCGTTTAAAGTTATTTTAATTTCAAAGTACTTTGTTGTATTTCCCTATACCGATTTCGTGCACGATCATCTGTATCTTGTGTCGCTTTTAATTAATATATTATATTTATTTTCAGAACGTAATGCGACCAGGAACATCTGTGGCGTCATCTACGGTAAAACTCCCAAGCAAAAATGGTCCTCGTGGGGACGATAGTTAAGATTTAAGTTATTTATAAGGTTTATTGTGAAAGGTGGGAACTTGTGATTCCATCTACCTGCCTTGGGCCTCCACTCGGAGCAACCTCCTCGTGGTGAGGCCTGGGCAATCGATATTATCATCGGTAAAGTACTATAAATTGAAGACAATATCGAGCTAAAGGCTGCGAACTTCGAATCTATCTCATAAAACCACGTTCTATATTACATCGAACTAGGTTTATTTTCGAAATCGATATGAGATTCAAAGTGTAAAAATGTCTAGTACTTTGAATATTTTAGAACATTATTCGAGATAAAGATGTATCGAACTACTGAAAATTACTTTAGATTCCTTTTCGTTATTGTGTAAATTTTTTGATTGGAATATGAATGCTGCTGGAAGTATAATAGCATTAGTGTGTTAAGGCTATAGTCAATATTAGAATTTAGCGCCACTCCTGCTGGGGTTCTACAACCCCACGATCTTCCACACGAGCCCCTGGCGCCACCTGTGGGGGTTCTGTGACCCCACGGTCTCACCTCACGGGTCTCTGACGTCTCATGCGGGGGTTCTATGACCCCACGGTTTTCCACGCGATGTCCCTGGCGTCACCTGTTGGAGTTCTGTGACCCCAGGTTCTCACCTTACGGCGTCTCTGGCGCTTACACCGGGGATTCTATGACTCCACGTGCTCACTGTATATCTCACCATATACACTATATGCATACACCGCACGTTTGTATACCATTGACAATTGTTAATACACAATGTCCATTCAGGAAAAATTAACAAAAAACGTATCATAATATTCAATTTCGATTACAATCAAAATATTTAGAACACAGGTATTGTATTAATAAATTGAAATTTTATAGTTACCAAAACATAGTATCATTACAAGCTTAAAACATGTAATTTCAGACACGTTGATTTAACAAATTAAAATATATGTTTTATTCCAAGTATTTGGAAACTTAACGAGGGTAGCAAGGGTTTCTTCCATTATAACGCTCAAGAATACAATACATCTATATACCGTTTAAGCGTATTTACAAAGCATTCAATAAACATACATGCATATCATATAAGAAAAATATTATAATGTACTCCTTAAATAATACGCGAATGGTAAACAGAATGTTATTGATACATATAACATAAATGATTATTTATTTGAATGTTTGCAATGGTATCAATTATTCAAACAGCATATGATGTACATACAAAAACGAAGCTTTCAAAGGTAAATTTGATCGTCGTTTTGGAGGGTGATTGAGAATTGTTCAAAATTCATTAATAGATTCTATATTATAAAACCAAAAAATAAAGACTGATTCCGTTACGTAACAGTTAGTCTGTAAATTTAGAAAATAGTTACATGCACCCAACTGCTTCTGCAAATAATAAGCCAAGAAACTTTGCGTTACAACTATTTACCCATCAAGAATAAATTTTCATTTCATCAATGTCACCAGATCATATCAGTTTCCGACTTCGTGCGAGCTAAAGGATTCAAACACAAGTTCTTCAGTACTTGCACAGCATCGTCGCCATCATCCCTCGCGTATAAAGTCTGCCTCTTGGTGCTTTCCGTTTCGAACGACTTCCTACGAGTACTACCATTCACAGAATTTTCCTTGCTTCTCTTTATATGTGATTTACAAGTGTGCCTCGTAGAGTTTCTCGAAGAAAACGTCCCGATGTGCTTCGCCTTGAACGACGGACGCCTTCTTCTTCTCTTCCTAACCTCGCCACTTCCGGTGTCCAAGGAGACCAATGATTTTATCGACGGATAGTCAACTTTCTTATCAGAATTCTTCAGATCTACGGTACGATTCTTCCTGGACATTGTTTGATTCGGTTGCGGAGCTCTTCTTTTCGGATGCGTTCGATGGCGACGATCGGAAGCTCGAGGACCCTTGAAAATCGGCCTTAAAGTCCCTATGACTCTACTTCTGATCCTCAAAGGCTCTAATAACTCATGATTAGGCCACGAAGCAACTACGGGCAGACCACACGCATTATGCATTCCAACCAATGGCACACCTATCGTTCTGTGCTTCTTTGTGTCTGGTAGTATTTGGAAGTTGTCGGTGAAATCCCAATTACGACCGCTGCGTCTCGCGTTCTCTTCGTACGCGGATATCTTCTGGACAACGTGTCCACGTTCGAGATCGATCGTTCCCCATTTTCTAGTCAGACGCTTCTCGTCCTCTTTCGTATGCATCACCTCACCATTCTCCACCGTTTCGCTACTGGTTTTGTTCTTTGCTCTCGTATCGTTCGATCTTCGAAATTCCGAGCGTTGCCCTCGTGAACTCGACTTGTGAAAGTAATCATCGAAATCGCTGAAATCTTGATCGTCTCGATTCAAAATATTGTGCTCACTTTTAACTATTCGTCGATCGAGGGTCCTCAGCTTGGAATTAACTTTATCGTCCCGACCTTGAATCTCGTGTTGATAGTCGCAAGAGTGACACGATCTACGAGCTGGGTTAGCGGTGTCCGTGTGTTTGGAGAAATGACTCGATCGTGGAATTTGGGACGAGTTGTTAGTTCCGTTTCGAGTAAACGATACATCGTTCGCGGGGACAGTTTTGTACTTTGATACGCACTGATTCTTCTCGGGTTCAGAGATCGATGATTCGAATTGCAACTGTGGCGCCTCGGACCTTCTCAGCGTACCGATATTGTGCGCAATCGATGCCTGATAATGCTTGATCGGAATACTCCTGACGGTGCCGCTGTTTTGATGCTTCGTTCTCATGATACTTTTCCTATCGTCGCCAGGTTTCGTGGAATCCTTGCCTTTTCTCGGATAAGTTTGTTCCAAATGATAATTCGGCACGTCGATCGCGCGTTCTTCGTACAGTTGATCGTTCCTTAACACGCCGTCGCTGAATTTGGATGGATTCTTCCATTCCTCGATGACGCTCCGGTTGAATCTCGATATATCGTTAAGCCTAGGTAAATTGATTACGGTTCTCGTGTCTGTATTCTTGACGTCGATTGGCGTTTTACCCTCACTGCCCTCTAGCCACCTTCAAGATTTAGCGCCGAACGTCGTTCCGGACGCGTGCATTCGATTCTCGATCCCCATGCCTATGAATAATTCAGCGACATAGGTGTAGAGGATAGATTGTTGTGTATAGTAATGACGAGTGGAAAAATCGAGCAAAACGTACTCACCGAAATCGTGATCGCTCTCGCTGAAGGGACTCAGAGTTTGCGTGGATGTAAACGTCGACGCTTGAGACTTCGTCCTGTTATTACCTCGCGAACAAGCGAAGAATGTGCTCAACAGCGCGCCCACTTCCACGAAAATCACAGCCAGCCCGACGGTCAGGAGTATCAGCGCTTGGTCTTGCGTCCATTTCTCGAGCATCTCCAAACAGCCCTGCGAAATAGACGTGGTGAGATTGCTAAATATTCTGGAGGTAGCAGTGGTCTCGAAAGTACTGACAGTACCAAGGGTCCTCGTAGATTCTAGAGATCTATAGAGTCTAAGATCGCCAGGTTTGGGAGTCCAAATCGGTTTCCAGAGTTCGAAGGTAAATCACCTCTTCGTTAGGGGTGCAAAATTTAGATCTTACGGAGCAAAATGAGTCTAGTTAGTTCTAAAGAGATCTGCAAAATCCGGGGGTAATTTGACGATTGATTGAGGAATCAGAGAATCCCAATATAGTCTAAAGGATTCCAGAGAAGTTGAAGAAACTTCGAATTGGGCCCAAGAAGTTTTAATTTTAGGTCATCTTGAGGAGACATTGAAGACTCGAGTCATTATTCTTGGGTTTCTTCATCCATATCTGACTCCGAAATAGACATTTTTTAAGTCCCACTAATTTCATCGTAGAAAATGGCATCTGCATACGCTATATAAATCTCGGGACCTACTTTAGGGGTATTGATTTTATTCGTTGCTAAATTTATGAGAGCGCGGTTAGATATGTTTTATTTTAATCCTCCAGCCTTCCTTTTCGAAATGTTTCCAATAGTAGATTAAAACGGATCGTTCTAAATTCTAAATAACGCGGGAAAGCGTCGCGATGTGTGCAATACTGCGTGACACCCCTCGTCATACTCGCGGACACCGTCGACACGCCGATGACATTTCAATCTATATTCAATTTCTGCGCGAAATGTAATACATATCGGGCACACGCGACGAGAAAACTTTCTCCTTGGAATACGAGGCTAACTTTATACAACGGTTTTTCAACAAACTCCGCGACGCCATACGCGTGACGTTCTTGTTTTCCAGATGCGACACACCGATTGAAAATTGAAACGATACAGTCGACGCGCATTTGCGCAACCCGCATCCTACTGGATTTCTCTTTAGGCAACGCGACATTTGCATGCGGGTCGTCGTTAAACGTGTAGGTACGTTCCACGTCCATTCTAACACCGTCGAAATGGCAATGTAAGTTTAAGAGGAAGGTACAACGACTATTATTAGCACTGTACAGGAATTCTGTGCAGATATTAACCTTTAATTACTCGCGTGGGGTCATTTTAATGTCGATGCCTTCATAAATGCGTAATTCGTACCCGTTATCGTAATCGGTTCGTAGAGATCCTAATTAGATCTTCTTTATGAAATTCTGGTAATGGCTGACACCATGGGACTAGCTACGCAAAGAAGCATGCATTGAGTCTTAATACCGGTATTATACCCAGGGACTAAAACCGGTATGATTGTGATACCGGTATTATGCCAGTAAAGGTATACCGATACCGATATATTACCGAAAACCGAAATAAATACCGGTATTTTTTCAAACTTTCTTTAACAAGACAATTAGAATCGACAGGTTCACCTAAAAGAACGTGTCGCTGCGATTATTACGCGTTCATAGTAATCAGCATCAAATGTCCCATTTCATGCATAACCTCCATCGTGTAATAGATCAGTGTGACAGTTCGTGACAATGACAATCAATGTTTGCAGTGTCAGATGGACACTGGTCGGAATGTGTATGCCCACCAATAATTCTAGTTTAATCATTTCCTTATTACGATACGTTACCGTGATGTGCCGGGCGTGTTGATGTTCGGCGGGGTTCAAAGCTTGGCAGAGAGTAAGATTGGCAGGCTCGGGGTTGAGGAAAGAGTCGGTTTCGTTCGCGTTGGCCAGGGTGCAGCAACTGAGAGGGACAACTAATTCTCTTCGTCCGACTTCCTGCAGCCGCCACCAGGAGGTGCCGTAATTGCTGCTTCCGTTTATGCCGCAACAAGCAAACTGAAAAGGTCCGTCGCAATTTGCGGTATTTCGATGCTGGACGGGGTGTGCGCGCACGTATGTAATTGTTTGCTACGATACATTAATCGCGAACGGCCGACCGCGTTTCGGGAAAAATACGAACGGACACTCCTGTTCTCGATCGACCGCGTCGCCTGTTGCATCCTCTTTCGTTGCGTTACGAAACCACCTGTTCACTCTTTTTGTTACTCGAATTGTTACAATTAATTCGCGATTCTGAACGGACCCGAATATTTATGAACGTGAATTTGTGAGATGGAAAGCTATTGGTGTCCACGGCAGAAAGATTTGACGCTACTGGATTCGAAGTTTTTGGGTATCTCCAGTGGACAGTTAGTTAATAGGGTGGTTCTGATACGGCTGAACGCTTTTTCAATTAAACTAAACATAAATCTCAGGGATTGATAACTGCATACAATGATTTCTCGATGAATGCGACACAAGCAACAGCGTTATTCCCACTCTTGGGGGAGACCCCTTGCGGAACCAATCAAAACACAGTAAACAGAAGCTAAGAAGAGTCTCGGCTTCGGGCGTAAAACAAATTTATGAAAAGCTAAAAACCTTTCCACCTTGCTATGAATGCTTCGAAGTGGACCTAAGCACGTCGCACTCATGGAGATATTACTGTATTAATAAAAAAAGACACTTATAGCTTGTTAGTAACCTTATACTGTATTAGCAACATGTGCTACCCTCTAAAGTAACAGATTACTGATCCATGAAGGTTTTTAGAAGCTTGCTTATGTCTGTGTTCCGAGTAACGAAACGATCCTCGCGTTACTTAATACGACATCAAGGTAATACGAACGTACCGTGGTCTGTGCAAGATCAAGGGCTGCCGTGAATTGTTCTCGGCCGGGAACGGCGTAGCTGCGTTGCAGGGCTCGTACCAATCGCGCTGGCCTTACATCGATACCGAGAACGTGCGGCCAAAAGACGGCAAGAACGCAAACGGTGCATTCACCGATCAGTAGCAGGACTATCGTGATCAGATACTGAAAACATAGAATCGAAAATCTGAAATTATACCTTACTCTATCGATGGAAAGGGAAACCCCGTAATTGGAGATCTGTAATCATAGACGACTGTGTTCGAAAGTAATATTCACTGGTGTATTACTTCCCAGAAATAAAACACCAATGCTCGCTACCTCTCGAATGTTATGTAGTAACTTATAATATTACATCTTTACAATCAGACTGTTACTAACAAACACGGTCGTATTTACGAATTCACAGGTAATTGGTCATTTTAGTCTGTCCATTTGAATTTTAGATCCTGCCCCGCGAATAGCGAACGCGTGCTAAGAAGGTATTCACGAACGGTGCACCCGTTTGTTCCTCTAACAAGCGGACTTCGGAATAATTGCTGTTTTTAAATGATACCACGGGGCATCCTCGCCCTCTTTCCGTGAGCACGCGTGCCTGGATTTATGTAGATCCGTTTCCGGGCAGCGACGCGTGACCGTATACAACGGGCGAAGCGAGAGATCTGGTTTTAGTTGGGTCTGCCGAGCAAACCCATCGTCAGGGTCCGTCGAAGAACCGCGAGGATCCCGGGGACCTTGACTTCCAGCGATTGAAACGCGGGGGTTTGCTGCGCGAACGTCTGACACCGTACAATCACAAAACGTTTGTTATTCGACGTTATCTATTATGTTGCAAATGCCTCGCTGGCGAATTTATGTTACAATAGAGCCACTTTTTAAGCATTTCTTTGTCCACGTTTGACCCCTCGTCGTCTGATCTCGTAATTTAACCCGAAAGAAATATTTACATTTTAGGGATTACTTTGTGCTGCAGACTTTTAAAACAATTTTATGTACATATTAACGCGTTGCTATAATTTGCTCCCAATTCTGGTAGAATTTTGTAGAATCGGTATTGTTGTAAACGCTTTCAAAGAGTAGGTTTGAAATTCTGAGCTAAATACATTATTTAGAAATTGTTTGTATGAAATACGGGGACGTGTTCTAGATAATAGTTCTACTTAATCATATTTCGTTATTCATGCATTTGATCTTTAGCAGTTCTTCTGATTCTGTGACGCAGATGAAACTTTTGTGTCGTAGTTATAGAATAAAGAGGTGTCTCACAGAGATAGTCACGCATCGATTGTAGAGACAAGTCGCCCAGCACCCGAGCATCCCCGTGAGCGTGATTAAAAATCCTAGTCCAACGACTGCGAAGGCCAGATAATAGAAGAGTGGTTGTTCGGGGTGAATGTCGCCTGGTCCCAACAAACGCGACAGCAGAATCCGTTCATCATCGGCTAATAACAATGCCCCCAACGACATCAGTGCGAAACCCGATATCTGGAAATCAAAAGAATAAACTTTATCATTAATTCGAACCCTATATTATCTTAAACAAATTGTTCTCTTCCGAAAAGAAACAGCAAAACACAGAACATTTAGTTCCCTTAAATTTGTTGTCAATGTAAACTCACCAAGAAGATGACATTCGCGCAACACACGAAGACTCGCGACAGCCCAAAATTTTTCGGTTCCATTTTACACTGTATTGTTTTTAATTTCATCGATCTTTTAACGTTCCTCTTCGTTAAAGAACACCTGTGACAATCAGTCACGTTAATCCCTCGCGGTGACACTCCATTAATCGTCGCGGATGTACGTTAACGCGGCGAAGTTGAAGTTAACCCGAGTGTTTTCTCTCCGACGAATGGCTTGACTTCGTTTCGAGAGTCGGTGCCAACAAATTACGAAGTGCACTTGCTCGTGTTAAACGGAGAACTAAAAACCTCGCGCGTGATAGATGGTTCCACGGCGTGGTACGAATATACTGGCATCTGTAGGTGCGCTTGCGTTGCGAGCCCTCATGCGCGACCGACCGGATGGAACCGGAAGGAAATAGAAAGGCGCCGAACAAAAAAATGGAGGGGCTGAAATGTCCATATGCGCGTACTTATGCGATTGTTACCGATACGCGTCGTGTTTGTCAAACGTCACCATGGGGGAGCCCTGAATTTAAAACTGATCCTCGTGAGCAAACGAACTTTTCACCCCATTCCCGTTTGGAAACGAAAACAATTCATTTGGGATACTGATGCCTGGATATGGAAGTTAATGATAAGTGAGAATAGTTAATAGTAATGAGATTATAGGATAGATAACTAGTTTTGCAAATATAAATGAATAAAATTATTCTGGACAAGAAACGCGTGAGAAATTGAAACAACTAGGTGAGGAAGACTAATTGTTATAAATTAGTTTACTAATGTAGATAATTTAGTAAGTCTTTATAATTTGTACATATAAATGGTACTGTATTAATTATTAGAAATGGAATCAGTTTCGTGTTTAGCACGTGTGTCTATGCATTGGCAGAATCATATCTATGATAAAAATTACAGAACAGGTAAAAGTAAATGTGTTACGTGTATTATTGTGGGTGTTCACAAAGCTTATCTCCTCCCGCTTGCATTAATTCACGCGCCGTAGTATGCACTTCTAGTTAAAATAGCGCAAACGATGCTAGTATAAACCTAACATATATAGTAGCTACTACTGTTTTGAAAAAGGGAATAGTGGAAGGTGGACGAATATTAAATGCATGTATCTTAGAAAATTTGTAATATTTATATAAGGTTTGTTATTAAATATTTTTGTATACAAGAGGTAATCTTATTAAACATATAACAGTACATTTTTTTAAAAATCTAGCAAGCTTTTATGCGACTGACCACCGCACCCAGTGGTAGGTGCAGCTTCATCTTGTTCTCTTTGTACGGTTTCACCTAGCTCAGGCGGTAAATGCAGGACCTAAAACATAGATTAAGAACACAATTCATTTTGTTCACTGTAAAATGTTTACACCGGTTCAATTACCTCAATGACGAATTTTTTGCGTCGCAATTTAAATACGAGATCTAGCGATTCTGGAGTATGACTGGCTATTGTGTTCAATGCGAGTAACTTTTTCAGGTGTAACAAACCATGATAATCCTTGAATAAAGGATTAGTTTCTTTCCGAGAGCCCATAAACGATTCTAATTTAATCGCGACATCTGATAAGTGTTCAACTCGTTGAACTACGGCATTCTAAAAATTCATCGTAATATACGATTCTGTGGTTAATATCGTACACATATTGTATTAGTTTCTTAATAGACTATCAATGTCAAACTTACTGAATTATACATGCATTCTGCGGGTACTGTTATTACTGCAACAGCGTAAGAGTACCTTAAAAGTGCCCTAAAGAAATATAAAAACTTCACTAAATCTTGTTGTGAGCTTTCTTCAGAATCACTGAACCACAACCTTGATCCTAAAGAATGAATTGCAATTCGTAGAACCTGTCTCTTTGCAGGTGTCTCCGAAATCGAGTATTGTCCTTTCTTCAAAGTTTCTTGTACACACTGCAGTAGTTTCGAATAGGCAGACTTTTCAAACGTATTATCTTTTGTGGGATAACTTTCATCGTACCACTGTGTTATATCTGCTTCTTCAATTGTCTCTCTTTCCATTGTCTTTGTAAGATCATAGAAGTGACCAAAAGCTTGTCCTCCGGTCGGAGATGAATCAACTACTTTCATGTTTTGATACCTCCAAGCAATCTTCATCTGTTCATCGGAATGATGCATATGATTGACTGATTTGGTTTCTGTTATAACAGCTGGCATCTCTGATACAAAGTGAGATGTTTTCATATCCTTTGATGCTATTAGTACTGGTTGATTGGTGACCACGCCTTCAGCCATGAAGTACTTTAACATAACTTTAGCATAGGTACCAAATCGATCTTCCTCTGAAAAACAAAATGGTTTTTTATGTAGTACAGTGTTATATCAATTAACATTATGTATAAAAAGTCTAATATGATTTATAGGTACCAATAACGAGCAAAGAGCCAATAGGCAGTCCACCTCCTAGTATGTGATCCAAAGAAGGTATTCCGCTTGAGATGAGCAACTGTGAATTCTTGATTGAAGGTTTTGTCCCTGGTATGAAAGGAAATCTGGTACCCTTCGCCGTACTAAGATCCATCTTAAATACTTAACTTCAAACAAAAGAAGTATAGTGTGTTAAACATTTAGTTTTAGAACATTTTTTATAAAATACTTTGAAGAAAATTGTGTTTGATTTACCTGTAATATATACTAAATTTATATTTACATAAAACAGCAGCAGAAAGTCGATACTATTTATATTATACACATTTTCTTTAAAAAGTAATAAATTTTGACATTAAAGCTTCTTTCACGTGTCAGTACAATCATCATTTAGGATTATAGGTTATGTTTACAAAAACCACATAATAGATTAATATATTTTAATATATTACAATAAATTATATGAACAATATATGAATTTCAATTTTCGAGGTATTACAGCAATGGAAACAGATTATTTTGATTTAGCATAATGAGCGTATAAAATAAGAAATCATTTATCGACTACATTGCCTCTTTGAGTTGCAAGAAATGTCCTGAAGATGGCAAAATTTACCCTTTTTCACACCGGTAGCTAACGCTGTTCATAGTTTGCCAGACTCCTGCTAGAATGCACTAAGAACCCATCTCACTCCGTGCAGTTATAATTTAGCAATTATGCAATGGATATTCCTTGCATATATTTTTTTGTTAATATATTGTTATTAATCTAATATTCTTGTATTTTATTAATCCACAAAGTGCCATATACATCTTTCCATTATTTAATTTATTCACTTAGTGTTTCAATAATTCTCACAACTACACATGTAGATTCTTAAATATCAGTGGGAGGTTGCAAAAAATTCAAGATTAAAATATTACTTAACGTATTTCATTACTATATGCAAATATTTACTTATTTCAATAGTATTAAACCCCAATAAGAAATTATCATAAGGATATTTTATTTCAATTTCCCTAAAGTACATACAGAATAAAAAGCGTAGCGCGAATAAAATATAATAGCAACAAACTTTCCAGTGTAAACATAAATTATGCTTCATTTATGTACCGTTTATATTAATTCTAAAATGTTTTAAGTATCAATTTCGAAAACAACTCAACACCATGAGTAACCCGTCTCGTGCATGTTAGATTCGTAACTTCGTGGTATATACGAGCAGTTGTGTAAAGGCACGGTGTGGAGGTATCCGGCCAAACACGGAACCCCTCCCTGTTACTATCCCATCTTTCTCCCCTTCTAGTGTATTCCGCTCGACCGTCTTCCTTCTGCTTCACCCTTCGTTTTCCCCTACCGCGGATGGTGGTTCCCTCTCTCTTTCTTCAGCATACTCGTGCCGTCTATTGACCTCTTGCTTCCACTCTCGGTCTTTTCCTTTCTTTCCACGGGCGTAGCGGGAGCACGCTGCCCTCGCTCAACTACCTGTTGTGACGTTCAACGCGCATTCGACGACGCACCGGGACAATCAAGAGAGATTCAGCGCGCGCCCCGTGCGTTGCTGTTTATCGGTTATACGCGGCCGTTGTATACCTTTCCTCCACGGTCGTACGCCGTCTTCATGCACAAGAAAGTCTTCCGTTGGCAAAGCGTGTGCCCGATCCATGAGCCAGACCCAATATTAAGCCGCGAAAGGCTTGTCGCTCGCTCCCACTATCGTTCCTGCTTACCGTCTCTCTCCTACAACCACGGGCGGTAATGGCGAGCGAGAAGGAGAAAGAGAGACGTTCTTATTCAGAAGTTTTAGTTAGTCTTAAGCGACCAAAGAGGGCATTCGAAACATACTTCAGAACCCGCGTCAGTGCAATATTGACTTTTTGTGAGGTCCGATTTTGTGAGGGGATTCGCATCGATCATAACTCTGATAAATCAGAATGTTATTTTGTAAGAATATCATGGTTAGTCTGTTCGTGAAATTAACATTGGTAAGGTATACAAATATGTAGTTTTAAATTCTGTTTGCTCTGTAAACTTCGATCTAGGCCGATGAAGTTTGATATTTCGGGTCCACAAGGTTCATTTGAAGCGTAAAGTCAATTAATTACTAATTGTAGAATAATAGCCGCTATTTGATTAATTATCATGTACTAATTAAATATTAATTATCGTCTTTAATAACTTTATATACTTATCGGTCTCAATTGTTAATGTTGCATCGGTGCATATGAGGTTAACGTTTCAATATGTCGTTTTTGAATTCTAACCATAACCGTTACATTCAATTTTTATCATGAGAATCATAAACACAGTAAATAAAACGTCAGGGCAAAAACAGTGTGTCAGATGCATTAATGTAGTGATATAAAGTAATATTGAACAAGAAGCGTAAATGTACATTCAGTTTAATAATTGTATAATACTTCATAATTGCATTTCAGATATTAGAGTGTACTGTCGATTTCGTACATGCCGCCATTACCGTTTGGTAGTAGCGATCACCATCAGATGGCGCGGCAAATTGACCGCCTCTTGTATACACGGAGTTTCCAGGCCCTGAACTTAGTCGCGCGCGGTGAACGTTCCGTCCTACCGTCGAATCTTCGCGCGCGTCTCGTCGAGAGTGACAGTTCGAAAATCTCTTTACCCGGAAGACAAATGGTATTGCTTGTGCCGCGGGCATCGTTCGATTGTCAACGGGGGAATGGCACGCATAAGCCGTGGGCTTCGTTAGCGTATCGCGTGTACGTTACCGGGACGGCGGAATATCGTGGTAATCTCGTGCGAAGCGAGTTCGCGTGGAGGCTGAACTGGCGGTGACTGGTCGCGTTGGAACGACACGGACTTCACGGTATACCGTTCAGTCACGTGGCATCGGTAATAAAACGCGGTGAACAGTATCTATCGGCGATACGTCGGGATGTCAACAACCGGACAGACGAAACAGCGTCTATACACGACATTGGTGCGTGAACGAAGTGTGTGCAAAGGGTGACGAACTTTGTTTACAGTCGATCGCGCGTGGCGTTCGGTTCTCTCGGGATTGATATCGTATTCTGGAACTAAGTAAATTCAAAGGGAACAACGTGTATTATTTTTCTCGACTCGGTTTACCTTGAATATCGCACGCGCGATCGTGCCGTAATTGTATATGTGAACGAATATATACTGTGCCCGAACCGGCTCCGTAAACTGATCGACGACGCCGTTAGACCGTTAGTAAAGTGAATCGTGTTTGGCGACAGCCAAGTGACCGTGCGTAATAGAAGAGCAAGAGAAATATAGTGAGAGAGAAAGAGGGACAGAGAGAGAGAGAGAGAGAGAGAGAGAGAGAGAGAGAGAGAGAGAGAGAGAGAGAGAGAGAGAGAGAGAGAGAGAGAGAGAGAGAGAGAGAGAGAGAGACGTGTACGACAAACGACATATTCCAAATGCGTCTTGACCGGAAGTTGAGGATCGTCGCATTGGCAGGGTGGCAGCAGAGGATGCTCGGCTCGAGGGCAGCGGCGGGAGACGAGGTCGCAGCAGTAGCAGTAGCGCGCGTCAGGCGCTTCGGTAGCAGAGGTTCTCACTGAGCTGGCTTACCCTGCGGTGGATTTAGGGGGCTGTATGGAGGCCGGGGGGCTCCTGCCCCGCCAGCCCCCGCAAGGCCCCCCCGGCAACCAGCCTGGCCCGATCTCGGTCTGCGTGGGCCAGGCTCCGCAAAACACCGGCAACAACAATAGCAACGTTATCGGTCAATCGGCCGGGATTCACGATCTGAACGCTACCGGCCAGTTGAACGTAACCGGTCAACAGCTGCAGCTGCAGCAACAAATGGGTCAAGCACCTGGTATGGGTGAGGTACTCACCCCCAAGAGGCAGGCGGTCGTCGATCGTCTCAGACGTAGGATCGAGAGTTATCGTCGCAGACAGACCGATTGTATACCGCGATTCGATCAGAGCTTCAACGGGCTGTGCGAGCAGAACATACAGGACACGTTGGTGCTGAAGCAACGTTTCCTCGAGAGCAAAGCGAAACGACAGGCGAAGAAGACGGATAAGAAGCAAAGCGACCCGGTCGGCCTCTCCAGCGTTCACGTGGTGAGTCATTTCACTCTACTTGTTGGCTCTGGCTTTCGTTTCGTTTCGTTTCGTTCGCTCGTTCGTGGGTTCGTGGGTTCGCGCGGCTCCTGGCGTAGGTGCTGCCGCACGCCGGTCGTCAACCTTCTCGCTAAAGCTTTCCTTATCGTCCTTACTTTGTTCTGCATATTGTATGCATATTCATCCCTTGAATTTTTTTATGCGGTCATTTGAGAGCATAATTGAACTAACTATTATGTTTTAAAAATCAATTTTCGTAACTAGAATCTCGACCTAAAGTATTGCCCACTTTAGTATGATAAAGTTTTAATGATTTGGGGTTTATGTGTACAGATAAGACTGTACAGTTTCAGATTGATATCTCCCGAAATTTTGGCTTCACGAATTTTCATAGATGTTCTTTTTTCTACGCGAATACTACATTACTCCATTAATGAGATTAATGTTTTCAAAAATCTGAAGCACCCTTGGCCTTGATGAATGTATATCTCTTACATATGCATGTACCTATTTTATTGAAAATATTATATATTAAAGGGACATTATTTTATACTGTCGCTGATATTGTAGTTACATCTCAAGCATTCCCTATGGATATACAGTTGTATTTCGAAAATTGTGGAGTGTTCCAAGCGTATACTCAATAATGACCATCATAATTACCAATAAACAGCTCTTCGTCTGTTACGATTACATTGATATATTTTAATTATTATATAAATTAATAAATTGAACTACTTTGGACAAATTAATTCGGTAACGATCAGAAGGTATTTTGTAATTATGATCTTCGAAAGATTAATCGTATAAGGGAGATTTCCTCGAAGGTCGGATCACATTGAACGCGATTCAGAAACCAAACTGTCAGGGGTCACGCGATTGAGAACACCTAAACCGTCGTGTATACTGAGTAAGCGGCACTCTGCAACTTGCCGGGTCAAGACTCTACTACACAGGTTTGGAATCGAAGTGCGGGCGTAAGGAAATACCACGCTCTTTACACCTATCTAAGCTTCATTTGCAAACCTCTGGGACGTAATATCGCGTGCTGATAACGGTTGCTGATTATTCCACGTGACATTATTTGCACAGCCTCAGAAAATACTTCTAATATAACGAAAAAATTTATATTAGCCGACATTATAGCACAGGAATATCATTGGAATTTACCACAGGAATATTTTTCCATCATTCCGAAATTACACGAGTTTACTGCTTTCTGAGACTGTCGGTTTATCAATGAGTTTCACATATCTTATCCTTACTTTTACTTTGCATTTTTCTTTTGATAAAAAGCGGAAATGTATTCGAACGAAGAATGTTAATATTTTCAGGGTATTCTTCAGAACGACATTTTAATTTCAATCCGTTGCAAGTATATGCCGACGCAGTAAACGCAAGTGCGATTACATTAAAATTTTCCATCGTCCGTTGGGAATAACAAAGAGGTTTTCTTAGTCATGCAGAATGTTGTTTCTTCTCGAAATTCCGAGCAATTTATTATTCTTTCTCGCTTAATTCGATTCCACTTTCTACGAAATATTTCGAGGATAGTTCACTTAAATTTTGTATTTAGTACAAAGTACAAGTGGCTGTACAGCATAAGCATTCAATGAATCTGTTCTTATACTGATCAAGATTATCGTAGTTACATGGTTTAATAATTCGAAAGTATAAGTCTTTCTTATCTTCGTGACCGAAATATTATTATAGTAACGTAACCCTGATATAATAATGGCGTACTCGTGTGACTTTAGTTGCAGATATTTGCGAATCCAAGCGAACCTTGAACGAAGGATCATTATCTGTGTCAGAAATAATACCAAAAAAATACCGGTTTTAAGAATCACGATTTATGCTACGGGGACCTAGATCACGGTGCTTTTATTGGAATTTTTAGTACTTAGGAACATATATAATTTACAGATAAAAATGTAGAAAATTATTGGGTGGTTATTTCGAACGATATTTAGAACACAAGTAATTTTACATCGTCCTTTTGTAGTACATAAAAAGCAAAAAGCAACAGATATCTTAAGGGCGAGAGTTATTTGAGTTAATCACTCTGTACTTGTATTGAACAATTTATAATTAGTACTCACGCGACACCTTCTCTTAACCCTTGATATTTGACCCGTACTCCTTGATCGTTCAAGGAAAAAAAGCAAAGAAATTACCAGGCATAACAGAATTTCAGTAAAAGAGAAAACATTATTCTCTCAATCTTCGCTTCTGGAGTATCATCGATGTAAGACTAACAGGATAAATATGTTATGAACATTAATTTCGATCTGAGATTGTAGAACATTAAAATTCACGTGAACGAACAGACGATCATTAGCAAACGAGTTGGCTAAAAATTATTTACATTTTACTTACGAAAAATTCTTTAAGGGCGGAAAAACGGGTTACTATTTACCTTTTGATTAAACACCAAGTCAGCATGCTTCTGGATGATTTTTTTACTTTCGAAGACTTTTTTTCTACTAAAGAATGTTTCAACGATCTCGAGTGATGATCCAACAGTGTAGTGTAATATCTCATAAAAAGTGGGTAGGTGCTGTAAACTTGATCGAAGTACTGTGGTCTCCTTTACGCGTTTAATAAAGCGTAACGGAAGTGCACTTTGTGCTCCATCATACCTTTTCTTCTTATTAAAAAAAACACACACACAAAAAAAAATCGACCAGTAACTCGCAACAGAGAATACCCTCAAAGACAGTACACGTTCAGAGCAGGTCGATTGATTTTTCATGTTTCCCAATAGAGAGGTCTCAGAGACACGATAAAAGTAATAATTATTATTCCACAATTAAGGGGAATGCAGTTCGTTAGAAAGTAGTCAATTTCTACGTTTCGTTGTCGGTTGTAAACGAGTCTTTCTATCGTTGCGAAAGGGAAGCGAAAACAGGTGGATGGGCGGAGGAGGCATCGGCTGAGTCGTAGGTTCTGCCTACGTCGGTTTACCTGTAGGCGTTCGATTCGAGACGTCCCGTATTAACCTTGGATTTACGTCAATGCAGGGGCGTTCCGCGACGGTGTACGTGTAAAACGTCATTGTCACGAACTTCTGCGCGCGATGCGTTTATTCCGGCCTTCGTGAACGCTCGCTGACAACCTTTGCCAGCAACGGGGTGTGAATTCTCCTTTCCTTTTCTCGTCGCCACCCCGATACACCTACGCAGGACGCTTTATCCGTTCGAGCGGATAGCTGAGAATCTTCTTAGTTTCTTTTTTCAACGATCACGACGAGTAACTTATGTACGAGATACTGTATACTCGAACAGTTATCGATTTAATTTTGAACGACTACAATTCATTTGGATCGTAAGGTCTCGATGCAATCGTTTTATTCTAGATCATAGGTTCCCATACATTTTTTACTCACCGCCTCCTTTTCAAAGTTTTTTCTGCTTAGGTTAAACTATCTCTATTATAAACATTTCCAAGTCTAGTTGTGCGTGTGATCTTTGAATTTTAACAAGTTAGACTGGAAATAAAGGAATCAAAATAACTACATTGACAATGGTTGCAGTGAACAGATTAAGCTTCTTTGAAAATGTTCAAGAAAGTCGGGTCACTTAAGGTGTCATTTCAGTAATGGAGTACTCAACTCCAGGTAGATAAAGAGCTTAACTGGATCTGTATTTGAAGTGTTCGGTTCCTTTCGATAAAATCTTTTCTATTCAACGAAAATATACGCTTCTCAAACACTTACATCGGAGTTATCTAATGTAATTACTGATTAGAAAAACGATCTTTAGGTCTGTTCCTATTTTATTTGATTCTCCTAAGGCTTTTAGCAAGAAATCAGAAACTTCGTATGATTTCTCTGAACGTTTTTTAAATTGTCTCGAAATGATTCTGACGCTCATTCTTCGATTCGACAAATAATACAGGTAGAGACCGCGTCGCAAGGAACTGTGATGCAGCATTGCTTGACTCTCAATATAGCAGTCGGGCTGTAAAAATAATGCATTGATGCGCTATTTGCAGAACCGATAAACGATACGTGTATCTGTTGCACACGCGAACGCGCGTCAACCTAACGTCACCAACTGCCTCTTATCCTTTCTTTATCCGTGGTTAAAATTAATTTTTTCACGATATCCACAATCGAGCCAGTCGAGATTCCTTTCTTCCTTGTCCCGAGTAAACTTTCTTTGTTTACAATACGTCTCGTTAAAACACGAAAAATGAATTTCTGGGTGGGACAAGCTGATTGAAAAATCAGCGAACTTCATCTATCTTCCAACATATCTTCTTTTTTTACTATTTACCTCCTTCCTTTCTTGCACGTTATCGATATAACGGTGTATCCAGAACCATTTCATAAACAGATATTAGTCGATCAACTTCGATTTCAATGTAGAAACGGGTTTCATCATCGTTACGTGGGTGATTCACGAGATATCTCGGGTAATTTCATCACTCGCAATACAATTTCTTTTTATCGTATTCGGTATCGAATCAAGCATTCCTAACCTTGATTTCGTCTCGATGCCACTTTCGTGTCTTCCTCGTTTCCGTCTCGACCGACAAACTCTAGTATAGTATTTAACCATGATTCAAGGTCTCGGTAATGACCCTAAGTATCCAATTATGTTTCTTCTGGCTACAATGAAGCAACCTTTATCTGGATAATGAAAGGGAAGAATATCGTGCATTTAGGACCCTTTTTTGCTTCGGAATGACGTTGTAAGAACATGTTAAGGAAATTCGTTGCGAGGCGTGCTGCGTGTGCACGCGGTTTCTCCATCGAACGTTGATAATTCACCTCGGCGTACAGAGATTGGGTCTCCTGTTATCGGGCCGCGCGGACGACGCGATTTTCAGCTGAAATTAATCATCCTTTTATCGGGGCGGATTATCATTGCGCAGTCGTATCCCATTCTTGTCGGCTTCTGTCTCGTTAATATCCATCCGTTACTTTCACCGAACACTCGTCGCATTATCGTCGATCGAAATATCTCTGGATCTATTAATAAAGTTCCAAAGGCCGTTTTTTCATTTTACGAAACATCGAAGATGCGGCGTATAAGCTTCGCTCCATTCGGAGAGTAATATATGGGTCACATTCGGAACGGAAATTGTAAAAGGTTGAAATAAAAAAGATCCATTCCTCTGTACACGAGAATCGATACACTTGGAATTATTAAATTAACCGTGGATCGAGGTTAAACTTCCGTTTCTGTATATTTATACAGGCTGATCGGGAAGTAGCAAACAATTTTCAGGACAGGATTATTTTCATTTCAATATTCCAGTTAAATTGACAGTAACTCGTCTCTCCTTGGTGAGAGGAGACGAAAAACAGGGGTGGAAAACCCACTAACAAGGGAAGGTACGGAAGTGTCCCCCTCCGATTTTGATAAAACTTCGTATGTCTGTTAAACGGTCAAAAATAAAGGATACGTATTTTTTTTTATCGGCTGAGACGCGACTTTAAGGGGTGAAACCACTCCTCGAAGTTTCGACCCGAAAGTACTATCTTGAAAACCAGAGGAGATACATGAAAACTTCTAATTGACGAGGTTTGCGGTGTTTTTATGTAGAATAATATTCTGCTAACAAATTGTCCAAAATATAATTTGTGAATAACAAAAAAATTTCGGATCGAAACTTCGAGGGCTGGTTTCACCCCTTAAAGTCGCGTCTCAGCCGATAAAAAAAAAATACGTTCATCAAAATCAGAGGGGGACACTCCGTGCCTTCCGTTGTAAGTGCGAAAAAGATTCACCAATAACGATACGCGTCTCTGCATTCCGTTGCGATGGCGCGCGCGAGCACACACGCGGCGGCCGTGTCGCGTGTACACATCACCGGATTATACACGTAACAACACAGTATTCGTTTCGCTCATTCATAATCATGGCGACTCAGCGGCTGCTCACTACGAACAATGAGGCTCATATACTCGTAGACCACAACACGGGGAAAGCTGTGGGAATCGCGATTTCCGTTGGGAAGTCGAGCTGCGGTGAACCAGATTCTTCTCGGGTCTCCACCTCGTACTCTTCAGCTTTAGAACACGTTGTCCCTGTGTCACGTGTTGCCGATGGGTCGATTTTGACCCGTAACGAAAGTTTATATTAAGAACTTCATGGTTTCTAGGATCCCTGAGTTTCTGAAGTATGTAAAATTTCTTGAATTGTTTTTTTTAATTATTGCAAAAATTCGATATTGCTTTAGATGCAGTATATTGAATGTTTTTTTTTTTGAATTCATTGTTTCCTCATGTTATTAGCGATTGTGCTTCGGTATCATACGCCGTATCGCAGGCTCAGGAAGCGGAAAGACACATAAAATTTAATCCATACTACCATCCTATCAAGAAAATGCTGGATTGTTCGTTGATACATCGAAAATAATTAAAATTCATTGTAGTAGATTTGTGTATACAGGGTGAACTGCCTAACGGTGATCACGTTAGATTATTCTGTAGTTAATGGACCGATCGAAGTATTCCTTTATTATAGCACATTTTTTTTTAAAGTTTTCTAGTTCACTTTTTCAAAAAGTCTAATTTTTTTTCCATCCGAACTGAGGATCGGTTGTTCGGTAATTCAATATTTCTAACACATCCAAGGTGAAATGTATCTGCATAATATAAGTATTTATATTTCGAGTCAGCATGTCGTTATTTGTCCGCGTTGATTCTCACTCGAGATCGTCCAGCGTTGAAGATGACACGTGTCAGAGCAAGAGCATCTACACAGGGAATAAGTTTGACTGGATTGACGCGCGCCAGTGGTGCCCAACTATGAGACGTCTATCAACTTTCTACAGAGAAAGAAAGAGAGACAGAGTGAAGTCTTGAGTCCTCAGAGCCAGTAACGCGAGAAGGATTCGAGGTTATTTGTTCGCGTTCATTCTTATCCGACGCAACCTCGGAGAGTGACTCACTTGCTGAATGCTGAACGCCAAGGGACTGACGGGATCAGTCCCCCAGTTGCGTATACGTATGCTCGATCCACGCGCGGATCTATACCGAGCGTCTGCACACAACTTCTGGTTGAAACACCGTTGTAAATTATCGTCTTCGTTGCATAATAATGGAAGACTGGATTTTCTGCGGAAAGAAGTGACACTTCTGGTTTCGATTTTTCAAATTCCTTTTTCGTCTTTCAGGTTAATGGAGCGAAAGTGGTACACTATGTGCCTTTCGTTTTGTAGATCAGTTAAGTAATTCAATTAGATTCTCTTTTTATCGTTACCGTGCAAATATAGCTATTTAGGTGTTACCAAAGAATATTTATCCGGAGACACTCTATATAACTAAGAATGAAGATCCATAGGCTTGAACACCTTTTTTCTCCTTCAATGAAACAGAAGAGTTCTTCATACACCATTCCATATACACTGGATTTCTACACTACCGAGATTAATCCATCGAATTTCACAAGCTAAAGTCTGCATAGACATCAATCCAGAACTTACCTAAACGAAAATTAGTATAGCAAGAGAGTCTTCCAAGAGGTGCAGGCAAAGGGCGAACGCCACTGTCAGGAGGCAAACACGCAGTCGAAAGTCGATCAAACTTTTTCGCTGCCAATAAATAAATTTGCATCGGAAATGACAGAAGGAAGATTTTCCAGCGGGGAGAATATTTATTCCAAGGGACCTACCGTATTAGGTACATCAAAAGGTGTGTATAATACGAAAGTTCGTTCAGAATCCGCTCGATATCGTTGGGGAACAACGGCGAGGGAGTGCACAAAGTGTGCACGAAGCAGGAGTCGAACACAAGATATCCTTGAAACTATCTCGTGTGCGAAAGGTCAAGCCCCGGCGTGCTTTGCGGCTACTGCTCGTCTGGACGTTCAGTATGGACACGCCGAATAAGTGGATCGAGAGCTCGACTGGTCGATCCGTTCGCGATTCGATTTTTCGCGAGGGGGAGGGCACGCGCGAAAGGGGACGCGAGAACGAAGACGCAGAGGACGCACGAACCGATACGACACACGGCTCTAAATTGTCCGTGGGCGTTTGACTAATAGATTGTAATAAGAGTTGTCGGGCCATTGTAATGACAACACTGTAACGAATGTCGGAGTTCTTGATTGGTTATAGGGGAAAGGGGACACGGACAAGGAATTGGTCCTTATTACGATATCGCTGACAGTTTTATGTCTTCTGATGAAACGGGATTAGTCGGTTCGTGACGGTTGGTAGAGATCCTGTGTTTGAAATTTTTCAACCGGATCTGGATCGTGTCTGGATGAAATATAGTGTCGCACCAGGGTGTTACTGTATACAAATTCAGTATAGGACCATAAATCGAAAATTTGTAAAAAGGATTAGAAATATTTGTTATTCGTGATGGATATATGTTAGGAATTAGTTTTTTCTTTACATTGCTGTAGAACATTTATACTCATCGGATGGATAGAATCTTCGAAATTGTTGAATCTATTCCTGTATAAACCGCTAAGAATTAATGTGATTGGATGATTCCTGAATCATGAACTAATACCAAATATTCTGTCATTGAACCTGCTTGGTGAACCTATCATCCATGATATCGGGTCTCTATTAAAAAGTCATCCGATCGAAAAATTCTTACGAGACAGTTTCATCGAAGATGTCATAAGCATTCGTGCCCAAATACATGCAATCACTACGTACATTCGAAATAATGTAGACTAAAGTATCTCCCACCAGGACATAGGCCTCCACGACCGATAAAGTATCAATAGGTGTTCGAACAGTTGTTCAGCATCCCGTCAAAAGAACGCTATACCGGGCTGTTCTGAACCCAGTGGAAACGTTGTTGACATTGATCGGCCAGTTTCAATTCTTCCGAGCGAACGATCGATTCGGTTCCCCTGAGAATGACTTGGAAACGAGTCGTCGCTGGGTGTGCGAGCGAACGACCCCCTCTGTGCATCGGTGTGACGGGCAACAATGACGAAGAAACAGTAGAAGCGAGACGAGGAGGAGGCGAAGAGGGGAGAAGGAGGCCAGTCTGGGGTTCTGTTCCACCTACGAGCTCGTCTGGTCGTGACTGAAGCACCTCCGCCAAATAGGTCTGCTCACCTTGGACGACAAGTTGACAGGACACCGAGAGAAAAGGCAGAAGGATACTGGACCGCAGGAGGGAGTAGAGGTTGACGCGTCTTTCTATGTGCATGATTTGCATCACGTGTCACGCACCAGGTTCGCCGATTGGCCGGATCGGCCAGAGGTTCTCATGCGTTCTGGCCTGGTCATTCGATTTCAGTGATTCTTTGATGTATTCGGGAAGAAAGTCTACTTGGAATTTTCTCTTGGTGCTCAATTTTATCTTAATCGATTATCTTTGAAACTGCAATGTATATGTCCATGTATGCTTATGTTTAATTTTTCTTTTATTCAAGCGTTATTCTGAAATCAAATGGTCACTAGGAAATTCCTCAACAAAAATAGATATTCTAGCAGTTGATTGTCGTTAATATTTATTTTAATTAAATACAACCGAAGAATAAAGAAAACATTCTTTCTGGTCTTAATAAATTCGTCCTTAAAAAGGTTAATTTAGAAGAAGGTTACTGAATAAGTAATGTTAGTTGGAAAGAATTGTCGTTTTTGTTCCTATTGTTTGATTCGTGGTAAGATTTGTTTATTTCAATATTAATCTGGAAAATAATTAGTATTTCTTATATTTAACAAAATGACAGAATTCCCTGATGAATATAATGCAATTCCATTCGTACTCACCATGTATTTCTTTCGGGAAGAATAAACTGAACATACAAATCAGTAACTGAACATACAATCAGTGTGTAACTCGTATTGTTTGTGTTATTCGTATTGTGCGTGGTTTGTTTTCGTGGACAGACATTCATATAAAAGGCGAAACGGCGATCATAACATTATGTCGACCACTCTCGCCGAATCAGATTCTATTACTCAGCGGATTCGATGATAATAGATTGAATTGAAATTGAATTCCAAATGGAATTTCCAGTGGATTCTGGAATACACTCCGAATCACCGGCGATGTTTTCACCGATACTATGTTAACGTTATAAATTTTCAGCAATACGAAAATGTTATATGAATGTTAATATTCGATATAATGCAAAAGCTCATGTCGATCCGTATTATCCGATTTCCAAACAATCGTTGAAATGCGTGTCGACAAAAATATTCCCAGCGATAATCCACATAAGAATGGAGGACTGATTAGCATTATCATACCGGTCGTTTCATAAAAGATATCTCTGACACACGAATAAAGCTTCCACGCACACTGTGCGACCTTATTTCCGACTCGACAATAAGAATTTCCATTTGTACATAAATATCCTCGAACGAGAATACGATTTTCCAGGAAATTTCTAACGCCACTAAAAATATCTAAACACCCTATCTAAAGAAAAGAAGCAACTATAAATCAATCGGAAATTTTTAAAATCTCTTCCAGAATTTAACCAGAGATCTATCAATAAAATCACAAGATCTAAAATACCCGTGCTCTTCCATTCAACCGGAGTGTAATCACAAAACGAGCAACAGACTCGTTTCGATGTTCGGTAACACGCCGGGTATCACGCCGGCAAAAGCGGTGACAATATCCGTGCGTGGCTGCTTAAGGTGTTATCTTCGTGAAATGCAGATTGCCTTGTGTTCAATTCGCAGAATCTCAAGGCTGCATCAGCCGGCTCGATGCTTGTCGCGAGTACGTTTCTACCGATACGTATACGTTTTTAATAACAGCATTACGGGGGAAAAACAATGCCACCAGGTGATCGGAAGTTTCGATAAAGAGAGAAAGAAAAAATAGTCTGAATCGCGTTGAAAATTGTATGGAAGTCGTTTTTACGTACAGTGGCGTGGTTTATTAACGACACGCGAATGGGGAACCTTTCGTTCGGAGCGTAACTCCTTCGTAAGTTGTAATAGGGGAATAATTTTTTAGGATTTTTTTTTTGTTTACAAATGATCTTTGACGGAGGAGAATAAATGGTATCGAGGTGTTTCGCGAGTAAAGTGGCGAGAATGCAACCGAAGCCGAAGTGTTCGCGCAGAGCGATATATGTAACGGTCCTTCTCGGAATTCCGAAGGGTTGGAATCTGCTATGTCCTCCTGGCCACCCAGGCAGCTTCACCGAGTACGCCACCGTCCCCGAACGGGTTGCTGGTTTAAATCGTTGCGTGCCTCCACGCGGGCCCAAGGGCCCCCTGCCCCATCCCCTCGATTATGTTTACGAGCCGTTCGCCAGTGCATTTATAATAAAGTTTATCGACGCGTCCGTCATAAACGTGAAAGGCGGGCGACTCAGCCAGGCGTGGATTATATCAAAGGTACAATGTCCCGATTCGTCTCGAAGCACCTATAATTGAGCGCATAAAATCCGTGTACAGTTCCTATTAGCGGTCCTCTTATCTGGACACGCATATACTCGTCGTGTCGTGTAATGGGTACGATATGCGACACACGAAATCGACGGTCGACGTGGGGAGGCCTGTTTTCACGCTTGATCATTTCCTCGATCGCGGTTTTTGCTGTTAAATGGAACCTCCAATTAATGGTTGACGGTGATCGGAATTTTTGGAAAAATTAATGAACTTGTGATATGTTGAACGTCTGGGGGAGATTCATGGAAATACACGGGAGACTGAATATTTGTTCAGTGTTAAGATGGTCGCTACCAAGCGCTATACACTGGGTGTCTTATTTAAATCGATCCATTCGAATATCTTGGTAATTGTTGATGATAGTAAAAAATACTTCAGAGAAAAATTGAATGGTTTCGAGGGGTACATAATGTGATGTAAGTGGTTAAATTCGTTATTTTGATGAAGCTTGTCGAATAACAAATAAAACAGTACCTACTTCGGTAATTTCAAATGATTAAACGTAGAAGTTCCGATTTTTATAATAAAATAATACTTCTTTTTTAATGAGCAGACACTCGGCAAGCAATTATTTAATTTCATTAATTGTCTAAAAGCCAGGATGACGCTCTCAGATACTTCTGTTTTTCACTATGTATTATTCGAATCAAATTCTGTCCAACTCTGACAAACATATAGAAACTAGTGCAACCGTCAGTTCATGTGCACCACCGTTATTTATCATACATCTTTATTGCATAACGGCAATAGAAAGCCAATACAAAAAACGAAGAAAAATGTAGAAAAAAAAAATGTCATGAAAATCAATAACTCCTAAAGGTGAGGTATCGTCTAGCCCAGCAAGAATTAATCCACGACTCTCGGGTGTCTGGTCCTAGGCCATTGCCTGTCGAAGGTCGTTCATATGATCCCTCAAAAGTCGCGCCAGGATCTCTCTTTCTGTGGCCTCTTTCTGCACGGTTCTCTCTCGTCGGCGTGTATATCGGTCCCCGTGGTCGGAGCCGCGGCAACAAAAGCCTCGAAATGCACCCAGGCTTCCAGGAACCGTCCGTCTCCCTGGCGGAGTCGTGGGGCCGTTTCAAGATCCCCAATAAACGGTCGGGTCGCGCGCGCGCTCCGAGACCCCGTGCGTCTGGGGCCCAGGCGCGGTGCGTGCGACGCGCGTGGAGGGGGGAGGGCGTATGTGGGTGAGGACCGTAGGCCCCCGAGCGTGCACGAATTCGTGCGTTTTCGAGCGTCGATCGTCGTCGGCGGGATCGACCTTCGCTGGGCCCCGGGCCCGGCCAGGCCTCGCAGCCTCTCAGCGTGTATAATAAACACCGGAGTACATCTTCCGACAAGAAGACCGGCCGTTCGGACCAAGGACGTGTAATCGACCGACGGGGCCCGGTTTTTGGATCCGCGAATAATTGTGGGACCGTTGAAGTTCATCCTAGAATGTTATAGTTCTATTCATATAGAACGTTCAAGGTGATTGTATTTAATCCTTTGTGGGCAAACATATTTTTTTACACTCTGTAGGTAAACTGGGTCGATTTATGGTCAAGCGTAATTTTTTTTTTACTGTTTTCGAAAATTCTGGAATAATTGTTAAAGTCTCTATTATATTGTGCAATCACTCGTTAAATTAAATGTTTAAAAGTTTTATTCGATAAAAAAAATTCGTAGGAGAGTCCAGGAAAATGAATTTCGTGATCATCAATTGAATGTCTAAGAAACGTTTTAGCGATTGTTTATTGGCAGATTAGCGATTTCCAACTGCAAGGTTAAAGAAGATTGCGAATCGCTGATTTAGAGATTGGTAGATCCTTCAATTGTAGGGTTAAGACGGCGAGGAATGCTGGTACCGCGAAGGACAGCTCAGCTGTCGCGATTATGTAAACGAGACTCCGCGATCTCGATACGTCCAGGCTGCTGATAGATGGCCGTTTATCTATCGACGACTGATTAATTACGGATATTGTCGCTGTAATAGATGGCTTTCCTGTGAACGTTTCACACCGATAATTATTAGAAGATAGACTTTTAGTTCACGTTCGCGGAGATTGTGGGCATACCGGTTTTTGAGTAGGATCATTGTATCGATTGCTGATTGAGGTGGAAGTACTTAGTTTATGTGTAATGTTCGGAGGATTCAGGTTGATGCGTGATACTTCGACTAGGATGATTTACGATTCCTTTTCTTGTTTCTCAAATTTTATTACACGAATATGAGACATTACAGAGGAATAGTCGTAAAGTTTAGGCCAATAGTACATTAAAATCTGTATATACATTCCAGAATATTTTCGACTCAAAAATTGGATAACAATGCGAGAACAATATTCGTCTTCCGTGGCTCTGCTCCGAAAGTGAAAGCGAAAGATCAATTATTTCGTGGGCCACGTTTTAAGAAATCTCTAGAAAGCGCTCGACGAGACCTATACTCTCGTAGGATCTCAAGATCACGCAGTTTTAGGATCTCCACGTCCTACGTCTTTCCATTCACTTCGAAGTGTATACCTCGACCGCTTGAAAGGTCACGTTACCCTCCTCGAATTGGTTCGTTTTCATTGTTAAATGAAAACAAATAACACGATGGGCTCTTCATTTTTTTTCCCTCTATTCGGTATACACGTCGAAAAAATTGTGGAAACTCGATCCTCTGGTTTGAAAGAGGAACAAATGCGATCCATGACGCCTAAACCTCTTGAACGTGTCGCTGGTCCTCGAGCGGAGCCAGACGTTCGTCGTTTCTATCGTCGTCGTCGTCTGTGTTTACGGCCACGAAAGCTCGGAGTTTTGCTTCAAAACGGTTCAGACGTTGTCCCCTTTGCGGTTGCACTCTCCGTCGAGACGCAGGGTGTTACATTCCGGACGTATGACGCACGCCACGGACGCTCGCTACGATTCCTTTTCCCTGGTCCCCCGAGGCCTGCTTCGGAGTTCAATAAGAATCTCAAAGCTGCTGCTGCTTCTATTAACACGTTCTGCCACGGCAACGCACTGTGTACAGGGTGGTAACGATGGTGCAGATAAATACGATTTCATTCTTAGGGCGAAAATATTAATTAAAAATCTAGTGTAGACTGTTTTCTGTTGAAACTGAAATTTATGTTCTATGGTAGTTGTTAATACGTAGAACTTCGTCTTCTGAGAATTTGGGCACTGTTCATACTATATCTTTTCAAGTTTCGAACGAAAAGATGGTAATCTAGTACCACATTTTCATAGCGAGAGCTTTAGATTTTGTTGGATGCACACGGCTCTTACGTTTAGATTTCTTTCAGAACTACCTGGCTAGGTCCAGTTATGTAAAATTTCGTTTGGAGCAGATACAAACGTGACTGGATTTAGAGCAACGCAAGAATTATCTATAGTTAAATATTCAAACCCTTGAGTGAATACGTGTAACCCACGTGCACTGTTCTGTTTAAACTCAGATTTCAATTTTTCATTATATTCATTATCAGAAAATCTTGTAAATTAAGTTGACACAGGTAGTTTATATATACAACGATCGAGCGATATGTAATATCATTCTCTTAATTCGATCATAGCTTGCACCAGAGATGGCCAAACTTCATTACCTAGATAAAGAGTTTTAAACAACGAATAAAAGATAAAAAAAGTACTTCGTTATTTTTCGTTGATCTATCTGATATATCTTAAATGAATAGACACTAGGTAAAAATTATTTTATCCCATTAACTCTTTACCTAAAGGTCACTGCTGAACTTCCACAGTACCTACACAAACTACCACCAATCACACTACTGTCAGAAAATCTCCTCAAATAAAAACCACTGTCGCCTAAATCCATAAACGATCTCAAGATCTCCCGCGAACCGAAAAGCGTCGAGGAACATAGCATACAGAGAATTCTCACCTGAAATTATTGTAACAACCCGACTGAAGCGGTCGGGGACACGTTGCAATTACGGTAAACAGATTTTTGGTACCGGTTCCCGAGACTTCAGCCGCGAAATCTTTGTAAATAACTTTCGGGGACGTCGTGTTAATGGGGTGGGGTGTCTCTGTAGCGGTGTCGTCGACGCGGCACAAACCGAGGAGCAACTTCTCGGCTTTTAACGCGAGTGTAACTCCGGAGAAGATTATCGCCCGTGAAAGTCCTCCGTGGGCCGATTACGATCAGCCCCCATTTCTTCCCTCGTGTGGTTACGTTTCCTCGAACGAGCGGCATCCGTCTCCCGCGCGAGCCAGATCGCATCGTCGCCTGGCCCCGTTGCTCATGGACACGATATCCGCTTGCTTTCGGAGAGCCTGTACCGTAATGAGCGACATTTTAGTCACCGGTCACGTTTCAGTTGGATGGGCCAGCGTGCTGGTGAATACGCTAACCCCCCCCTTTTGACTGGAAAACTTACTTCTCGTTTATTGTTTCGAATATATGGACCCGTGGAGGATTCCGGTGTGTCGTCGTCGAGATCATGCCGTGATATTCCTTCGCGAGGACTGCGTTAATGTGAACGCAGGTGAAGGCTCACCGGAAGCAATGTCGATCGAACGGATGCATCGGACCGAATTAATTTTTTGCGAGGATGAGTTGATGAGGTTTGCTCCTTTGCTTCCTTGCCAAAAGAAATCAGGCAAGAAGAGTTTTTGAAAAAGAGATTCGATGCAATTTGTTATCACTGTATAAAGATTTTCATTCTTATGTATTGTGGTTAAAATAAAAACGAACCAGTTACTTTTGTAGGGAATGTAATCTGTACCCTTTCCGGAGAAACGGTATTTTTCAACACGATTTTAGATGTGGCATATGTACTTGGTTCGTTTTTATTGTAACCACAGTACGTAAGAATTGGAAATTTTAGGGGTGGTTTTTATAGCAATGTCACGGGGAGTATAGTGGAGTACATATTGGTTGATGTTTGTAGCAACGATACAAACAGACGAATCTTCCTTGTTGTATTTCGTGAAGGAACAATAGGTGAAGTTGTTTAACACTACTAATTTCATTGTTAAAGAATCCATCTCGTGGATTGGTTATTTTAATCGAGTGTACAAGTGATTTATCATTCGTAAGAGATTCTAATAGTCGCTGAGATGTTGAGGGACACGGATGATGGGATCATCGGACAAACAACCAATCAGAACCGTTGACCGAGGTTAGGTTTTATGGGGCTGATTTCCATTCGCCGTTAGAAAAGCAGAATTAACGAACACGAAAAAGCGGCCGCCGAGTCGGGGCAAACTCTGCGTGAGCTCTTTGTCGTGCGCGCCACCGGCGAAACCGGTGGCGGAATCGAAGAAAGGAAGGAAGAGTATCGCCATTGTGGGGATTACTGTTGGAATAATAATGCAATTGTGGTACTGAATGCCGAATACACTATTCCCTTGTCCGTCATTTATAAACTGCAAGCCTTGCCGCGTGTCGCTGTGTGCGTTTATTAAGCCCCTTAATACGTCACGGTATAATGTGAAATTTGGCTGGAGTCTGTAACCAGACACGATACACGGTGTTTAAAAGAACAGGTATCGGGAGAAATGTAAGATGCAATATCGATGAAGGAATATTGCATAAATATTGTTGTCATCTAATCTTCCTTTTGTATTTCACGATTCTTATTTCGTATCATTTATGCATTTATTTTTAATCCCAGATATTGTGTGACATAAGGGGTATCTTAATAATTTCGTTTCTAGAAATCACGTTATAAATATGAAAGTCTGCGAGAAACATGGTTCTGTACGTGGAGTTAGTAAAGATTAACTAGAGTTAATGAGAGGACTGCACTAATCGAATTGAAATCAATAGGTTATTAAAGATCATTTCCTCAATTACAATTTATGCTGTTTGTACAATATTCCTTTCTTTCTTTGGAATACATAAAAGTTCTGCAGTCTCGAAAGGAGGAACTAAATCTAGGAGACAATATGGTCGAGGGAGAGAGTTTTTTTTTTCCGAGCATAGATATCCTTAACGCGCATTATTATAGAGTAGTATCAAGTGAATAGTCAAATGGCTCTCTTAAGTAATATCCGTATACACCGTACAAATTACACGATCAAATCGATATCACTACAATTGCTTCGAACCTCTCCAGTCACTTTCACTTTCCCAATCGATCATCAAACTAACGTCTGCACACTCACTGGATCATTCCCCTGGACGTCAGAACCGAAAATACTCTGCTGCACCGTGTTTCAAAGTCACATCGACGTGATCGCAACATTTAACATACGGCGAGGTCAGTTAACGGGCGCACGATGGTCGGCCATCTTGTTTATATATCTCGAACGTAATATATTCCGGCGTATTGACGTAACACAGAATACGTTCATTACGACAATGGGCTATTTATTCCTATTTAGACGACGGTGGCTCTCTCGATCGGGTCGGTGCTAACCATGGAAATTATTGTCGCGCCTTCGTAATCCGTGCTCTGGTCACGTTCGCGCCTCGGACATTTATCAACGATATTAATAATTTCGAATGCGTGTCGACGGATAGACCGAATACTAGCCGATTACAAATTTAGGATAACGGTGGGTCATCGCGCGATACCTTCGGTAAAATCTTGGCAGTCACCATTACCTTTTCCCTTCACAATGCCCCCCCCCCCACCCCCGACAAAACGGATGTTGCCCAACGCGTGCCGTTTATACACAGATATGTACGCGCGCGTTCGTCTTTAGACTCCCACTAGTTTCCGTATGACACGCTCGAGAAACTTTCTCCGTTCCCGGCACAATTCGGTTGTGTGTATCGCGAACGCAACGCCTCTGTATAAATGTCACTTGGGAGTGAAACGAATTTTCGTGTTGAACATTTACGCAGTATTACTTGATTGTCGTAAAGGAAATAATATGGAGGATGTTCGTTTGTTCTTGGAAAAATGTTGGTGTATGATGTAACGATTAAATACACTTTACTCTCACTAAGACAAAACTTAGATATAACCCGGCAACAGAATTTAACGCACTTTTAAAATGAGTGTTGCATCAGTGCAACACCGCCGTTAAATGGTTAAAAAGAAGAGAAACAGTAATTCAACATAAATAGCACATACACCAGGAACTCCAAAATAGTTTCGAAAAGTCCCCTATATCCAAATCATCTTTCCCATTCAACCCCCTGGAAAAATCCTGCAATCATCCCTTCTCAATCATCCCTCCAACGCAGTCGTTAATCATCCGTCATTTATCGAATCGGCCGGGTGGCATCGTTTCGGGCACCGTAGGACCACGAAGCAGAAGTATCCTCCGCCGTGGTTGCCAGCGTGCAACGGAACCGCGCGTATGCATCGGGACGGACGGTAAAAGCGGCGCACGGTTCTCTCGGGGCCAGATGCGACTCGTAGGTGTCGTGTCGGATGGTTTACCAATTGGTACAGAGTCGGGACGGTGCGTGTGCGTAAAAACATCGACTTCGGAGTGGAGGGAAGGGGGCTGTCGCGATCGGCGAGCGCGCGCGTGCGTGCCTCTCGGGGACCCGCGGTGCATTTCACGCGATGCACACGGTCCGAATGCACGCACGCACGCACGCCACACGGTTCGTCGTACGAACGGCTGCTCCATGCGTTTCTCTTCCGTCTCTCTCCCTCGCCGCGTGTCCCTCCTCCACTCTCCCTGAACGGGGTGTGTGTGTCTTGTTCTTCCTCTCTTTTTCCGTCGGAAGGCGCGCGCTTGCGCCTATGCACGAACCAGTGCCACCCGTCCGTCGAGCGGCGCGCTGTTGCCACCTCCTCGCCCCCTCTTTACCTCACCTTCTCACCACCACTCGCGACGGAGCTCCAGCTGAGCGTGCCCCAGCGGCTCTCAATTCGTCTTCGATCTGCCGTCAGAAGACGGCGCGACGCCGGAGAACCACGTGTTACGCGGCCTATCCTCTTCAGGTGTTCGGAATGGGATCGTGTCGCGAAACGATTCTCGTTTGGGTTCGAGTAGTTTTGTGGATTCGGATTGATGGAGATCGAGAATGTTCCACGAGTGTATACTTGGGGAATTTAGGGGATTCTGGAGGATGCTTGTCAGACGAGATGCAATAGGGGATAGATTATTTTTGGGTGGATGCAGACTCGGGGGTCTGGGTGGATGTTTGAATTTTCGGTAGTTTGAAGGGTGAGGGGACGATGGATGTTGGAGGGAGGTAGCGTGTTAGTTGGGTGATGATTTCGAGCGGACAATAAGAACGGATAGTCGAGATAGATTTTTGCTTATATATACCAATTTTTTGTTTCTTGCAATTCAACTTAAATATTTTGTTTAAAAAATAATTTTGCCAAATTCCGAAATCCACGCGGCGAAGCCACGAGGAAAAAGCTAATAGATATACGTACGTATAGAAGTCGGTGTAGACTCTTAAATGATAATACGACGAACGTCAGAGAATCGAATTATTATATTCTGCAACACGTGGAATTCCAAAGGTCTCCGGCTGGAAAGACGTTTATTACGAAATCCTCTAGACTCGGGTTTTATCCCGCGAAATGAAATGAAGTTATTTCTTCTCTGCATTACCGGACGCCAAGGCTTTTTCGAGGCTTTAAACTATGCAAAAAGTAACCCACCGCCACACACCGGTTACGACGATATATGTGTGTTCGCGCGCGAGAGGATTTGTTCTGTCGGACCTCGGAGTCCGTGGCGGAGCGTAATGAACGATTTCACAATGTTTCTTTATTGTACGTACGATTTACATGATCCAGTAACGGGGTTGCGTAACTCAGCCCGTTGGTTACATTGTGCTGGTGAGAAATGTGTAAAAAAAAAAATAAGGAAAGATTGCGGAACTTCCAGCTGCATGGCTAGAAAAAAGGAATCCGTATGTATGCATCTGTCGATTATAATTAACTTTTCATTCCTGTCGTTGTTTCATAAAAAAAAAAATGTATTTTAAATAAATCGTTCTCTGTCGTCTGGGATCGTTGAGAATAATTCCAAAGTGAAGAGAGAACTTCATCGATTTATTGGAAGTATCGTGATAAAATGAAGTTATCGGTGAAACGAGGTTAAGCCACCGTAGGAGAGGCTACACTCATAACCATATGGTGTCTGTGGTAATGTTTTATGTCTAGGGAAGGGTTGCACGGCGACGTGTATGGTCCACATGGTAGCACTGCTTCGACCCCATAGCATCCTGTCTATGGAAAAGGTAGTAAACGAGGGGATGGTCGAAGAGAGAGAGAGCGGCTACGAGGCTTCGGCGCAGGAGAACTGGAAACCTCGACAGCGACGCTCAAATTTTCAGTTTCACGTGTGCTCGTCTCATTGTCAGTGATTCTTAGAAACTGAACCTATTCTCAAATGAAAATGTAATAGAAGACGCGAACGTAATTTTTAGTCATTCGTCGTGGTGTTATTATCGTTATCAGACTGCGGATCTTTATGGAAATTGAGATTTTTATAGGTGAATTTACTGAATTGAAATTCTGTCAACAGTTTGTTTCTGTTATTAAAATCAATTTTTTTGTCAGGTCTAAAGTAAAGTATAATTTATACTAACTTTTACGAAAATTAAAAAAATCCGGGGTTTAATCGTCATAATGTTAAAACGGCCCGATTACAAGGTTGATAATACAGAAATCTTGGAATTACAGACGCGTGCAATAATATCCAGCAACATTTCTCTTATGATGCATTTTAATAAGATCTATCGTTTCACTGCTATTAGGAATTCATGATATTCGTACGTTGATGTATGAACATTGATAATATTTTTGCGTCCTATGAAATTCTTTCCGTAAGTTTCTATTTAGAATTCGTTACAGAATAACGATACGGCCGGGTACTTTGCACGATAGTGTGTATGTTTCGGAAGATTTGTATTTCGTTTTTAAATCATCGGTGTACACGTGTAGATTAGAGATCTATAAAATGAGGAAGTAAGAGCGAGGAAAAGAGTACAGGCTAGAACAGACCGAATTGTAAGAAAAATGGAACGACTACTTACGATCTGATTCTAAACTTTCACTCAGATGAAGAAACCTTATATAAATATATTAAACATCCTTTTAACTAGCATAATCTTATGGAACTACTAAAACAGAACATTTTTAGTAAGAACAGAAGAATAACCATACTTCAATAATCCAGGAAATAAATTCCACTATCTATATAACAGTTAAATTTAATACAATAATAGAGTCCTTTGAATTTGGTAATTGTTTCTATTCTTATTAGCGAATTCTATTTGAAAGAAAAAGCGCGCATCGACGGGCAGGTGGCTGGTTCTGTGGGTAGAACTTTCGAAAAATCTCGTTGTACGGTGCACCTTTGAGCACAGAAGGATCGAGTACAGCTGCCAAGTGTCCTCAACGTGGCCAGGTAGGGTATTTATTGATTCAATGGTAGCAGTATGCCTATAGTTAGGCGCTGTGATGTAACTCTAGAACCGGGCAGAGAGGGCTGGGTGGTTAGAAGAGCAGCCGATAGGGATGATAGGGTTGGAGGTGGCCTGGACGATCGTGTTGACGAGGAGCAACGGTGAAAACATGTGCTTAATTGCTTGCATATATTCAGTGATCCATTTCCAATTTTGCAAAAATCTCATTGTAACGAATCTTTAATAATTCAATTCTACTTCTTGTTTCTAGGAAAAAACCGATCCACACTTGGTTTAGTATTTCTCAGCTGTCCCAAGTTTATTACACTAATCTAGACGTTATTGTCATTTGACACAAAACAGCTCATCTGTATTAACAAAGGTAAACAGGGGACACGTAGGAGAGCATTTCGATTTCTGATCGACAGAGTACGGGCCGCTGACGCACGTTCCGCCAATAGGAAATCAATAACGAACCGGGTGATTATCATGCAGCTGTACTGGTGCGAATACGCGTTTCTTAGCCGGCATGCCTACACACCGCTCGAATTCCACGCGTGTTCTCACTTGCAGTCCGTAAAGACAATAACCGACTCTCTTCCGTGGCGAGCAACCGTAATAAGCCATTGTTCTTGAACCGATAAACAGGTAGTAAATAATCAATTAACGCTTATCTATCCTATAATTGAACCACCTATCTTGGGCCCTGTTTCCGCGTCCGGTTACGGCTTAACTGGTCTGTAATCACGGGGGACCGTCTTATCCGGTGACAAAAAAGAATCGAATAACCCCTATCAGCGGATAAAACGAAATAATAGTCGAATCTCTGAGGATAGATCCGTTGGTGCATATAAGATCCATAGATTACGCACGCCCGTGCTACAAATTATCGCGAATTGTATCGCGGTAATCACGTGGATGTGGATTTCTGTCAAGCGTTGCACACGGCCAGGCGCTTCCTGTACGGTTGATTTATGCGTTAATTAGCGACGGTGAGATTATTTATTGGCCGAAGGCGGGTACAATGTCTCCGTTCGCCTTGCACCGGAATAATTATTAACAGTCAGGGATAATTAGCTGGAACCGTATCCGGGGCTTGTTTATGGGATACTGGCACACGTGGTATTCGCGCGAATACCGCCGCTAGTTACCACCCATTCCGGACCATAATATTTTGGCGAATGCTATTTTCAAGTCGCGTGCGCGCGCTCGCGTCATTCGCGAACAATTAGCGACGCGCTGTTTACCGAAGGCGGCGGGTAACGCGGCTTCAAGGTAGCGCCTCGCGATTTATCGCGTTTATTCTTCAACGGTACGGTCGTATCGAAAGAAATAATAGTATCTCTACAGGATGAATTAGATCTTTGGAGCACAGGATTTTGTAGTAAAAATAGTGCCTAGTTGCAGGAAAATTTTGTTTGGATAAAATTGATGGAATAGGTTTATTTCAACTATTTTTTAGATTTAGTTATTTCACGTTTTAAAGGTGGCACGAATAATCTCCCACTATGCACGTTCAAGCACAAGAGGTGGGATATTTTTTATACCATTATGCCTCAAAGAGTTAAAGGATTTGCAATGTTATAGAATTTTATTACAATTGTGGCTGGGACTGGAACTGTCCAGTTATAATTTTACCTTGTTTTTAATAGTAATTCCCTTGATCGGGGTTGATAATTCGAATTGATTGCAGAATAAGTGATTAACTTCACTTTCCGAACTTTTTCCAAAAATATAACACCAACACAGTCGATTCTTAACTTTTTATACTTTAATGTTTTTTGTGGCGTTAATCACTTTGGCAAATGAACAGCTCAATTTTAAAATATGATTTTATCAATCGAGAATGAAAGTTCGATTAGATTTCATTTGCATTAAAAATGAACTGGAATAAGATGTAATTTGGAGTTCATCTCGAAATCAATTCGTGTAGTGTTAGAATAATAGAATAATTACGTGGTAATGTTATATACAAATGTAATTACTGAAGAAAAATATTCGAGCTATAGGTACAATCGATCTACTTAAAAGTACTAGAACAATCATCTCAATACAACGTTCAAAAATTATTCGGAGAAGTAGGTAGTTGTAGAAACTTGGTGTGTATTGAACCAACCAATACTTATTCACAATACTCCATCATCTATCCCGATTCGAATTTTCTTTTCCGATTCGATTTTCTTTCATTTCGCTACATCTTTAATTGCCATCAGGTGCATACATACTTTCTCCGCCGTATAACACGGAACAATTGCCCACTAATTTCGCTTGCATACAACCACTCGTTCCAGTAATTACTTATTGCCAGTTTCCTAATAACGGCCATTGGTGGTTAAGAGTAATTATATTATAAGGTGCTCGACGGGATTATAACGTTGGCGCGGAGGAGAAGGAGGAGGAAGAGGGTTCAGAAGCCAGGAAAAGAGTCAGGGGATGGTGCATCAGAGGCAGTTCGCTCGATACTGACCACCTCACACCTACCAACTTATCTCCCTCTCTCTTTCGTTCGCTTACAACCTTCTTCGTTGCATTTTATGCCTCTTGTTATGATTTACACGCAAGTTTTTATTTCCCGACCACTAATTTCACTGACATTGAATCATCGTTGTTGCATCAGAAGTGAGTTTTACCCTCGGGGTGGCGTTTACTGCGGCAAAAAAGCAAATTGCTTTTTGTTCCGAGTAAATGTAGACTTCTTATCGATTTTGAGAAACATGCTATACATTTATTGTACATCATAATTTTACAAGCTCAGTTAAACGTCTTCTTCCGCTTACCCCAGCAAAATTATCATTATTCGTTATCTTGTCGATAGACAAGTATCTCTTACTTTTTGGCCTTTTTCATGCATTTATTAATACATGGAATATACAATACGGAACTTTCTGGATCTAGTTTCGAACATAGTAAAGTTCTTAATGGTATAAATCAATTGAGGGGCTTAATTTCATCCACCTAAAAAATCATTCGCTTCAAAGAAATCTATGGAACATTACTCGAGGTTTCTCGGATGCATTTCCCGAGCAGCCCATTTCCCATTTCGTCGCGAGCGTGTTCGGCGTGGTTGCAATGTTCTCGTTGACGCAAGGCTGTACCGCCTCGCCAGGACTGGGCTGGCTTCTTTATCGATAAAACCGATGTAGGTTGCATTGGAAAGGCTCCTCCGGTCGCGGCCGGCGGTTGCTCAAGGAGCAGAGATCGCGAGATCCGATCGAGAACCACTGGCGGGCAGCAGGCAGCTGAGCGGACAAAGAGCGAACGGTTATTGCAGGACGACAGTGTAGACTCGAGCAGCGGCACGCTGGTGGGCCTCTCTTCTCTCTTCTTCTCTTTCTCTCTTGTTTCTTCTCCTTTCCACCTACTTCCCTCTTTGTCCTTCTCTACCCCCCTCTCTCTGTCTTTCTCGTTGTTTCCCTCACTCTGTCGCGTCGTGCTGCTTGCATCTAAACCTATAAACTACCTGCACCTACACTTCCTGCCACTCGACAATGAAACCTTTTTCCAATCGCGTCTGAAGCGGCCTCGGTGAGCTCCGTTTTGTAAGTTTCTAAAAAAAATGTCTTTTTTAATTTATCCTGTGACTGACTGCCACGGTATGGATAGATCTGGATAATTTCATGTCTTGTTTAATCAGGTTTTTATTTGACTCTTGCGATCGAAAATATGAATATTTTGTATCGTTACAGGGATTCAAGTGGGTCGGTAAATATAGTGAAGACTGTCTGTATAATTAATAAAATTGCTTCGTATCGCTTGAGTTCGTTTAATTTGCAGGGAAATCGCGCGGGGATTAAATACGAATTTAAAAAATGTAATTTTCTTATCTACAGAATCGATTAGTAACATCCATGAGATCAAAAATTGGATAACAAATTATTTCTAATTGTTGTTACAAGTAGTGTTGGAAAGGTATATGCATTTTTGATCGTTACTATTATATGGTGTTATAAAAAGTATGGGTAAAATTTATTTATATCGATGTGTTTAAGTGTTATGGGTCCTCTGAATAAAAGAATAAGTCTGGCTGAGTAGACGAAGACTGTAGAAAAAAAAAATTGTTTCGTCACGATCAATGACAATTAAAGTCGCTCCCCTATTCAGTCGTCGAACAGAGAATAGTCCACTAGGAGTACAATTTAGGTCTTGTTGCTGGGGAATTACTATCATGAGTCATGGTAATAGTAATGCATCGAAGAAATATTATTGACGGCCTTCGGTGTCGACTAGCTTCGCTTTTGTTTTCCTCGGAGTACGTGGGATATTATCATCGAAGGATCGTTATTGTGAAACGCGACGCGATTGACTAATTAGCTATGGAAACAGCGGACTTCGAGATTATTATTATACTCATTCTTATTCTTCGTTTCTGCCTTCGGAATCGGTCTACTGTTCTAGACACTATAATCCGATGAATTCTAAATTTCATCGTTCAATTCTAAAGATGGTCTTCCAACTTTGATTTGCAAGCTGTTTAAATTCGTTCTTAATAATTTATAGACTATTATTTAAAAGTTCAGGTCGCTGCAATTCTCGCGATGTCTAGGAAAATCCTTTCCATTTATTCCCTTTGGACTTTGTAATTATTCCCTTCTTGGTCCCCAGTTGAACAATTTTCAGTTCATCATTATCGTCGTTTTTTATCGATGCATTGTATCTGAAAACGAATATCACAAATTAATAAGATTCAGAAAGTATTTCGCCAGAAACTTTATCGGAGGATACAGACGTTCCAGTATCTTTTTATTTACAGTTTATATTCAGCGTCGTTTGGTTCAATATTTCAAACAATTTGTCCTGCAGTCTCGACACAGCCAATTTCGACCTATATTTAACGGAGATCGGCAATCTTATTCCCGAAATCCACGGGATGGCATCACAACACGTATATACAATTCCATACAGAATAGCGAGACTTCAAGTGTTCAAGAAACACAGAACAATTACCCATACCCTCCTCTATTTTTTCCATCATGAACCGTACAAGAAGGTTCGTTCCTAGCATTACGGTTGTTCAATTTAATACGATGAAAATAGCCGTTTTTATCGAAGGATCGATCGGCCGGGGACCAGTTTTATAGGCGTCGATTCACTTTCCCGTCGCCCGTGCAGACCTTTATCCTCTCCACGGAGGTGAGTAGGACTGGTCAGTGGTTGCTCGTTATCGAATCACAGGTGTGGTAATTGCCGACGTCGCGGTCGTCACAGCGCGACCCGATCGACGAGCAGACGGTAACCTTGTGTTCGTATCGACTGCAGACGAAGAATTGGTGAACGCGTGAGAGAGCCGCGGGGAGAGGGAGAGACCCGTCGATCGGGTAGAAAGTAACCGAGTAACCTACGAATTGCGTAACGCGAGTCCTCGTGTTAATATGCAGATGCGGTGGATATCATTCTGGAGTTCCAAGCGAGTTTCGTTCTTTGAACTCGCTTCCTCGATAAGAATTATTAATTCTTTGCCATACGATTTTTTTTACGCTTTAACTATCAATAATAACTTTATCGTTAATACTTTCCCAGATACAGAAAGAATTTTAATCTTATGGCAAGTATTACATTTATTCTGAACCTTAAATGTTAATACCAGCGTAACAGTATTTCATATTGATTCAAAGAAAACGAATAATATATTTTTAGAAATTGTTATCACGTGTCCGACTCGATCTTGTAAGGCAAGGGGTTGTCTCGTTCACGACGTCGTGACCCATCGGTGGGTCAGGGCATACATTGGTGTGTACCCTCACGAGCAAATTCGGCTTCCGGTAAGGGAAAACGTGGCGTAAGAAATGGGCTTTCTACCACTCCTACCATAAAAAATGATAACTGCACAAAATAAAAGATGTACAATTGTGTATGTTATCTGCCTGACACGAAACGTAGGAGATTAAGAGCCAACGTGTCAAGCCTCTTATACAACAGGAAAATTTTTGTTTAAACATCATCGAGTCCAATTTCGGCCGGTCCTAGTGGATACGAGGATATAGACGGATAGGAAGTGTTGGAGGAGGGGCTGTCGACGGACGAGCACCTAATTTCAGGCTGCTTCAAGGATACCCGTGCCTTCATTGACTGTCTGTCACCTTGAATTAGCCGTCTCGACGTTCGAGACTACTCCTCCAGCGGTCGATTCGCGAGAATGAAAGAAGAGGGAGCAGAGACTGGACTCTACCGAACGAAAGGAGACGAATATTGAATGCTCGCGGACTGGTAATTCGCGACGAGACGCTTGAGATAGCGTAACTTCTTTTTTTTTACTATTATATTGATTATTTCGATATAATTATATTACATTTTCTACCTTACGATTTATGCGTAGTGAGTGAGTGTGTGACTTTATACATTTTTATTACATTGCTTCAGAAATTTGTATATGTTCTTAGAAGCTTGTGTGTTTGGAGTTGGAGTTTATGTTTTCTCAGATTGTTAATTAGCTCTGTTCTTTGACTGTTGTAGAGACAGCACTGTCCTATTAAGTGGTTCAGGTCTTCTCGTCCTTGGGTGCATTCATATAAAGGGTTAACTTGTATACCTATTCTAGCAATAGAATCTGCTAGGTTATAGTGATCGGCTCTACATCTATTAAAAGTTACTATGAATTCGTGAGATAGATTACATTTGACGAACCATAGCGTAACTGTTGGAGAAAAAGAAACCAATGGCAACAATCGTTGAGTAAACTTTGTAAAGTTTCTGCTGAAATTGTTACGACTAGGTTCACTGAAACTGACTCTGTACGAAGATTCTTGAATGAATGTAACTTAACATAGAATATTAATTTCTCCTTTGGAATGGATTAACTTAACATTGACGGCCCAATGGGATCTACTTATTATTAAAACAATATGGGCAAGATTGTCCAATGAATCTTAATAATCACTTCGGTATATGTTGTAATAGACATGTTTAATGTCTCCGAATATTGAAGATGAATTCAACCCGAACCACCGTGTGATTCGAACGATACGTTGTGACGTCTTTCGAGTATTGGTACCTCGTGAGACATAAATTTCAATTTCCTTGAATATTTGAATAGATTAACTTGGACGTCTTTGAATTCTTAACCCAAGGCGGACCTAGGCCAGTTTCGATCTTGAAGATATAGTAAAAATATTCGAAACGTAACTCTGTTAATGCAGAAGTTTCAATTCCTCCGAACGGTTTGAATAATCTGCCGTCAACGATGAGTAATGACACCGAAGATTTGTGTCCCGTCGCCCTTCGTTCGATCGAAATCAACGCCAGATGTTCGTCGATTTTTTACGTAACAGGGCGTAAAAGTGACTGGAAACTCGCTGAGCACGGTGTGTGTCTCTGTATCGTGGAAAAAGGAGGCAAATAAGCAAGGAGGCACGCGAGACGACGACTACGTCTTCGTCGGTATGAGAAAGCAGGGCGAGCGGAGTTGATTCTCCTGATAACACCTGGGTGCAAGTGACCTGGGTCGTTCACGATCTCTCGGTGAAATTGACGCTTCCTGTCCTCTCTTCGTGGACAACCAACACTTTCACCGTAGACGGTGAAAATAGTCCGGTAATGGTTACAACGAACGCGGAAGGATTGCTTTTAGCGGTTCTTGCGAAAAGAACATAAACCCGCATGACACTGGAACAAACATTCACATCGGCGTGGAACAATCGTCGAGCGAGTTCACGTGCTGGATGTGTTCGTAATAAACGACACAATGAACAGGGAAAGTAATATTCGTTACGGAACTAAATAAGAACCGTAAAATATCAATTTCTCTCTAATGGGATAGATCGGAATAGAGATTCTATCGCGAAGATTGGTTAGAATTTTTTGAAAAATTGTTTATAGGTGGCACAATTTAGTTCATTTTATTGGGAAAGGGTGCTGAATTTAGACCATCGCCAGGGTTGGACTCACACTTATCATGTGTGAGCAATTTGCGCTGTTTGATAGACAATAGGTGTATGATAGTGGTGATTGCATTAACTAACTTAATACATATATTTGTAGGAGAAAAGAATTACAGAATGATAACGTTTAAAGAGAACAAAATGATACGTTTTATTTCATTACAGATGTCGAACTGAATGACAGGCGCGCTCTTCTTATTTTTATATCAGGAGTATCTCGAATGTTCGAAGACAAGTTACAGTAGTGGTCCCGATTCGGCAACTTTTCCTTATTACCCAGTAGTAGTCTAAAAATAGTATATCATAACACCAAAATCGTATAAATTCATGTTACACATAACACTAATCCGAGAAAGGATATTCATAACAATTCTTATACCTCGAACCGAATAAATCAGCCCATGACGTGGAGGGATCAGTTCACTTGGTGTATTGCAAACTCATCCCATCGATGATAGGCCAGAAAGTGAACGCGTCAGACGCAGGATAACATGACGCATAGATCGTCCGGTAGTTCCGGTGGGTCGTTTTTGATACAACCATCTGATACAAACCCTTGAAGCTTGAAAGGAAACGGAACCACTCGATCTCTGCTTCTCCCTCGGAGGCCCGCAATCGCGGCCGCAATCGAGTCGTAAGAACGATTAGATACCGGGGACAATTAATCCAAATCAATTTAGATTACATTGATTAAATTACGCGGTTCTCGATTGAGCGAATCCCGGGGCCTGTAATTGCATCCGCGCGCGACCGAGCTGAGTCAACAGTCGTGGAGCCGGAGGAATCGAAAACGATGTCGCAGTTACTCTGCGTTCGAGATGGTTGCGGATCACGATGTCGCGTAGGTGATAAGCGGGGCGGATACAGTTTCGGCGGTGTATTATCGGGCGAACATTACGGCATTAATTAGTCGAAGACCAACAACTGGTTGGCAAGGTCGCCGCGGCCGCTCGCCGATCCGCTCTGGACCCTCTTCAACGACAGCTGACAGCGAACGTACGCGATCGAGGTAGTACACGCCTCTTCGTACTAATCACGCTACAAACGTTTCCTGTGCCCAGTGGCGCTCAACTTGGGGATCCTCGGAGGTCTGTAGATAGTGTTTTCTGAAAGGAAAAATTAAATAGGATATTTCGTATTAATAGTTTAGAGGTGCAGGATTAAATACGTATTTAATTAACTCATCGACGACCAGTGTTGCATCGGTGTAATGCTCATTTTAAAAGTGCATCCATCTCTGTCGCTGGTTAATATCTGACAGTTGTATTCCTTCTCAAAATTAATAAAAGAAAGGAGGAACGAAGAACAATCAGGTTCGTTTAATATCGATGTTTTTGACTTCAAAATGCAACATATATATATCAGTCTCAAAATTTTCAAATAACGATTTAAGGGTCAAGATCTTTATTTTGTTACGATTGATTCATTCAAACGTTCTGTTAGTGAATGTTATCTGTAGACTATTGACTCCGTTCGTGATATATGCAATGGATGCCTCAGCTTTGTAGTGTATGTGTAATGATATTGCATTCAGTGCATTGTGCGTGGTGATGAATGGACGAGATTCAGAATCGGTTGAGGATACACAAGGTAGCTTCGGAGTATAATTGATATATCGTGTTAGGACGAAAAGAATCGTCTTACATGAAACAAAACCTAGTGTCAGCTCATAAGATTGGAGGAGATTGTTTTTTTATAAACAGCCTACGATTCATATTATTATCAGCTAGCTATGAAAATATTCTGTTTGGTCCATAAGAAAATTAAATGAATAAAACCCACAATTCTCTGGTGTATCTCGACTGACACAGTTTCTGCTCTGTCAAAAAATAGACCAAAATGAATTACCAAAGTAATAAACCAAAAATGAATTGCACTTCCAGGAAAGCTTAAAGAATCGCGTAATTAATGAAACTATTTCTCCTCATTCGAAATCAACCTACATAAAAGGAAAATTTCATTTCTAAATGCTTCTCTGGTTGCCTCGAAAAAAAGGGTTCTAATTATCGCTGCCCTTTTGAACCACATTCACGGAAGGGGAAAATTGCGCGCGGACACGCGGGTCTTAATTCTCCCAAGCAAAAAAGAAAACTAAAAAAAATATACGACTGCACACGCGACGCGTCCTCGCTACTGTCCAGCTTTTCGAAGCCGCGGGTGCTTCACGCGAGCTTCCGTCGCTGCGTGCGCGCGGGAATTAGAAACTGACATTTTCTACTCTGCGGAGTGTGTAACAGGTAATTAGTTGTTGCGCTAGGCGTAGAAGAGAAAAAACGCGGAAGATGGGGGAGGAGGAGTCCGAAACAGAGAGAAAGAGAGAACGCTATTAACTGAATTACACGTTCGCAGGTATATCGCAGGTATACAGGGTGAACCACGAATCGTGAACAGTAGAGATTACTCTGTTATTAGCAGTACGATCGAAAATATTTTTATCAGGTATACCATGGTTTCAAGAGGGCTGTAACGTGACTATAGCAAATTTTTTGACAACTCTTTTTTTTCATGATTTTTTGCAAATACACCTAAAATTTTGTTACTGATTCGTGGTTCACCCTGTAGACAGGGTGAGTCACTTAACTGTACCACCTAAATTTGTTTATTATTTTGGTAGCAGTGTATGTTACTACAGAAATAATGTACGCAGCAGCAATATTGAATTATCGGACCGGAAAGATATGTTTTTGTAAACATTGAACTCCCGTATCAAGTAAACAAGTGCTGTGTGGACTTGTGCACAGCAATTCCATCATCCTTCACTGAAGAATACCTCGATAATTATTAGTTTTTGATCAGTTTTTTTTTACTCAGCATTTAATATTCTTTCGAATTGCAGGGTCAAATATTACACATTATAATACAACATCTCAAAGTCATCTTCATGTCTCGATAAAAAACCGAAACATCAGAAAATTAATTATCACATTGTATGCCCCGCTCGATATCAAACAACTTTCATCTGAAATATTTTTCTTTACGCAACAAGTTTATGAGTAAATTTACGTGGTACGGTTAAGTGACACCCTGTATATTAGCGTACCGATGGAAGCAACGCGAGACCAATATTACCGGAATTCCTTCTCCCTCTTTTGAGAAGCCTGCGAAATAGCAGGCGAACCCTTCTAGGGCAGATTTTGAAAATTACACGGCCCCGTATCCGGGACACTCGTCCTGTCCACGCTCGGATGAATTGCTTAAGTCGCGAATGACAGTGATTCGACAGGGGTAACGTAATGCCACGGGAAAACAGTCCGGAAATCTTGACATTCCGGGAAATCGTGAATCCCGTGTGTTGCATTGTGTGCAATCATTAAGTAGACGTTTATAATATCGAGACTGTCAGCTGGTTTGGCTTGTTCGTTGAAGTTTTTACCAAAATCGAAACCTTGTACTGTTTCAGTAATGTTTATCCTCGTCGACACCTCCGCCATTTTCAAAAAGGAAAGGACAAGTATCATCCAAGTGTTTTTTAAAAATATTCCTTCCACTATTCCATGTCAATTCCTGTGCCTATCCCTTTACGTCTCTTTCTTTCCTTATTTGTGAATTTCCAGATTTCACCTTTTATCTTTACTGCCTTTATTTCATCCGTCATTATTCCCTCTTCTTTTTCATACGAAAAGGAAAGTGAATCTATCGAATTTATGTTTTTCTTTTCCTGTCACGAGGATGTTCAAACAAATGGTTTGATCACTTATCGGTGGACTAACGACTGAAAGAACATAGTGTTTTGTAGACGAAGCTATATATATCGCTGTAACAATCGACGGGACCCGCCAAAGAAAAGCAACGAAATTACTTGTGTAGCTTTAATCGAATCGATAAAGCATACTTCGCGTGATCAGGCTAGGCACACGTCCTGAAACATTGATGATGCTCTAGCGAATCGGCGTAGAATTATGTAAGTGCTGATCAACTAACAAGGGAAGGCACGAAAGTGCCCCCCTTCGATTTTGATGAAACTTCGTTTGTCTGTTAAACAGTAAAAAATAAGGGATACGTATTTTTTTTTATCGGCTGAGACGTGACATTAAGGGGTGAAACCACCCCTCAAAGTTTCGATCCGAATTTTTTTTTATAAACAAATTATATTTTGGACAATTTGTTAGCACCATATTATTCTACATAAAAAAACCGCGAACCTCGTCCATTAGAAGTTTTCATGTATCTCTTTTGGTTTTCGAGATAGTACTTTCAGATCGAAACTTCGAGGGGTGGTTTCACCCCTTAAAGTCACGTCTCGGCCGATAAAAAAAAATACCTATCCCTTATTTTTGACTGCTTAACGGACATACGAAGTTTCATCAAAATTGGAGGGGGACACTTCTGTGCCTTCCCTTGTAAGCATACCGATAATAATGAAATTGATTTATAAATTTCAATTTTTGTACATTTATGAATTTACTTCATCGGTATTCAGGATCGCTAGTTCAGAGTTCCACTCTAGCAACTAGGTCTACAGAGTGTTTCAACAACTAGCTTTAACCTTGAACACGAGTTTCGAGCGGCGTTCCACACGGTTTTCCTGTTCGTGAGGGGGTCGTAGGATTTGCGTTTACGCAGGGGTAGGGTCGATGGCGCGCGAGATGAATTAGAAGGGGACAGATTGATGCTAGGGATGAAAGCGGTGGAGAGAGCGACCGAGAGAGAAAGATACGAAACAGCTGTGCCTGGTTCCGTGCGGAGAGACAAGTCTCTTGGTATAGGAACCCATACGGACGTACCGTGTAATATGGTGCCGAAGTTATGCACCCTTCGTCGTCAGGGGTTCTCAATTTTGAACATCATTCGAAAACGTTCCTGCTCAACCGTAGAATCATCCAGAATATTCTGCATGGATCTAGTCTTCGAGAATCGATTTCCTTGGAGGAATAGGTGTAATTTGTAAGAATCGAATTACTTACGAATGGATTAACTAATTTTACGATTGGAACGATTTTGTAACGAACGCTGTCGAACGGTTTGTCCGGAGTCACGTCGCTCCACTTCTTCCTTCCCTTAAAGGCTTGCTCGCCACAGGATCGACTTTCACGGTGAACATTGGCGATTCTAATATTAGTCGGTGAATAATCGGTTTCGCAGCTCGTGCGGAGTCACACCGTGGAAAGAATGGGAATGTGGATCGCTAAAAAGAAAACGATTATCTTTTAGTTTCGTCGCTCGAGATGACTTCAGAAATAAAACTGAACAAAGAAAGATGCAGCAGACGTTCAATATTGCTCACAGATATCCTGGATTATGGTAGCTTCGGAGATCTTATTCTGTCATCTTTACATACCTCTGCATGTTTAACGATGAATTAAACGAACAGAATTATTGAAAATTTCTACAAAACCTAGTTGTGTCGGTTCAGCTTCCAATGGGTTCTGATCGAAACTAGGTGAATCAATTTCGTAACAGAGCCAACTGGGTCAATAATGACGCAGCATTCAACGATCGAGAGTCAATCTACTCTGAAAACCCAGATGAGATCCGAGATCAGCAAAGAGGCTGAACGAACTTTACAAAATATATACTCAAGTATCTTCTTGCTCGACTAGCAGAAATTGGGTGTGGTCGATAACTAGGATTCGTGCTTCCTTCGATCTTTTCCCGGTGGCATTGACCTTGCCGATCCTCCGGCAAGTCCGGTGAATATCTGCGTTCGCTACGCGTTAACAGGTACCCCGGCAATCACCGCAATAATGGTTGAAGTTTCTTGCGACCGTTAGGTATGGAAGCTCGGTGGATACGCGTTTTATAGGTATAAGGTGGTGGTGTGTAGTGGCGGCGGCGACCAGGCGCGGATAGATCTGCCGTTGTCAGCATAGCTCATTGCTTTCGCCAGAGGAGGAGGAGGAGGAGGAGGAGGAGGAGGATTCCACCTTCGATGCAGAGGAGTGCCCGCAGGTTGTTGATCCTTTCTTCTCTTTCTTCGTCCTCCGGTACGTCTTCTGTTCTTCTTCTTCCACCACCTCCACCTTCTTTCCAGTTGCCATATTCTCCTTCGTTCTCCTCTTCCACTGTATCCTCATCCTCCTGCTTCACCCTGCTCCCATAACCCGGCCGCTGCGCGCAGCGTACCTTTACAAGATTATTACTCGCGGATGACAGGTAAAAGGTACACGATCTTCTCGCGCGCAAACTGTGGGCGCGGTATTCGTTCGATGGCTCCAGACGGTACCATCGAATTCATTTCCTGAGCTCATTAACGTGTGGGGCTGTCGTTGTTGGGGGGGGGGGGGACGTTCAAACGACGGGTATAGGGGTCCAAGTATCTTCTGCTGGTTTAAAAATAATTTGGAGATTGGAACACGTTCTTCGACTTACAAGGGAAGGCACGGAAATGTCCCCCTCCGATTTTGATGAAACTTCGTATGTCTGTTAAGCAGTGAAAAATAATGGATACGTATTCTTTAACGGGTAAAACCATCCCTCGAAGTTTCTTCGAAAAAACAAATTGTCCAAAATATAATTTGTTTATAAAAAAAAGAATTTCGCATTGAAACTTCGAGGGGTGGTTACACCTCTTGAAATCGCGTCTTAGCCGATAAAAAAAAATACGTATCCCTTATTTTTGACTGCTTAACAGACATACGAAGTTTCATTAAAATCGGAGGGGGACACTTCCGTGCCTTCCCTTGTTAGTCTTCGTTGGGTACAAGTGTCGCGGAGGATCGTTGAGAATTGAAGTACCTGGAAGAGATACACTGGGATAAGTAGACTTATGTATGCAGGGATCAGTAGGATTGTGGGAATGTATTTCGTTTTTGGAAAAGGTAATTTAATTCATAGGTTGTGATTTGACTGGATCGTGATGCACAAGATAGCTGGAGTATAGTCTGGAAGATGTTCTTCGTTGAAGCTAGATCGCTTCTAGACCTATCAATTATTCTTGCCCCCCGTGGTTAGACGGCTTTATGGTCCGAGGGGGGAGAAATCATCCAAGCAACGTGTACGTACTGTTCTAGGTAAACAAACATTAAAACCAATCAGACTTTGTACTTCTAAGACCCAGCGTGAATCACCCTAACGTCGTCCCATCAATTGAGATGGTTAATAGACCCCGTGAACCAGTCGCGTTCCACGGAACCTGAAATTGCAATCGTACCTATCGCGCTCTTATCATTTCGATCGCGGAAAAATGTTTCTGTAATTTTAATTTATTATAATTCATGCGGGTGAAAACCCATTTTTACAATATTTGATTTAAAACGTTACGGCACGCTAATACAATATTTATCAAATCAGGTATAATGAGATATAACAATTATAAGAATAGAATTCAGATAGATATAAAAATACATTTGTACTTAACCTAATAATGATAATAACTATGCTACCTTATCATAGAAGAATTTTCACGGTTCTTCGGCGGACTCATCCTGGAACCATCTTGAGCAATTCACGGTTCGCTATCCACTAATATCGCTTTCCCAGACAACGTTGTCGGGGGTCGCATCCTCCAACGGAGCTTTCGGGGGAATCGATATTCGCGACGATATGAAAAAAAGTAACCGACGTAAATGACTCATCCGCGTCAGTGGCGAGAGCTGTTAAACCGTTGTTTTTATCACGTCTTATACATAATCCACCGGTTAAGTGGCAATTATCCACCGTGTGTACACCTCCTGCCGGTGGGCGCGAGGATAACCTCCGGTAACGTCGAGCGGCCCCTACCTGTTGGTAACGCAGCGAGCTTTTGCCGCGTTTCTAGGTAATCGTAGACGGGTGGACGCTCTCGGTGGCACGGTGTAATGGTGCTTAATTTCGCTGGTGCACCGAAAGTACCGGCCGAGTGGAATTCCAGGAGCGCAGAAGCTAGGTGGACATACCTGTACGCGGTGATGTTCGTGATATTGGGTTTAACGAAGAGAAACTTGGCGTTGATATTAATAAAATTTAGTTCGTTCACCTTTACTGTATGTAAAGCTTTAAAATTTATGCTTGAAGATGAATTTATGAAGGGTTTAATACTAATATTTTGTTAAAATTAGAGTTAATTTAGCTCGTTGGAATCATCGATTACAACAAAAAACTGATCACCGGTTTCACGATTTTTTTTTGGAGAACAGAAAAATGATTTTCCAATGATTTGACATTCATTGTGTACTTCGAAAGTCGTTACCACTTTTTCAATCAACTGGATACTGAAAGCAGATCTGGGCAGTCCATCTGTCCAGTAAAAAAAAAATTAATTAATGCGAGACGCTAACCTCCACACGCGAATTCCTGCGATTGAACCTCCGGAGGGTGACGAAATGTACAGTCTTTTTTTTTTTTTACGCCGCGGAGAAAGCTAGAAGCTCGGTTGTAACCTGTCCAACGACTTCGACACATTCTTCGCAATTGCTCAGTGTCAGCACGGTGATACGGGCGTAATTAAAAAGCGACAGTATTCGATGAAATGCTCCTTAGAAACCGGTTGTCCCCGTTGTTTCGCGTGATTCGCGTGGTTTTCAGCTCACTGGCCCCGCGAGACACACACACACACACATTGGTTTGGTGCGGTGTTCTCGCGTTTGCTCGCGATGGAAAATCGTGTCGCCATTATTACATACATGTATTATATACAGGGTGTCCCAAAATAGCTTCTACTCCCGAAAATGAGGGGTTCCTGAGATGATTTGGAACAACTTTTTCCTTATCGAAAATGTTATCCGAGGCTTTGTTAACGAGATATTAACGAAAAACCCCGACCAATCAGAGTGCTTGTCTGCCAGCCGAGTTCCCGCGGTAACGTTGGCTACCAATCGCAGCGCGTAGGCCCAGGCCGTCAGACGCGCCCTCTGATTGGTCGGGGTTTTTCGTTAATATCTCGTTAACAAAGCCTCGGATAACATTTTTGCTAAGGAAAAACTTGTTTCAATCCACCTCACGAGTCTTCTATTTCGGGGCCTTCAACATTTTTGTTACACCCTGTATATATGTAAATATATGTGTATATATCACGCATATATGCGTGTCCATTAAGGCGAATACCGGATGCACTTCGACATGACAGGTCGCGCTCAGTTCGTACACAAGGGGTAATCTAAGCGTTACGAGAGCACTGCGCACGAGTGCCATTTGTCGCTGGGACTTCTCTCCGATCTGCTCCAATTAACTTTATTAATCCTTCCGCTTTCGCGGCACGGCCTGCCTTACGTCAATCTCATTACCCTGTTTACCCGTCTGTTACGCAAACTTCTGGCCCGTCCGCCGAATACATACTTCTTCGTTACGCGTGGATCAACCCTTTAAACGCGGTCGTTTACTCGGATCCCTACGCTGGTCGACCGGGGCCCCATCCACGTTTTTACGATCCTCGATCGTAAGTATATTATCGCATGTTACTCGATACGCTTGTACACTTAGTATTTATTTTAATTGTTATAATCGTGTTGCGGTTCCGTGCACTGATGGGATACGAGCTGGTTTTTGAAACTGGTATGGAACCCTTAACACTAGAACTACCAACGATAAACGCATATCTTTTCGATAAATATGGCAAACTTTTGAAAATTTACAAATTTATGAATTAATTAATTTCTTCAATCCCTCCACATCGTTCGCAAAGACGCGCAGCCAGGCCCACGAGTCCCGCAGCTAGACGAATATTAAGCAATCGTCCGGGATCGCTGACGCAACAGCGTATCGAATATCCCAGTTACGCGACTTGTTCGCTAACAATCGTACAGCTGTACGGTATATCCTCTTGATCAAGTCACATCGTAACAAAATCCGGTCAGCTTGGGGCCCGACCCGGCCAAGCCAGTGGCGATTGGCAATTAGACTCGGCCTAATTGAAAGTTGGGACCCGCGCGTTGGCTCTGGTCGGAGGGCACGATCGTCTAGGTCGTTGCTTAAAAGGTGCTCGGTCGGTTGGTTCGGAGGCTCAAGGTCGAGTTCTTCGAAGGTCGAATAACGTCTCGAAGGTGTGCGTGGCACCAGGAGACTGCTCGTGTTGGGAGGAGGGTGGGCCGAAAGGGGATGGTGAGTGCACGAAGGAAAGAGAAGAATCCTCGAGGAAGAAGGCGCAAGGGAGTGAGACGAAGATGGAAGAATCGGAGGATGGCTCTCGTTCAGAATGGACGGTAATTGCGCGCTTGCATTCGCTC